>NW_020837954.1:24748433-25089735 GCF_003676395.1 Aethalodelphis obliquidens | reverse complement strand
GGACGCGCAGACTCAGTGGCCATGGCTCACGGGCCCAGCCGCTCCGCGGCATGTGGGATCTTCCCGGACCGGGGCACGAACCCGCGTCCCCTGCATCGGCAGGCGGACTCTCAACCACGGCGCCACCAGGGAAGCCCGCTTCTTTTTTTTTTTTTTTAACCATTGCTCTTATTTTGAGATTACTATTTGGTTAACCCTTTCCTTAACTAAAAAGAAAGAAACAATAGATTGAGCAAAATATTATTAGAGTCAGCCTAGATGTTATCCTAACATCTACTTTATTTTTAACTGATAGTAAATATAGTTTTTAGAGTAATTGTCTTCTGTTAATGGATCTCTTCATTCTTAACATCTGCAAGTGGTGCTCTTCCTACTGTATGTGTTGCTGGACAATAAATTTTCAATTTCCATGCTAGTCAGAAAAAGTGTGGCACCAGTAAATTAAAGGTGATTGAATAATACAGTGTTTAGTTCTCCATGCTAATGGAGTAGTGATGCACATAATTCAAAGTTAACATTTTTGTTTTGCTTTGGAATATACTTTACCAATATATTGGTAAAGAGGGCTTGTCACATTTTAAGCTGTAAGTATGTTTATAGATTCTGTTAAGTTTAAGTCATCTAATAATGAGTTATTGACGTAAATGTGTCAAATGACAGCAAATGTAGCTAGAGATTAAACCGTTGAAAGCCAAGATGATTAATAATCATGACAATGAGTGTGTTCTTGAATCAAATAAAATGAATGACACCTGTTATAAGGTAACTTTTTAAACTCTTTTTTACCTTCACAGGGAGTATCTTCAGACCCAAACTTTCTGTTACGGTGGAATCCTTTTGTTGATGGTGCAAATACTGGCAAGTAAGTTGTTTTTCTAGCTTAACTTTATTTTACTTAATTATATAAGAACAGTATTTGATGGGGAGTGCTTTATTCTAATAAGCTTTAATTTTTTTCTTATAAAAGTTATACTATGCCTTTTGTCAGTGAAAAGCTTCTGACTTCTTTAAATTGCCCAAAGGCATAATGTGTTGATCATTAAGGCTTTGTGGTTTTGTTCTTTAAATCAAAATACAGTATGTGTGGTGTTAATATACTGAAAGATGAGCTACATGATCTCATGGGAAAAAATACGATAGTAGGAATCAGAAAGCCCCAGTTCTGTCTCTGCAATGTGGTTACTTCATATTCTAGACCTGTCTTTCCTCAACGATTAAGTGACAGGGCTGACCTAGATGAGTTGTTCCAAACCTATTAGTCCATTGCAGTGCCTAGAGAGCTCTTTGGAAATACAGATTCCTGAATCCCCACATTAGGCCTATGGATCTGGGGTTAGCAGAGTATGGCCTGTAAGCCTATAAACCAGATCTGGCCCAATGCCTATTTTTGTACATCCTACAAACTAGAATGATATTTACATTTTTTAATGTTTGAAAAAAAATCAAAAGAAGACCACTGTGACCACTATATGATTCATAAAGCCTACAAAGTTTACTGTCTAACCCTTTATAGAAAAAGTTTGCTAACCCCTGCTATAGAATACAGTCTTTGGGAGTGGAATTTAAGAATCCTGAAAGCTTCCCAATTGATTGCAATGACTATGGATAAATGTGTGGAACCAGTGGGCTAGATGAGTGATTCTCAAGTTTTGATGTGCCTGGAGGATCACCTGGAAATCTTGGTAAAATGCAGATTCTGATTAAGTAGGTCTAGAGGGTGCATTTATAAAAGTTTCCATGGGAATTCCCTTGCAGTCCAGGGGTTAAGACTCTGCACTTTCACTGCTGAGGGCCCTGGTTCAATCCCTGGTTGGGAAACTAAGATCCTGCAAGCTGTGTTGTGCAGCCAGAAAAAAAAAAAAAGTTTCCAGGTGATACCAATGTTGCTCATCTGTGGACCCCACTTGGAGTAACAAAGGGTTTGATGATCAGCCATTTGAATCTATGATTCACTGTGGATTCCAACTCTAAAATTCTGAATCTCTTTTTCACTACTAAGTTTAATTTCATTTTTATTACATATTAAATGTTGCAAAGCATAACGATAAAGTAAAAAATACTTCATATTCACTTTATAAAAACTCTATTTTATAGTCATACTAATACAGTTTGACAGAATGAGATCTTAGGTCTTCCTGTAGCTTTTAAAAATACTCTGTACCATGGTCTAATTGTCTTTCATATCCCCTGAATAGAAGCAGATTTTAATGCACATGTAATGCTCTCTCTGTGTTTTATGTTGTCATTTATCACCATCTAAATTGCATTTTTCTCTTTGTATTAGATCAACCTCAAAACGTGCAATACCACCTCCCCTACCTCCTAAGGTGAGCTACTTAAAGATTTTCAACAATATATCCTTGTTTAAATAATAAAATAAATTTTTTAAAGAACTTCATTGAATTTATTCAAAATTCTCTTAAACATATTTTAGGGTACAGTTTTCCTCAAGAGCATTATTATGAAGATGTAAAAATATATTAAAGAAGATTTCATGAGAAATATAATATTTTTATAGCTATTAGAAAAAGGCAAAGATAGGTTATTACTCATTTGAGGCAATACTTGACCACATGGAGGGGAGTTTATCATTTACAGTCCTCATTTATTACTACAGTTGGACAGTGCACTAGAGTCATACTTTATTAAGTCACTTTCCTTGCTTGTTTGTAGTTATTAAATATTTTGTGGATTATGTATGTGATTTTATTGGTTATAAAAACGTTATCAGTTTGGGGTTAGGGCTGCTTAAAAGTCACATGGCAAGTTCATAGTTGTGTTGGGATAGTAACTCAGCTCTTGCTTGCCTTGCTTACTTGGCCCAGTGAATTGAACTATACAGGAGAAAGAAAAAAAGGCATATTCTCCTCCCCCTAAAGTCTTTGATGCATAATAATAACAAAGTGTTAATGTTTTATGTCCAAATGTATTAAAGTACTTCCGTGTCTTATTATCAACTAGCCAAGGATAAGCAGTTACCCTGAAGACAACCTCCAAGATGAAGAAAAATCATCAACTGTAAAACGTTGTCCTGATTCAGAGAACAGAGCTCCCCAAGTTCTCAGAAGACAGAGTAGCCCAAGTTGTGGTCCTGTAGCTGAGACTTCCTCTATTGGTATGGCTAGCAGTATCAGCAGGCCTGGAGTGCATACAGCTAGATACTGTGATCTCGGTAAATAAATCAAAGTGAAGGCTGAAAAGAAAGCCATTTTGTTCATATTTTAAAGAATGTCTTTTTTCTTTAGTCAATCTTATTACTGTTTGAAGCTTTGTGAAGCTTCTTTAAAGTTCCACATGGGTGGACTATAAATAGATTCAATCCAATTCAACCCTAATTTGATCCCTTACTAAATATTATAGGATCTAGAAAGATGAATGGATGACCCTGCCCTCTGGAAGTTCAGGGTCTATAGCAGAAGTTATACCAATGTGCACATAATATCAGACAAGACATTTTGTTTAAGTGTCTCCTACAGTAAGTAACTATACGTAACAATGCAAGAGATCTCTGAGGGAGATAAGGATAGGGAACAGAGGAGGTAGGCCCTTGCAGAGGTTTAAAGGGCTTGGTGAGCCTTTAATAGGTGGAACCAATACTGACAGGCATTCTTAGAGAACAAGAAAGAATGAACAAATGCACTGAAGCAGGAAAATCTAGAATGTATTGGAAGTACAGTCTAGTATGGTAGAAGTGTGAGCTTTTGAAGGGTATATACTGGGAGATAGGACTTAAAAAGGTAGGGTGAAGTTAAATCATGAAAGGCCTTGAATATCAGCATTAGTAGGTCAGATTTCATTTTTCTCACAATGTGGAAAGACATTTGTTGTTTTCATGGATTAAGACCACTGCTATAGATGCAGTGCTGCCTCTACATGAGCTAGAGAAAGGCACCAGAGATACTTTAACTCATCTGACAGTAGAGAATATGTCCCTATAAAGGAACACCCAAATGGAAAACAAGTACTGGGGGGGAAGGGGAAATTATTTTTCAAGGAAAGTACTTACTTGTATGGTCATTCAACTTTTAACCATGATTCTCTTTAGGAAATGGTGATGGTATTTCAAAACTCATTAGTGAAAACACAGAAGGATCAGCGCAAGCACCACAGTTACCACGAAAAAAGGACAAGCGAGATTTCCCTGTAGGTATAACAGGTGTTTGGTGATTAGTTGTAAATAATACTGTATTTATCATATAAAGGGCATAGTCTGTTTAATTCAAGAGTTTGAATAACTGGATTTCTAAATGTATAAAGTTTTTCTTAAGGCTTTAAGAGGTCTTACAGTATTAAAAATCACTTTTCCCACAGAAACCAGTAATCAATGGCCTCCCACCCACCCCAAAAGTGCTGGTAAGGAATATTTTTATGTGAACCATTTGCCAATTTTTCTCTCTTTAGAAGCAACAGAATATTGTTTATTTGCTATCAAGTATCTTGAGCCATTGAAAGGAAGGATTCATAAAATACAAAGGCATTAAATGCATTTGGATATACCATGGATCAAATCATGTACCCTAATTTGAGTGAGTTAGTTAGAATTGGGTAAATTTCACTTTTTATAAATACGGACAGTTGGGTTCTCTGATTAGCCTACAGAGGCCAATTTAATTTTAATGTGATGATATTACTAGTACTGTGTCCTCTTCATTATGTTGGTTAAATATCTTTCTACCCCTGAAGCCATTTTTACACTGAACTATACACAGTGAAAAGGAACAGGGAAGCTTCTGTTAACTCTTGTTCTCTGGCCCTTCAGTAGAACCTACCTAAGGTAGTTCAGCCAGTCGTATGAATGGGTACCTTATAAATTGTGCCTTTTTGTATAGTAAAAGTTTAGTGTAAATATCAGTCTTTTGTCTCTTATCACTATTATGGAGGTATACTGCAATTATAATCACTATGATGTTACTCAATAAAATCATTCATTGTTTCCCATTATTAAATGTTAGTCCTAAAGATAAGTAGTGATGTAAAATTCCTAGAATGTATCATTGACATATGTAGACGTTTTGATAAATTTGATATTTTTGCTGTAAAGTAGTGGATTACACAAGGAAACAGTATAAAACTCTCTTCATCGAAAGGGTTAAATTATATCAAAATATGAATTTTGTAATGAGACCATAAATATATGCAAATAAGAGTTAGTTTAACATTTCATAATAATCTTAGCTATTTTCTAAGAATGTATAAAATTATCTAATCAAATAAGTCAACATTTCTTTCTTTATAAATAAGATGGGAGCATGTTTTTCCAAAGTCTTTGATGGCTGTCCTTTGAAAATAAATTGTGCAACATCCTGGATACATCCTGATACAAAAGGTAACATTTCTGAATTTTTATATATATCTCCAACAAAATATTTATTATCAGAAAAGATCCTTATGATCAGTGAACTGAGGGCTTTTTACTTTAAAAGTTCAACTTAGAGACTAAGGAGTGTAGGTATTATACTATTTAATGTAACAACCTAAATAGGTAAATAGTTTTAGTTTAAGGCATCAGAATTCAAGAGTGAGTATACAGGAACAGTTCCTGCTTAAAGGAGACTAAAGAGACATCACAACTGATTGCAACCATGATTTTGCATTTTCATTTATGTAAAAGGACAATAATACTGAGACGATAATCGCTTTCAGTAAAATCAGAATATTAGAAAATAGTATTGTTTCAGTGTTAATATCCTGATTTCGATCATTGTTCTGTCGTTGTATAAGACCTTTTTATTTTTTTTTAAGAAATGCACACAAATATTTAGGAATAAAGGGGTATCATGCTCATAACTTAAACAGTTAAGAAAATGAAAACAAAAATGTGTGTACAGAGAAAGAAGGATAAAAACAAAAGTAGTAAATGTTAACTTTTTTTGTATATGTGTAATCACATGGTGTCTTTCATTTTTTTAGAATTTTAGAATTTTATTTATTTTTTATACAGCAGGTTCTTATTAGTTACCTATTTTATACATATTAGTGTATATATGTCAATCCGAATCTCCCAATTCATCACACCGCCACCACCACCCCCACCCGCCACTTTCCCCCCTTGGTGTCCATACGTTTGTTCTCTACATCTCTGTTTCTATTTCTGCCCTGCAAACTGGTTCATCTGTACCATTTTTCTAGGTTCCACGTGTATGCGTTAATATATATTTGTTTTTCTCTTTCTAACTTACTTCACACTATATGACAGTCTCTAGATCCATCCATGTCTTTACAGATGACCCAATTTCGTTCCTTTTTATGGCTGAGTAATATTCCATTGTATATATATACCACATCCTTATCCATTCATCTGTTGATGGGCATTTAGGTTGCTTCCATGACCTGGCTATTGTAAATAGTGTTGCAGTGAACATTGGGGTGCATGTGTCTTTTTGAATTACGGTTTTCTCAGTGTATATGCCCAGTAGTGGGATTGCTGGGTCATATGGTAGTTCTATTTTTAGTTTTTTAAGGAACCTCCATACTGTTCTCCATAGTGGCTGTATCAATTTACATTCCCACACTCTCTCCACCATTTCTTGTTTGTAGATTTTGTGATGTTGCCCATTCTAACTGGTGTGAGGTGATACCTCACTGTAGTTTTGATTTGCATTTCTCTAATAATTAATGATTCAGAGCAGCTTTTCATGTGCTTCTTGGCCATCTGTATGGCCATTTCTTTGGAGAAATGTCTGTTTAGGTCTTCTGCCCTTTTTTGATAGGCTTGCTTGTTTTTTTTTAATATTGAGCTGCATGAGCTGTTTATATATTTTGGAGATTAATCCTTTGTCCGTTGATTCATTTGCAAATATTTTCTCCCATTCTGAGGGTTGTCTTTTCATCTTGTTTGTAGTTTCCTTTGCTTTGCAAAAGCTTTTAAGTTTTATAGGTCCGATTCATTTATTTTTGTTTTTATTTCCATTACTATAGGAGGTGGATCAAAAAATATCTTGTTGTGATTTATGTCAAAGAGTGTTCTTCCTATGTTTTCCTCTAAGAGTTTTATAGTGTCTGGCCTTACACTTAGGTCTTTAATCCATTTTGAGTTTATTTTTGTGTGGTGTTAAGAGGTGTCCTAATTTCATTCTTTTACACGTAGCTGTCCAGTTTTCCCAGCACCACTTATTGAGGAGACTCTCTTTTCTCCACTGTATATCCTTGCCTCCTTTATCGTAGATTAGTTGACCATAGGTGTGTGGATTTATCTCTGGGCTTTCTATCCTGTTCCATTGATCTATATTTCTGTTTTTGTGCCAGTACCATACCGTCTTGATTACTGTAGCTTTGTAGTATAGTTCAAAGTCACAGAGTTTGATTCCTCCATCTCCTTTTTTTTCCCTCAAGGCTGCTTTGACTATTCAGGGTCTTTTGTGTCTCCATACAAATTTTAAGATTTTTTTGTTCTAGTTCTGTAAAAAATGCCATGGGTAATTTGATAGGGATTGCATTGAATCTGTAGATTGCCTTGGGTAGTATAGTCATTTTGACAATATTCTTCCAATCCAAGAACATGGTATATATCTACATCTGTTGGTATCATCTTTAATTTCTTTCATCAGTGTCTTATAGTTTTCTGCATACAGGTCTTTTGCCTCCGTAGGTAGGTTTATTCCTAGGTATTTTATTCTTTTTGTTGCAATGGTAAATGCGAGTGTTTCCTTAATTTCTCTTTCAGATTTTTCATCATTAGGGTATAGGAATGCAAGAGATTTCTGTGCACTAATTTTGTATCCTGCAACTTTACCAAATTCACTAATTAGCTCTAGTAGTTTTCTGGTAGCATCTTTAGGATTCTCAATGTATAGTATCATGTCATCTGCAACAGTGACACTTTTACTTCTTCTTTTCCAATTTGTATTCCTTTTATTTCTTTTTCTTCTCTGATTGCCATGGCTAGGACTTCCAAAACTATGTTGAATAACAGTGGTGAGAGTGGACACCCTTGTCTTGTTCCTGATCTTAGAGGAAATGTTTTCAGTTTTTCACCATTGAGAATGTTTTCTGTGGGTTGGTCATATATGGCCTTTATTATGTTGAGGTAGGTTCCCTCTATTCCCACTTTCTGGAGAGTTTTTATCATAAATGGGTGTTGAATTTTGTCAAAAGCTTTTTCTGAATCTATTGAGATGATCATATGGATATTATTCTTCAGTTTGTTAGTATGGTATATCACATTGATTTGCGTATATTGAAGAATCCTTGCATCTCTGGGATAAATCCCACTTGATCATGGTGTATAATCCTTTTAGTGTGTTGTTGGATTCTGTTTCCTAGTATTTTGTTGAGGATTTTTGCATCTATATTCATCAGTGCATTTGGTCTGTAATTTTCTCTTTTTGTAATATCTTTGTCTGGTTTTGGTATCAGGGTGATATTAGCCTCATAGAATGAGTTTGGGAGTGTTCCTTCCTCTGCAATTTTTTGGAAGAGTTTGAGAAGGATGGGTGTTAGCTCTTCTCTAAATGTTTGGTAGAATTCACCTATGAAGCCTTCTGGTCCTGGACTTTTGTTTGTTGAAAGATTTTTAATCATAGTTTCAATTTCATTACTTGTGATTGGTCTGTTCATATTTTCTATTTCTTCCTGGTTCAGTCTTGGAAGGTATACCTTTCTAAAAATTTGTCCATTTCTTCCAGGTTGTCCATTTTATTGGCATAGAGTTGCTTGTAGTAGTCTCTTAGGATGCTTTGTATTTCTGCAGTGTCTGTTGTAACTTCTCGTTTTTCATTTCCAATTTTATTGATTTGAGTCCTCTCCCTCTTTTTCTTGTTGAGTCTGGCTAATAGTTTATCAATTTTGTTTATCTTCTCAAAGAACCAGCTTTTAGTTTTTTTGATCTTTGCTGTTGTTGTCTTTGCTTCTATTTCATTTATTTCTGCTCTGTTCTTTATGATTTCTTTCATTGTACTAACTTTGGGTTTTGTTTATTCTTCTTCTAGTTCCTTTAGGTGTAAGGTTAGATTGTTTATTTGAGATTTTTGTTGTTTCTTGAGGTAAGCTCGTATTGCTATAAACTTCCCTCTTAGAACTGCTTTTGCTGCATCCCATCAGTTTTGGGTCGTCGTGTTTTCATTGTAATTTGTCTCTAGGGATTTTTTCATTTCCTCTTTGATTTCTTCAGTGATCTTGGGTTATTTAGAGAAATATTGTAGTACAAGAAACTCCTATATACTCAGAATCATCAGTTGTTTCTTTTTTTGACACCCTCACCATCAGATTATTTATTTATTTATTTTAGTATAGTTGATTTACAATGTTTTGTTAGTTTCAGATATACAGCAAAGTGATTCAGTTACTCATATACATATATCTCTTCTTTTTTAGATTCTTTTCTCATAGGTTATCACAGAATATTGTATAGCGTTCTCTGTGCTATACAGTAGGTTCTTGTTGGTTATCTGTCTTATGTACAGTAGTGTGTGTATGTTCATCCTTTTGCCACATTTGTTTTACTCTTTTCTGTCTATATGTGAATTTTTTTCTGAATCACTTCAGAGTGAGTTGTGGACATCATGCTCCTCTTCCCCTTATACTTCAGTTTGTATTTTCTAGGAACAAGAATGATCTGTTACATAATCACAGTACATTTATAAACATCAGGGAGTTTATCATTGATATAATACTGTCTTTTAATCCACAGTCCATATTTAAATTTTATTAATTATCCCAGTAATGTCTTTTATCATCTTCTCCCCCCTTTTTTCCCCAATCCAACGTCCAGTTCAAGTTCATATGTTGGATTTAGCTACCATGCCTTTAGTCTGCTTTAGTCTGGAACAGTTTCTCAACCTTTCTTTCTCTCTTGATCTTACCATTTTGAGGCTGCTTATTTTGTATAATGTCCCTTAATTTGAGTTTGTCTGATGAATCCTCATGCTTAGATCACGTTATGCATTTTGGGCAGGAATATCAGACAAATGTTTTTGTGCTCTTCTCAGTCCATCATATCAGGAGGCACATGGTATCAGCTTGTCCAAATACTAGTGATATTAACACTGACCAGTTGGTTAAGGTGGTGTTCACTAGCCTTCTCTTCTGTCAAGTTCCTATTTTTCCCTTTCTAAGTAATTGTGTAATTATTTAATTTCCCAAAGTAATTAACACATAATTAGTGTGAAGACTCACTGAGACTTCATAAATATCCTCTTGCTCATTAGACTTTCACTGACTAGTTTTAGCATCTGTTGACAATCCATTGACATCTATTGACAATTTCCCTTCTTTCTCATTTATTCACTTATGTTTGAATAAATGACATGTAATGAAAATTGTGTTTTAAAAAAGGATTTTATAGTAAGATAAAGCAGAGTTAGTAACAGAAAATATATCTACTTTTAAAAAATAAAGAGTTGGGGAAAGAGGTAAAGAAGGTAGCATGGGTTTTAGAAAATAACTTTTCTTTGGATTGGTGGGTGGCTATCTAACTCTTAATACCATTAAAATATAGGGCCATTATTTTAGTGAATGATTTCAGAAAATGATAGTAAATTCTGGTGATTTATCTCAACTATTTTAGATCAGTACATTATTTTTGGAACTGAAGATGGTATTTATACATTGAATCTCAATGAACTACATGAGGCAACGATGGAACAGGTAATTTAGGAGTTTTAACTCAAAAAATTAGTTTGAGTCAATTGAATAAAGTAAATATCTTAATTTTAAAGCAATTTATAATGGGCCTCAGTTTTAATTTTTATGATTTAAATATTTAAAGGGGTGAAATTGTACTCTTCACATATTCATGTTGAAAGATTTTTTTCCATAAGGTTTTGGTAATTTACTGAAAGGTAGAAAATGCTTATTTTTCTACTCTTTCAGACTGTTGCAGTTTGGAAGTTAAGGGGTAAGGGAATGAAAATTGGAGAGTTTTAATTACCTTTTTTTTTCTTAATAGTTATTTCCACGGAAATGTACTTGGCTCTATGTCATCAATAATACTTTAATGTCATTGTCAGGTATGTATATGATAAAAATGATATGAAAAATAAACAATGGATGAGCAGAGAAATGTAATTTTAATACACATTACTTTAAAATGTTGTTAATCAGGGTAATTATAATCTAGTATAGTTAACTTTTGAGACTTGCAGGTATTTTTTACAGTTGTAGAACTGGAAGAAACTTTGAGAAGGAACCTTGTTGTCAGAGCAGTACTTCCCATACCTGCCCAGGAACTACACAGTTGGAGAACATGACAGTGATTGTTCCCTGAGGCCATCCCCTTCTCCACAGTCTCTGTTACTATCACCTCCCTGCCTTCCACTGAGAATCAGCAGTCGAAGGGAAAGAATCAGAGGATCCAGATGCTTCCTTTCTTTGTAATCTTGAGCCAATCACTGTCTCTTGTCTCTCAGCCTCAGTTTTCTTTTTTTTCATAAATTATATCTTCATTTTTTAATTTATTTTTTATTGAAGTATAGTTGGCTTAGTGTCATGTTAATTTCTGCTGTACAACAAAGTGATTCAGTTATACATATATATACATTCTTTTTCATATTCTTTTCCATTATGGTTTATCACAGGATACTGAATATACTTTCCTGTGCTATACAGTAGGATCTTGTTGTTTAAACATTCTGTATATAATAGTTTGCATCTACTAATCTCAAACTCCCAATCCATCCCTCCCCCACTCCCCCTTCCCATTGGCAACCATAAGTCTGTTCTCTATGTCTGTGAGTCTGTTGCTGTTTCGTAGATAGCTTCCTTTGTGTCATATTCTAGATTCCACATATAAGTGATACCATATGGTATTCATTTTTCTCTTTCTGACTTACTTCACTTTAAGTGTGATAATCTCTAAGTCCATCCATGTTGCTGTGCCCAGTTTTCTTAATTGTAACATAATGATGATGGTAACAATAACAGCCTCACAAGATTGCTGTGAGGATCAAGTGAGATATCCAAAGTACTTAGAAAACTGTGAAGACTTACAGATGCTTGCTGGTGGAATTCATGTTATTCTGGACCACATATTTATTAATGAACTTGGACCAATGCTTTCAAGTCTTATAAATAATCAAATGGGTTCCAGAACAACCTATTCTAATTTTGTTGTTTGTATTTTTCTTTTTTCGTTGTTGTTGGGGGTGGGTGGGTGGTGTTTAGGCTTTTTTCCCCTAATTGTTACCTGCCAGAACCTATTTTCTTACATTTTAGATTTAAGTGGCTACCTAAAGGCTTGCTGCTCGCTTTCATTCTGATAGTAGAGTACAGTTGGCCCTCTGTATCTGCATGCACAGATTCAATTCAAAGATAGAATTTTTTTTTAATTCCAGGAAGTTCCGAAAAAACAAAACTTGAATTTGCCAGGCACTGGGTCACTATTTACATGCATTTACATTATATTAGGTATCATACATAATCTAGAGATGATATAAAGTATGTGGAAGAATGGGCATAGGTTATATGCAAGTACTACACCATTTTATATAAGGGACTTTTTATAAGGGACCTCACATTTTGGTATCCGCAGGGGGTCCTAGAACAATACTCTGGTGGGACCACTATACAAGGTAGTTAATTATTTCTCTCTGTTCCTTAATCCTAATGCTATCAACTATTTAAGTAGCATTTATCCCTTTCTCCACTTTGAAAAATTATTTCAACATTTCTTAAATTTTTTTCAGTTTTTTTGTTTGATACTCTTTCATGCTCTGTATCTCAATAGATACGTGATGATTACATCCTAGCTCTTATTTACTGTACTGTCAGGCTTTTCATTATTAAGTGTACCTTTCAGCTACTTATGCTTTAAAGCATCAGTGCTGATATAGTTTTAACTCACTGACAGATCATTATGAATTGTGGCCTAATTTAAGAAATGCCGTTTTCATAATTTTAAGTATGTGTGTGTGAGTGTGTATAACTTAAACTCGTCTACTAACCATCGCCTAGTAGAGAGTCTTCAGGAATTTGTATGTATTTGAGCTGATGACAGTGTATACAAAGAGCATATTATTTGATTGTCTATAAATGTCTTTTAAAAAACTGGGGTCCTCAAAATATTTAATCTCTTTGATTTTGATTATGTTTCCCCCAGTTTTTTTACTTTTGTTTAATAAAATATTAATATATCATATTACTATTATGAAAATAAACTTAAACCCAGATCTGTTTGAATTAACAATTCTGAGTTGTATTCATATAGAGTCACTTTCCTCTAACTCTCTTACTGCTTTTATCCCTATTTATACCTGTCTTTGGGAATAAGCTTAAAAGCCACACAGAGTACATCTTGTATATTTATAAAATAACTACAGAAAGGCAGGGAAAAATTAGCCTATAAATTGGTTCTTTCCAAATGTAGTCAAAATGACCTGTGGAACTGAATGAAGATAGGTAGCAGTGCTCAATAGGAGAAAACGTTCCGTTTAAGGGTCTGCATTTCTTTGCATGTGTGCACATACATGCACATGTGTTAGCTGCTTGGGTAGCTAGTTATATATAAAGTGGTACTGGAGAAAGGAAGGATGGTATAATGTTAGGCAGAATGTTTGCATTTTGAGAAAATACAGAAAATTTTGTTGAGGGTAAAACCATTTTTTTTTCATGTTTTCCAGTAGTAAAATAATAAAATACTATTTTGGGTTGTTATAGTACCATGTGATGTATATAATGAGTCAGAAAATGTTTACCATATATTCCCCTTTTTAATACAGCTGTGGTTTTGATTATATGGAAATTGTAGCTCTATTATCCCATATAAATTATAGGATATAATTGTAGCCCTACTGTATCCTATGATAGTTTGCTTTATTTTTCTTAGTATTTCAGTGTTATCTTTAAGACTTCATTCACAAACAGTTTTTAATCCAAGGTAATGTGGTAGATTATTGATAAATAGGACTATCTGAGAAAGATAATGTGGTATAGTTATATAATTTTCCATGTTGTACTGAAATAATCACATGTACATCATTGTAACTCACTCTGTTGTACAGTGTTTAACAATTTCTTTTCCTATGTTGGCTTCATTAAGGTTTACATATATTCTGCCCAGATCACCTATTAGTCAGAATATATCTAATTTATGTACTGGGAAACAAAATTATCTACTTTGTTAAAACTCATTTTACTTATTATCTTTCAAAATAGTATTAACTAGGTTTTTTTGTTTGTGTTTTTCTCTGTTTTGCTTGGTTTTTTGAACATGGCTGGACTCATCATTTTAGAAGGTAATTATCTTTTCTTTTGCTTGAAAATAGTATTTCTCTGCTTTAAGTAATTCTAATAAAAATAACATGTTTCTCTTTTATAGGAAAAACCTTTCAACTCTACTCTCATAATCTTATAGCTTTGTTTGAACAAGCCAAAAAACCAGGACTAGCTGCCCATATTCAAACTCATAGGTTTCCAGACCGCATACTACCAAGGTACAAAATATTTTGATTCTCCTGGGAGTGAGGGGAATTAGTGTTTATTTTTAAAACAGCCAGTCTTCCTTGCCCACTAAAAAACTTCCTTTGTCTTAATTTTGAAAGGTAGTTTACACTAAAGTAAATGTCATCTAGAATTCAAAAGATAAGTGTCTTGTAACTTGACTGTCTATGTCAATCATCCATAGAAGTTTTATAATATAGATTCCCAGGTCCTGCCTCAGTTCTACAAAATCAGATAGTTTGGGGTCAGAGTTAAAACGGTGGTTCTTAGAGCTCCTTGACTGGTTCTGATGGAACTGATTCACCCATCACTCACTGTTTGGGAACCACTGCAGTAGAGTACATTTATGTTGTCTTACATTTTCAGAAAGTTCGCTTTAACAACAAAGATTCCTGATACAAAAGGCTGCCACAAATGTTGCATAGGTGAGTAAATGCTGTTTCTCAAACTGGATGATTAGAACTTTTAACATCTTCAAAATTATCTGTAGAGTCTTATAGTATTAAGTGAAGGAAGGTAGGCTTTATATTTGTTCTAATAAGGAGTTAAGGGGCCATTGAAGCTCAGGAATGTATAGTTGGACATAAAAATGCTTGAAGATAATTGCTCTGATGCTTTCTCAGAGCATAATGTTCCTCGAATTTTTTAACCATAGTCCGTAAGGCTCTATCTCTGCTGATATCCTAGCTTTCATTTGACACTTACCATTTATTTAATGGTTATTGCTTAGTGTTTTATGAACATTATTATTTCAGGACTTTGGCCAACTATGAAGTTAGAGGGAAGAGTCCACACAAAACCACTCACTTCTGATACCAACTACAGGTTTGGGGAGTTCCCCAAACCACCTTCATGTTCAATAATTCACTAGAAGGACTCACAGAATTCACTGAAAGTGGTTATACTCTGGTTGTGGTTTATTACAGGGAAAGTATATAGATTAAAATCAGCCAAGGGAAGAAGTGCATAGGGCAGAATCCAGGAAAAATGCCAGATGTAGAGCTTCTGTTGTCCTTTCTCCATGGACTAATAGACAGCGTATGGACAGTGTTACTTTTCTGACAGTGATGTGTAACAATACACACAGAGCATTGCCAACTAGGGAAGCTTACTCAGCAACCTCAGTGTCCAGAGTTTTTATTAAGGCTCTATCACTTAGGCATGCTTGATTGCCCACATGGCTGGTCTCAGTATCCATCCCCTCTGGAGGTCAAGTGATATTGCCTGACCCAAAGCCCCTACCCTAAATTACATGGTTTGTCTTTCTGGCATTACTGTCCCCCACCCTGAGACTATCCAGTGTCGCCAACCCCCACTCTAAATCATATTGTTACAGTATACGTTGACCAAGGCCCCAGGCAAACAAAGACACTCCTGTCAGGCATGACATTCCTGAGGCTTAGACATTAACTCCCAGAAGAGAGGACAAAGACCAGACCTCTTTTGGGGCAAGGTGAAATTCTGTGCTATATAATTATCTTCTCTCACTTAACCCTTAAACAGCTTATGATACTTATGTCACTAGTAGCAGAACCTGGGATCACACCTGGTCTGTGGCTTCAAATTCTGGGCTCCTAACTTTCTGTTTATTATTGTTTAATCAGTGAGCCTAAACATTGATCTTCATGCTGCATTAGGTCCACAGCATACTCTCTAGTTATAAGCAGATTTCACGAGCATTTTTCTAGGGAGATGCAGGTCCATTTCTGTTATCAGATTCCCAGTATCTCTGACTCGGGAAAGGTCTCGATGCTTACAATCTGAGGTATAACTCATAAATATCTTAAGACAGAGCTTACTGCAAATAACTACTCTTATAATCAAAACATTACTGTTGATGGGAATCAAATTGGGGAGAAGGAAAGACCAATGTGAATTTCTGTAGATTTGAGTCAAGGAAGTTACATCTTTATTAAGTTGTAAAATAATTAATTATTTTCATCTTGTCTTAAGTAGACAGCTGTAAACTACTATACCAAAAATGGAATCATAGGACTTCCCTGGTGGCACAGTGGTTAAGAATCTGCCTGCCAGTGCAGGGGACACAGATTTGATCCCTGGTCTGGGAAGATTCCACATGCCACGGAGTAACTAAGCCCGTACACCACAACTACTGAGCCTGCGCTTTAGAGCCCGTGAATCACAACTACTGAGCCCACGCACCACAGTCACTGAAGCCCGCATGCCTAAAGCCCATGCTCCACAAAGGAAGCCACCGCAATAAGACCGTGCACTGCAACAAAGGGTAGCCCCCGCTCACTGCAACTAGAGAAAAGCCCCTGCACAGCAATGAAGACCTAATGCAGCCAAAAATAAATAAATAAATTTTTTTTTTTTTTTTAAATGGAATGATAGATTTCAGTTGCCTTCTAGACCTTTTTATTCACTAGACCTAGAATTCACTTTTTTGGTCCATTTACTTAAGCAGCTCTTTAGATTGTAAAATAGTTTAGGTGTTTTGGTGCTTAAAATACTGTTTTTATGTTTAAGAACCTAGTATATTAAAGATGTTTAGAAGTAAATGTACACAATTAAAATTGAGATAAGAGAGTGAAAAGGAAAGGGTATAACAAAGCCAAAGGAAAAAGATATCATCTTTCTTTACTTTCTGCACTCTTATCATCCTAGTGAACAGAAACAATAATTATCCTTTATCACCTAAATTAACAGTTCAAATGATTATTCTTCCATTCATAGTTTGGTATCAGTGGCAGGCCACATTTAATTGGTTTTTCCTATGTATTAGCACTGCCTTTATACAGAAAGCTGGGTTAGGTTTTAGGTGAGTATAACTTAGTAATTGCTTTTAGCTAAACTTTGTTTTTATATAAAAATATTCAGTGTTTTGGGTGTGTCTGTTTTGTTTTGTTTCTTTCCAGTCAGAAACCCTTACACAGGACATAAATACCTCTGTGGAGCTTTACAGTCTGGAATTGTCTTACTTCAGTGGTATGAGCCAATGCAGAAATTCATGTTAATAAAGGTATATGTTACTTTGTTTACATTTTTTTTATTTAGAAAACACTAATGTATAACTGAGCCTGAAATTATAAGACCCCAATGCTACCATCTAGGGTTAGCATGTTTATAGTTATTTATAGGTGTTTATTGGGTTTAGGGATTTTTGTGTTCTTAAGATTTTATCTTTAACTTGTGTTAATAAACTTCCAGAAATATCACAGCCATAAAGAAGAATATGGCCAAGTCTCTAAAACATATTTTTATGGAAAACTGATTCTTATCATGATATTTAAAGGTAGTCCTTTTTTTAATTGAAGTATTATGGTATTGTGTTAGTTTCAGTTATACAGCAAAGTATTCAGTTATTATTTTCCATTATAGGTTATTAAAAGATATTAAATATAGTTCCCTGTGTTATACAGTAAATCCTTGTTCCTTATCTATTTTATGTATAGTAGTTTGTTAATCCCATACTTCTTATTTATCCCTCCCCCACTCCCTCTCCTATTTGTTTTCTGTCTGTGAGTTTGTTTCTGTTTCGTATATATATTCATTTGTATTATTTTTTCGATTCCACATATAAATAATATCATATAGTATTTGTCTTTGTCTGACTTCACTAAGCATAGTATTCTCTAGGTCCATCCATGTTTCTGCAAATGGCAATATTTCATTGCTTTTATGGCTGAATAATATTCCTCTGTGTGTGTGTGTGTGTGTGTATCAATCACATTTTCTTATGCCAATCATCTGTTGATGGGCACTTGGATTGTTTCTGGTCTTGGCTGTTGTAAATAGTGCCGCTGTGAACAGCATGGGGTGCGTGTATCTTTTCAAATTAGAGTTTCATCTTTTCTGGATATATGCCCAGGAGTGAGATTGCTAGATCATATGTTAGCTCTATTTTTAGTTTTTTAAGGAACCTCCATACTGTTCTCCACAGTGGCTGCACCAATTTATATCCCCACGAACAGTGTAGGAGGGTACCCTTTGCTCCACACCCTTTCTAGCATTTATTATTTATAGACTCTTTAGTGATGGCCATTTTGACTGTTGTGAGGTGGTACCTCATTGTAGTTTTGATTTGCGTTTCTCTAATAATTAGTGATGTTGAACAACTTTTCATGTGCCTGTTAGCCATCTGTATGTCTTCTTTGGGAAAATGTCTATATAGGTGTTCTGCCCATTTTTTGATTTGGTTGTTTTTTTTTTCTTTTCTTTTTTTTTTTTGCTGTACTTGGGCCTCTCACTGTTGTGGCCTCTCCCGCTGCGGAGCACAAGCTCCGGACGCGCAGGCTCAGCGGCCATGGCTCACGGGCCCAGCCGCTCCGCGGCATGTGGAATCCTCCCGGACCGGGGCACAAACCCGTATCCCCTGCATCGGCAGGCGGACTCTCAACCACTGCACCACCAGGGAAGCCCCAATTTGGTTGTTTTTTTGATATTGAGTTATATGAGCTGTTTATATTTTGGAAATTAACCCCTTGTCAGTTTCATCATTTGCAAATATTTTGTCCCATTCTGGACGTTTTCTTTGTTTTGTTTATGGTTTCCTTTGCTGTGCTAAAAGCTTTTAAGTTTGATTACGTCCCATTTGTTTATTTTTGCTTATTTATTTTTATTTTTTTGCCTTGGCAGACTGATCTAAGAAAATATTGCTGTGATTTTTGTCAAAGAATGTTTTGCCTGTGTTCTCTTCTAAGAGTTTTATGGTGCTATATCTTATATTTAAGTCTTTAAACCATTTTGAGTTTATTATTGTATATGGTGTGAGGGAGTGTTCTAACTTCATTGATTTACATGAGGCTGTCCAGCTTTCCTAACACTGCTTGTTGAAGAGACTGTCTTTTCTCCATTGTATATTCTTTTCTCCTTTGTTGTAGATTAATTAATCATAGGTGTATGGGTTTACTTCTAGGCTCTCTCTTCTGTTCCATTGATCTATATGTCTGTTTTTGTGCTGATAAGAGGTAGTCGTTTTTTAGATTTAGATCAATTAAGAAAATGAAAGCCTTTCTGTTGAATTTATTCAACAATATGAATGAGGAGATTGTTTCTAAATTATACATCTGTTTATTTTTTGCAGCACTTTGATTTTCCTTTGCCAAGTCCTTTGAATGTTTTCGAAATGCTGGTAATACCAGAACAGGAATACCCTATGGTCTGTGTAGCTATTAGCAAGGGCACCGAATTAAATCAGGTAGTTCAGTTTGAGACAATCAATTTGAACTCTGCATCTTCATGGTTTACAGAAATTGGTGGAGGTAAGTGTTTTTTACTTTATGTTAAAATATTGATGCTTTTGCCTGCAAAAGAAGCAGAATAGGTTCAACCTGCGTGGGCTCTTTCAAATAAAGATTCAGAACATAGTTTCCCAAGTAAGCCCAGAGGATCATGTACATATAGTTTATGATCTCTATTTGCCTGAGGCAATTTGATACAAAGTATTTTACCAAGGAAAATTTTAATGAGTCCTGACATTTAAAAGTCTTAGTTGTTATCAGTTAATCTTTGGACTTACTAAATAATTAAGTTTTCTAAGATACTTTTCAAATTTTATCAGCTTCTCAAGCAAAGAAATAACATTTTTTTTCCTATCGGTTCTTTCGCCCCACACTTCTTAAAATCATTGAGTTCTGGTACTTTTCATACTGGAATAGAAACTTCTCATGTGTGGCCTCCAAGCTTTACCATTTAAAGATACAGGAAAATATCTCTTGCATTTTCTGAGAATGGTTTGTTAGCCTAGGATTTTATCAAACATATCTCAGTGAAAACTCTGAAAAGGTTGAGAAGTTTATTTTCAAACTTTAAAATTGGAACAAATCAGTCAAGAATTCATGTCAAGGGAATTCACTGGTGCTGCAGTGGTTAAGAATCCACCTTCCAATGCAGGGGACAAGGGTTCAATCCCTGGTCAGGGAACTAGATCCCACACGCATGCCGCAACTAAGAGTTCACGTGACACAACTAAGGAGCCCATGAGCCACAGCTAAGGAGCCCACTGGCCGCAACTAAGGAGCCCACGAGCTGCAGCGAAGCCCGTGAGCCACAACTAAGGAGCCTGCCTGCTGCAACTAAGACCCAGTGCAACCAAAATAAATAAAGTTTTAAATTTTTAAAAATAAAATATTAAAGAATTCATGTTAAAAATTAAGTAAAATGAAGATCTTCATTTTGCCAGTTTACTGTTTTTGTTGTGCTAGTGTATTGTCAGCCAGATTTATCAAGCGATTTTTATATATGAAGTCAAGTAAGCTTTAGTTATAACTTATTTCTGACCACTGTTACATTCTTTATCACCTCGAGAAGAAGTCTGTTAACAAGTATTATAAGTTTGAAGGTTCTTATTAAATATCTTTGGCTTTTGATCATTTATAGGCTAAATTATAAGAACTCTTTTATAAAACCCAGCTACTTAAGTTAATGTAGAACTGCACTAATATCATATTCAGAATCAGTAGTAAATGTTTAACAATAGACTCTTGGGTGCAGAGAAGCCTGGTTTGTAGCAGTTGCCTATTTCTGTGGTATAATACTCCCACCACAGCCAATTTCAGACTACCAACTTGATGTTATCTGGCTTGCAAAACCTCTGAAAATTTAGCAGTCCAGTACAAGCCAGTTCCAGCATGCCCTGGACTAATATCACTGTCTTTGTAGACCAAATCATAATTTCCAGTAGAATAAAGTAGGAATGTATTCTTTTACCCTCCCACCCCACCTGCACCCACCTTTCTTTCTAATAATGTTTTTGGTTGAGGTAGATGCATATCTTCCTGGTATAGCTAACAGAAAGGTGGAAATGACATTTATTATGAAATATAAACAGCCCAAATAGAAACGTGTTCCTATCATGTAATTATTGCTAAAAAGAAGAGTTTTGGGTCAGTTTATTTAAAAACCAAGATCATGTTTGGCAGACAGCCCCAACTTGTTTTTATTGGTTAGTATATAATAATAGTGTAGAGAAAGTCATTTCATATGATTATCTAACGTGAGCTTTCAAACTACTATCTTCTGATGTATTAGGAGGTTACATTGCTTAAGGCTGGGCATTCAGGGAGTCCTCTTGTGAATTTGCAGGGTTGAGGGTTGAGGGGTTTTTGTTGTTGTTTGTTTTGTTTTTTAATGCCAGAGGCAAACTGTTCTACCCACTTTTAACATTGTCTAGGCTAAAATTAAGGCAGACCCAAAATTACTACCTAAGGAGAGCCAGGACTCTGAGGGTAAACATTCAAATCACCCTAAAGCAGAGACTGCCTTTATTAGGCTTTTCCATATTCACAAATGATTGCTAAACTATCTCCCAGGTATGTTGATTGTTGAGGCCATGCCTTGAACTGGCAACAGCTGTAACAATTAAAATGAACTCCTATTCCAAGACTCTTTTAGTCATAGTTTGATGTATTATTGCAGTATCCTTTTCTCCAAGGATGGTGCTTAGCACTTATCAGCTCTCAATAAATGTTGAATAAATGCACGAACATACCTTTACTGAGAAGAGCTATTTTTTGGAATGTTGCCAAAGGACACCAGTTTACCAATTCTGTACATCTGGATTCTTCACTATATATGAACTTTGGGAGGTCCACCAAAACCCAAAATAATACATGTGTTTATGCTCAGATGTGCAGTTTTTAAGGGAGAGGATCTATGAGTATCCCAAAGAGATGTAGTTAAGAATGACTGCTCTGAGATTACAATGGCAAAGGATGAGTGGGAAGTAAATAAATAGAGACAGCAAATGTGGACATTTTTTGATAGCTTGAGTGGGAAGAACAAGAGAAAAATGTTAGCTGAAATAAAAAGAGAAATTTTTGAAGTGCAGTTTGCAGGATCTTAGTTCCCTGACCAAGGATCAAACCCTGGCCCCTGGCAGTGAGAATGCTGAGTCCTAACCACTGGTCCGCCCTGGAATTCCCAAGTGTGTCATGAACACAAGACATAAAGTATATTCATAAGAAGCTTCAAGAGGAGAAGCAAGAAGAACTACAATCCTGCAGCCTGTGGATCAAAAACCACATTCACAGAAAGAGAGACGAGAGGAAAAGGCAGAGGGCTATGTACCAGATGAAGGAACAAGATAAAACCCCAGAAAAACAACTAAATGAAGTGGAGATAGGCAACCTCCCAGAAAAAGAATTCAAAATAATGATAGTGAAGATGATCCAGGACCTCAGAAAAAGAATGGAGGCAAAGATCGAGAAGATGCAAGAAATATTTAACAAACACTAGAAGAATTAAAGAACAAACAAACAGAGATGAACAATACAATAACTGAAATGAAAACTACACTAAAAGGAATCAGTAGCAGAATGACTGAAGCAGAAGAACAGATAAGTGACCTGGAAGACAAAATGGTGGAATTCACTGCCACGGAACAGAATAAAGAGAAAAGAATGAGAAGAAATGAAGACAGCCTAAGAGACCTCTGGGACAACGTTAAACTCAACAACATTCGCATTATAGGGGTCCCAGAAGGAGAAAAGAGAGAGAAAGGACCAGAGAAAATATTTGAAGAGATTATAGTCAAAAACTTCCCTAACATGGAAAACAAAATAGCCACCCAAGTCCAGGAACTGCAGAGAGTCCCATGCAGGATAAACGCAAGGAGAAACACACCGAGACACATAGTAATCAAATTGGAAAAAATTAAAGACAAAAATTATTGAAAGCAGCAAGGGAAAAATGACAAATAGCATGCAAGGGAACTCCCATAAGGTTAATAGCTGATTTCTCAGCAGAAACTCTACAAGCCAGAAAGGAATGGCATGATATACTTAAAGTGATGAAAGGGAAGAACGTAAAACCAAGATTACTCTACCCAGCAAGGATCTCATTCAGATTCGATGGAGAAATCAAAAGCTTTACAGACAAGCAAAAGCTAAGAATTCACCACCACCAAACCAGCTCTACAACAAATGCTAAAGGAATTTCTCTAAGTGGGAAACACAAGAGAAGAAAAGGACCTACAAAAACAAACCCAAAACAATTAAGAAAATGGTCACAGGAACATACATATCAATAATTACCTTAAACGTGAATGGATTAAATGCTCCAACCAAAAGGCACAGGCTTGCTGAATAGATACAAAACCAAGACATATATATATATATATATATATATGCTGTCTACAAGAGACCCACTTCAGATGTAGGGACACATACAGACTGAAAGTGAGGAGATGGAAAAAGATATTCCATGCAAATGGAAATCAAAAGAAAGCTGGAGTAGCAATACTCATATCAGATAAAATAGACTTTAAAATAAAGAATGTTACAGGAGACAAGGAAGGACACTACATAATGATCAAGGGATCAATCCAAGAAGATATGACAATTATATATGCACCCACCATAGTAGCACCACAATACATAAGGCAACTGCTAACAGCTATAAAAGAGGAAATCGACAGTAACACAATAATAGTGGGGGACTTTAACACCTCACTTACACCAATGGACAGATCATCCAAACAGAAAATTAATAAGGAAACACAAGCTTTAAATGACACAAGGGACCAGATAGATTTAATTGATATTTATAGGACATTCCATCCAAAAACAGGAGATTACACTTCTGTCTCAAGTGCACACGGAACATTCTTGGGTCACAAATCAAGCCTCAGTAAATTTAAGAAAACTGAAATCATATCAGCCATCTTTTCTGACCACAACGCTATGATATTAGACATGAGTTACAGGGAAAAAAATGTAAAAAACATGAACACGTGGAGGCTAAACAATACGTTACTAAATAACCAAGAGATCACTGAAGAAATCAAGGAGGAAATAAAAAATACCTAGAGACAAATGACAAGGAAAACACAACGATCCAAAACCTATGGGATGCAGCAAAAGCATTTCTAAGAGGGAAGTTTATAGCTATACAAGCCTACCTCAAGAAACGAAAAATCTCAAATAAACAATCTAACCTTACACCTAAGGGAACTAGAGAAAGAAGAACAAACAAAACCCAAAGTTAGCAGAAGGAAAGAAATCATAAAGATTAGAGCTGAAATAAATGAAATAGAAACAAAGAAAATAATAGCAAAGATCAATAAAACTAAAAGCTGGTTCTTTGAGAAGATAAACAAAATTGATAAACCATTAGCCAGACTCATCAAGAAAAAGAGGGAGAGGACTCAAATCAATAAAATTAGAAATGAAAAGGGAGAAGTTACAACAGACACCGCGGAAATACAAAGCATCCTAAGAGACTATTACAAGCAACTCTATGCCAATAAAATGGACAACCTGGTAGAAATGGACAAATTCTTAGAAAGGTATAACCTTCCAAGACTGAACCAGGAAGAAATAGAAAATATGAGCAGACCAGTCACAAGTAATGAAATTGAAACTGTGATTAAAAATCTTCCAACAAACAAAAGTCCAGGACCAGATGGCTTCATAGGTGAGTTCTGTCAAACATTTAGAGAAGAGCTAACACCCATCCTTCTCAAACTCTTCCAAAAAATTGCAGAGGAAGGGACACTCCCAAACTCATTCTATGAGGCCACCATAATCCTGATACCAAAACCAGACAAAGATATTACAAAAAAAAAATTATAGACCAATGTTACTGATGAGTGTAGATGCAAAAATCCCCAACAAAATACTAGCAAACAGAATCTAACAACACATTAAAAGGATCATACACCGTGATCAAGTGGGATTTATCCCAGGGATGCAAGGATTCTTTAATATACGCAAATCAATCAATGTGATACACCATATTAACAAATTGAAGAATAAAAACCATATTATCATCTCAATAGATGCAGAAAAAGCTTTTGACAAAATTCAACACCCATTTATGATAAAAACTCTCCAGAAAGTGGGCATAGAGGGAGCCAACCTCAACATAATTAAGCCCATATACGACAGACCCACAGCAAACATCATTCTCAATGGCGAAAAATTGAAAGCATTTCCTCTAAGAACAGGAACAAGACAAGGATGTCCACTCTTACCACTGTTTTATTCAACATAGTTTTGGAAGTCCTAGCCACAGCAATCAGAGAAGAAAAAGAAATAAAAGGAATGCAAATTAGAAAAGAAGAAGTATAACTGTCACTGTTTGCAGATGACATGATATTATACATAGAGAATCCTAAAACTGCCACCAGAAAACTACTAGAGCTAATCAATGAATCTGGTAAAGTTACAGGATACAAAATTAATGCACAGAAATCTCTTGCATTTCTATACACTAATGATGAAAAATCTGAGAGAGAAATTAAGGAAACACTCGCATTTACCATTGCAACAGATAGAATAAAATACCTAGGAATAAACCTACCTAGGGAGACAAAAGACCTGTATGCAGAAAACTATAAGACACTGATGAAAGAAATTAAAGATGATACCAACAGATGGAGAGATATACCATGTTCTTGGATTGGAAGAATCAATATTGTGAAAATGCCTATACTACCCAAAGCGATCTACAGATTCAATGCAATCCCTATCAAATTACCCATGGTATTTTTTACAGGAGTAGAACAAAAAATCTTAAAATTTGTATGGAGACACAAAAGACCCTGAATAGCCAAAGCAGTCTTGAGGGAAAAAAACGGAGCTGGAGGAATCAGACTCCCTGACTTCAGACTATACTACACAGCTACAGTAATCAAGACAATATGGTACTGGCACAAAAACAGAAACGTAGATCAATGGAACAAGATAGAAAGCCCAGAGATAAACCCATGCACCTATGGTCAACTAATCTATGACAGAGGAGGCAAGGATATACAATGGAGAAAAGATAGTCTCCTCAATAAGTGGTGCTGGGAAAACTGGACAGCTACATGTAAAAGAATGAAATTAGAACCCTCCTTAACACCATACACAAAAATAAACTCAAAATGGATTAAAGACCTAAGTGTAAGGCCAGACACTATAAAACTCTTAGAGGAAAACATAGGAAGAACACTCTTTGACATAAATCACAGCAAGATCTTTTTTTGATCCACCTCCTAGAGTAAGGGAAATAAAAACAAAAATAAACAAATGGGACCTAATGAAACTTAAAAGCTTTTGCACAGCAAAGGAAACCATAAGACGAAAAGACAACCCTCAGAATGGGAGAAAATATTTGCAAATGAATCAACAGACAAAGGATTAATTTCCAAAATATATAAACAGCTCGTGCAGCTCAGTATTAAAGAAACAAAAAACCCAATCCAAAAATGGGCAGAAGACCTAAACAGACATTTCTCCAAAGAAGACATACAGATGGCCAAGAAGCACATGAAAAGCTGTTTAACATCACTAATTATTAGAGAAATGCAAATCAAAACTACAGTGAGGTATCACCTCACACCAGTTAGAATGGGCATCCTCAGAAAATCTACAAACAACAAATGCTGGAGAGGGTGTGGAGAAAAGGGAACCCTCTTGCACTGTTGGTGGGAATGTAAATTGATACAGCCACTCTGGTGAACAGTATGGAGGTTCCTTAAAAAGCTAAAAATAGAATTATCATATGATCCAGCAATCCCACTACTGGGCATATACCCAGAGAAAACCATAATTCAAAAAGACACATGCACCCCAATGTTCATTGCAGCAGTATTTACAATAGCCAGGTCATGGAAGCAACCTAAATGCCTGTTGACAGACAAATGGATGAAGAAAGTGTGGTCCATATATACAATGGAATATTACTCAGCCATAAAATGGAACGAAATTGAGTCATTTGTTGAGACGTGGATGGATCTAGAGACTGTCATACAGAGTGAAGTAAGAAAAACAAATACCGTATATTAACGCATGTATGTGGAACCTAGAAAAATGGTACAGATGAGCCAGTTTGCAGGGCAGAAGTTGAGACGCAGATGTAGAGAACAAACGTATGGACACCAAGAGGGGAAAGCCACGGGGGGGTGGGGATGGTGGTGGTATGAATTGGGTGATTGGGATTGACATGTATACACTAATGTGTATAAAATTGATGACTAATAAGAACCTGCTGTATAAAAAAATAAAATTGAAAAATTTTTAATAAAAGCTTCAAGAGGATTGACATATACACATTACTATATATAAAATGGATAACTAATAAGAATCTATAGCACAGGGAACTCTACTCAGTACTCTTTAATGACCTATGTGGGAATAGAATCTAAAAAAGAGTGGATATATGTATATGTATAACTGATTCACTTTGCTGTAGAGCAGAAACTAACACAACATTTTAAATCAACTATAGTCCAATAAAAATTAATTTAAAAAAAAAAGAATGACTGCTCTTAAATTATCTAAAATGTTTTCTTAGCTTCATCTAGACCGTTCACACCATCTGAGTGGCTAAAATAAATTGTTTTACCAAAAATGTTCTACAAAAATGTCATGACTTCTATTAGCAGATGTTAAGAGAAGTAGCACTGTGATATCAGCAAAGTGATGAAAGTTGCTTCCTGCGAAGATATCGTTGACAGTATTGTTCATTATGCTACCCTGGTGTCCTGTTAATACAGGAACTCCTCCCTACGTGCGTACACCCCCACACACACACCATTCCCCCCCCCCAAATACCAGGAAAATTTCTCTCTAATAGTTTCGTTAATCCTTTTGCTTTTTCTGAATTACTGACTTATTTTTATCTCAGGGACACTGTGATGCACGTAACTGATCTTGTTTTCATCTTCCCATTGGCTACTGCAAAATGCAAAGCAAAATCTAGTCACTGTATATAGCATGCATCTTACTTTCTTCCCCATATTTACCATTTGCTTCATTTTATTTTTGTAACTCATCTTTCTAGAACTAGCAGAGGTATTAACTAAATGTAGTATTGAGCCTTTCTCAGCTCAGTTAGCCTTGCATAGGACTTTGTTCTTTTAAATTGACTTACATACAGTTTTTGACAAGACAATTACAAAATATAATTTCTGTGTTTATTTCAAAGGCTAGCTTAAAATCACAGAAAAAAAATCATAATTTGTGTTTCTTTTCTAAGTTCTAGTTTTTAATGCATGCTATATAACTGTAACCTTGTTTTTTTCCCCCCAAGGCAGCCAACAGTTAGATTCCATTCATGTAACACAATTGGAGAGAGATACTGTTTTAGTGTGTTTAGACAGTAAGTATTATTTTAAAGTTTATTCTAAGTATACTACTTGATATAACATACCTTTTCATGGAATTGATTCTAATAGAATCAGTAAAGTAGATTTGCAATTTTCCACCTTAAGTGGCATTGTTTTATTGATGAAAAACCTAAATTGGCTACAGATGTAGTAACTAATTGATCTGTTTGTCAGACTGTCCTCTGTGACCTTTTTCTTTATTCTGTTTGGCCTACTTGGGAACATTACAGTCAGCCCTCTGTATCTGTAGGTTCCACATCCTCTATTCAGCCAACCATGGATTGAAAATATTTAGAAAAAAAAATTCCAGAAAGCTCAAAAAAGCAAACCTGAATTTGCAAGTGCCTGGCAACTATTTATATAGCTTTTGTGTTGTATTAGGTATTATAAGTAATCTAGGATCTACTGTGTAGCACAGGGAACTATACTCAATATTATGTAATAACCTATAAGGGAAAAAAAGAATCTAAAAAAAACTATATCTACATATATATACACACACATATGTATAACTGAATCGCTGTGCTATACACCTGAAACTTATACGATATTGTAAATCAACTATATTTCAATAAAAATATTTTTTAAAATTAAAGTCTATGGGAGGTTGTGTGTAGGTTATATGCAAACACTAGGCCATTTCATATAAGGCACTTGAGCATCCATGGACTTTGGTCTCCGTGAGGGGTACTGGAACCAATTCCCCGTGGATACCGAGGGACAACTGTATTAGAATAGTTTGCCATAACCTTGGGGTAAAATTCTGTATAAAATTCTGTATAATTCATTGTAATTAATGAAAAAATAGAAGGTTATACTAATTTGGTCACTTGTAGTCATATAACATGAACTTTTGGAATCATGTCAGTGTGATATTCTAATGCACAAATAGATTTGACACCTTTACCTGCTAGTAGTGATTCTTTTGATGCAGCGAGAGGTGTTACTGATAGATGTGTGTTGTACTGTATATGCAGTGGAAGAGACAGAAAAACTTTAACAACAGGTGTTTTCAATTTTGCAAACAAAGCACTCTAATTCTTAAAATCCCCCTTACTTTAATGCAATGAATCCTGCAAGTGAAGTTCACCCAGACTTGGCATTATATTTGAAATTTGGCAATATTTGCTGTGGTTTGATTCATTCCAATATTTTAAAATTACTAGACCTGCCCAAAAATGTTTAGGGTTATTTTTAAAATTGTTCCACTACTTAATTTACCTGTATTTTTGTCTTAATTTCTGTTCTCTAAAGTGTTCCCTAGTGGATTTGCCTTATAGAATCATAAAGATCATCTAATATTATATAAGTAAACCAAACCCAGAGTGTTTCATTTGCCCATTATCCCTTAAGTATTTTTGATTCTTTGAATACTGATAAGATTGGCATGTTGTTTGGTTACTCTTAAGTGAATTTGATAAATTATTTTTTACCCAAACAAGTAGAAGACTCAGTACTAATTAATGAAATAAACAGATGATCAGAATTTAATTGTAGTAGTATTGAACCTTTAACATTAAATGCCTAAATACCTTCTGAGTCAAACAAGGAAAATAAATTGTACTTAGTTTTCATTTTGTTGATTTATTTATTTTTAAAAAAATTTTTTAAACCTTTGATTAATTAGGACTTCCATTTCCCAGCTATTCATGGTAAATGGAAAGTTGACTTTCTTCAGTTGTTCTTTTTTTCTTAGGGGAGCAGTGTAACACTTCGAAAATTGTTTGTCAACTCTATGGTATAAATCAGTTTTACTAAGCAGCAATGGAGATAGGTGTGTAATCACGATAGGTGTGTAATCACAAATAATGGTAGACAGATGAGAAAGTAATGCAGAGTGAAGATATCTTCCAAGTCAGAGCTAAGATGGTTAAATTAAAAAACAAATGGACAAAAGGGAAATAGAAATATTCACATATACTGTCTATCCCAGAGTTTACTTATAAAGAAATTCTGACTTTTGAGAGTACTATTTTTTCCTCCCTTGTACTTCTGTAGAATATTAGTTACATACTAAAGTTAAGAATTACTGCAAATATTACTTATCATATGTTATGTAATTTGTAAGGGGGAAAAAACCAACTCCTATTGCTGAATATTTAGGCACCAAGTTAACCGCTATTAAAGAAACACTTCACTTTTTAAAAAATGAGAACGTAAGTGTTCAATATAAACTATGAAAAAAAGTACTGGTGGAATTGCCATTTACAACGGAGGCCTCACTCTTATAGAATCTATCAGTGACAGTTTTTCACTGGGCATACTTGAATCAAGAGAAATAATTGAACTTTATTAATATTGTTATATATCCATGTAAAATCCACTTATCAAGTTACATTTATTTTAGCAAATCTGCATTTCCAGTCTTGACTTGTTTTTTCTTTTTTTAAGAATTTGTAAAAATTGTAAATCTACAAGGAAAACTAAAATCAAGTAAGAAACTGGCCTCTGAGCTAAGTTTTGATTTTCGCATTGAATCTGTAGGTAAGTCTCCTTTTATTAATAATGCATTTAGAGTACTTGGTTTTTAGTTCATTCTGTACTTAGGGTGATCTAGACCAGCACTGTCTCATAGAAGTTTCTTTGATATAGAAATGTTCTCTGTGTTCTTAAATACAGTAGTCATTAACCACACTTGTTAAGTACTTGAAACATGGCTAGTGCTACATTTTAATTTTAATTAATTTAAATTTTGATGTAAATAGCCACACAGGGCTAGTTACTATAATATTAGACAGTGCAGGTCTGGACCGTAATAAATCTTTTATTGTCGTTTCTTGAATATTTAAAACATGAAATCATTTCTTCTATTCATTGTTCCCTTTGCTGCATCAAGTGAATTATACTTCTTCCAATTCTTTCCAAATCATGAAGGTATTTGTGTGATGTGATTAACAATGTTAGATATGCTAGAATTCTTTGCCGTGTAAGATTCTGGTTGGTGTGTGTTGATGGTTTTTGCTTTTAGGTCTATTTAAATATAAATACTTTCCCACAGAATCTGGAAAATACTATGCCATTTGAATTTGCTTCCTTGTCAATGAGTGTTTTACTCTGTAATATCATTGGTATTATGATAAAAATTACTATTGTTTGCATCCTCACTGATTATATGTCAGTAAGTATTTTCCTCAAGGGTGATAGAACTTATGAAAAAATACTATGGGTGGAAACATTTTGAACAATTCATGATATGGTTCTACTTTAAGTCAAAAACAGTTAAAATTGGTGATTTTTATTTGGGCTGTAAAAAATATGTGTATTTTATAATTAAATGTATATACTTCTAAAAATGTGTTTCTCACTGTTTAGAAAGTTTTCTGTTGATTTTTTAAAAATTTAATGGTTTCTCAAGTGGAGTTTTGCCCTATTGCAAAGAACATTCATCCCTCTGGGTAACCCTCTTACATAGGAATAATTTGCTTATGATTGGAAATTTTATTCAAGCAGAAAACCTAAACTTTCTGTAGATGCCATGACAAAAGGCATTTTGGAAATATTTTCTTCTTTTAGTCCTTTGTATGCTGGCTGTTGCATGCCAGTTTCTAAGATTTAATATTTTCAATAGAGATTCCAATATACAGATCTTTAGGTCCTCTTAATTTTAACTGAAACACACTAGTACCTCAACTTTTTCATATATGCCAAATTTTTTAGGATATTTTCGTTCTACGAAAGTTTGTTCCTCCTAGGCTACCATCTCTTCTTTCCAGTGAACTTTGGAATAATTTCAAGGATCCTCCTGGGTAAAAAGAGTCCCTTTAAGTCACCTTTAAAAACAAAGCCAGTACTACCTGTTTTTTTATTTCATGGCTAGTGAAGCTTGTATGATTGGTTATTGCAAAATACTTTAATGTTTATTGAGCTAAATTATGTTTCCAGAACATTCTTATGTTAACTTTTTACAGAGTCAGTATTCTAGTAAGAAATATAATAAATTTCAATCACTTTCTCCCATCATCTTTACTGGTATAGGGCATATGGCTAACTCTCCAACAATCAAATTGGTTTTCTCCTTCTCTCACTGTGCTTTAGTGACTCTAGCCTCTGGCCAGGAAGGACCCAGAGGCCCTGCTGCCTCCCCCCCACCCCAAAATTGGGGGCCCTGCCACTCTGTTTCTAAACCACTAAGTGACCCCATATGTGTGCTTCAGTGGGCCCAGCACAGGCAGGACACAGAAATGGACAAGACACAGCGAGAACAGGTTTTCCTCCAAGACCCTCAGGCCACCCCAGGGGATCGTGGGAGATGGGTGGGCAGCAAGAGGGGATATGGCATGTCATGAGGTGGCCACACTTTGGGGTCACGGTCGTTCCTGATTCCAAAGCCATCAAGAAGTTGGGCAAGCTTGGCTCAAATCTGTGACCACACTTGTGAACAGTGGGACCTGCAAGGACAGGGCAAAGGCCCGGTGGGCTCTGGAGCCCTGATGGGGTTGGGCAGCAACAGTGAATACGATAGCTGAGAGCCCCTAGCCCCTCCAAATAAGAATTGGTTCACAGATCAGAAATATTCAGTGTGTGGTTAAATTTTAGATTACAGGACAGGTTTATTTTTAAAAATTAATTTTATAATAGGGAATATGTGAACAGAAATAAAAGATGCTTCCTTAATAGTTACTTCTAAATATATCACATTATTTAAATGATCATGTTTTTAATCCAAAAAACCAGTTATGTTTTTATTACTTTATTTACCTAAGACAAAAGATAGTATATGAAAGAAAAATTAATATGCTGATGTCCAGCTCATCAAAAGTTAGCTCATTTTTAAATAAATGCCTGTTATAATGTATCTTTGAAAACTTCCATGACCCTGCCTCAATAAATTATTTGAGCTTTGTCATGACTTAGTCACAAAAATGTTGGGAACTAATGGTCTAGACAGTGGAATTTTGCACCAAGCACTTGAATAGCCTTACATTATCATTTATTAAAGACAGTTAAGGAAAATGTATAATGCACTACTATGTGCCTTATTTTAGTCCCGTTCTCCCTTATCTTTTTAGTATGCCTTCAAGACAGTGTGTTGGCTTTCTGGAAACATGGAATGCAGGGTAAAAGCTTCAAATCAGATGAGGTAAGATTTCTCTAATTACCTCCAGTGATTCCCATTAAAGATTTTAAAAGTTGAAACATTCGTTTTATGTATTTTCTTTCTGAACCCACGTTGCTATGTTTAATGCCTTTAATGCCGGTAGAACAAAACTGCCAGTATTTTCCCTTCAAATAATGTTCAGTTTTGTATTTATTGTATTCTCAGTGGCCACGAGGAATTGTCAAACATGAGTTTACACAATTTCAGACCTCTTATTTGTAATTTATAAATATGGTTGCTAAACTTACTAAACTTTTCTAAAGGTAATAAGCCTTTTCCATAATCTATAAATGTGCAGCTTCTTTTTTTTTGTATAAATTTATTTATTTTTATTTTTGGCTACGTTGGGTCTTCGTTGCTGCACGCGGGCTTTTCTCTGGTTGTGGCGAATGGGAGCTATTCTTCGTTGTGGTGCACAGGCTTCTCATTGTGGTGGCTTCTCTTGTTGGGACCACGGGCTCTAGGTGCTCGGGCTTCAGTAGTTGTGGCTCACGGGCTTAGTTGCTCCGCGGCATGTGGGATCTTCCCAGACCAGGGCTTGAACCCGTGTCCCCTGCATCGGCAGGCGGATTCTTAACCACTGCACCACCAGGGAAGCCCCTGCAGCTTCTTTTTTAATGTTATATTTTAAATTCTAAATTAATATGTATTGGATCACGGGACTAAGGAAAATCTAAGAAAATTAATTCGTTTACTAAATACTTATTGAGTATCAAATACATTTAGGACACTATTCTTATTATAGCACTGAAGACATAATGAAGCATAATTATAAATAATATCAAACCCTTACGATGTCTATCTTCCAGGCACTTTACAAATGCTATCTTATTGAAGGCTAATAATACAGTGGGGTTTAGGTACAATTCAAAGTAAAGTTATGTACTATTCATATTCCCGATTTTACAGGTACAGAGTGATTAAGTAACTTACCCAGAGTTACAGAACTAGTTAAGTGACAGAGCCTGGATGTGAAGGGTCTCCAAAAATCACTTCTACTGAGATAATCAGGATATATTTCATGTAGGAGGTGGGACTTGGGCTCCCACCTTGAGAGGTGAATCCTAACAGTTAAGAGAATACTAACAGAGACATTTCCCATTTGTGTGAGTACCTGTGTAATTCTTGCACGCCAGGGCCTCACAAATATATGGACTTATTTTGAAGCTTAAAATCTTCTATTTGAATTACCTTTACACTGTTATTTAGATATAACTATTTCCACCTCTTATATGAATGCAGAAATAGAATGCTTCCAAGTAAAAATGATGTAAATCAGTGGAATTAGAATGCTTCCAAGAGAAAATGACGTAAATCAGCTTGTCTTTGAAAGCGTCCGTTTAGTTACTGACCCATGTCACTAAATGTCACCAGGCCCCTGCATTTAATGAAGCCTACAGTCCTACTTACTGCCATAACATTAATTGTCCTCAGATGCTGTTTTCACTGTGTCACTCCTGTGGTTTGAAATCTGTAGAAGTTACTTGTTTACCATATCAAGTGTGAATTCTACCTCCTATTTTTAAGTCATCTTGCTTACCTTTTTCTTTCTGGTTTTGTTCTCATCCTTCAATTTGGGCCTACCTATAATGTTCATAATGTAAAAATCAGCCATTCTAGTCCACAAAGATTGGAACATTTCTGAACTGAATACTCTGAAAATCAGCTGCATTTAGTATAGCACCAGATTTATTTTCTGGTTCAAGTTTGTTAATTCCATCTTCTCAGCTAGACTGCAAACTCATTGATAGCAGAGTATTTTTATACTTATTTTATATCCACACTGTCAAGAGTTTGTGTTCCTCCAAAAGCTGACCCTAAAACAAGGACTCAGGTCCTTGTTTATTTGGGAGTAGATCCCAGAAAAACAAGTGACAGAGTAAGGAATGTAAGATGCAGAGGGACAAAAAGCCAACAAAGAGCACATTAATAAACTGCTTCTCACTATGGGCAATGAGGGCTTAATCCTATAGGAACTACTGAGGAACAGTGTGGAGCACACCTCAGAATTGGCTCATCAGAAGGTGGGGAGGCGGGTGCATTTATACACCAACTGCTGTCCCTGGTAGTTAAGGGTTTCCCCCAGAGGTGTCAACTCCCCACACTTTGGAATAGTACCTGTGCACGACTGAGTACCTTCTTTCTTTAGTATTGGAGAAGACAGAGCAGAGGAATACCCCCAGTACACAGATGTAAGACACAGGTGCATGGGAGTGTCTACCGCAGCTCTGCTGAAATCAGGTGGGCTGAGGGGTGCCACCTCAAGCATCTGCCCTATGACGTAAAGGAAGGAGTAGGGGCTGTGCAGTCCAGCAAACCTGTACTCAGATCTTGGGTCTACTAGTTATATGACCTAAAAGTAAGTTACTTAACCTCACTGAGTCTTAGTTTTCTCTTTAATAATATGGGAATGATAATACATATCATAAAAAGTTCTAAGGAAAGTGCTTGACCCAAACAGATGTTCCATAAATGTTGATTTGTTTCTACTAATAAGCAGTCAAAAAAAACCTTACTAAAATCTATTTAATTTGAGGAATTGAGTCTATCAAAAATTATCATTCTTTTTAATACTTGCTCTCTCTAAATGATTTTTAAATTATAATTTAAATAATATGGGGACTAATAATATGGGATATTTTCTTTCATAGGTTACCCAGGAGATTTCAGATGAAACAAGAGTTTTCCGCTTATTAGGATCAGACAGGTAATAGTTTGGTTGTTTTATTACCAAAGGAGTTCAAGAATTGTATTTTTAATTATACTGTCAACCTCTGTGTTTCAAACACTTATTTTTCAATATACTTATATTGTTTCAATATATTTATTTATATTGTTCAATAGAAGTAACATTGGTTTATAACATTTATATAAATTTCATGTATACAGTGTTATATTTCTAGTTCTGTATACCCTACAGTGTGCTTACCACCAAAAGTTTAGTTTCCTTTCATCACCACACAGTTAACCCCCTTTACCCATTTCACTCTCCCTCCACCCCTACCTCTTCCCCCTAGTAGCCACTCTGTATCTACGTGTTTGTTTTTGTTTGGTTTGTTCATTTATTTATTTTTATATATGTTAAACAAAACTCTTAGAGGCTTCAGAATCTTAGAGAAATTTCCCTGTATCTTTATTGAGAGAGAGAAAAAATATTTTAATTAGTCAATTAAGCAAGCTGTTGTCAGTGTGAGGATCATGATTCCAGAAACAGTTATACTCAGCCAAGACAAAATGTGTTAGATGGGTGTTTATGTCCCTAGTATCATGACATATTTCAGGCTCCTTTGTTTTCATCATTTCTTCCTGGCATGTTAACTTCTATTAACTGTTACTGTATATATCCAACAGAATGTGCACCTCCTGACATGTACTTTTATATCACAAGATATTTGACTGAGTCTCTGAGGTCATTCTAAATTAGAAGGAATTATGTGGTCTCTGTGATCAAAGTGAAAGATAAGTTCCAAAACTATGCTTTCTCATGAAAAAAGAATTATAGCTTTTGTTCTTCAAAGTCTATGTTATCTACCTCTACAATGAATAAAATACCTATCCCTTCCTATTTTCCAAAAGTTGTTACTGCAGCAAAACTGGCTATAGTGGTATACATTAGTCCTGAGGCAAGGATTGAGAACCTCTGATCTTCAAGTTCAGTCTAGTCACAAAACCATTGCTTAGATATTACACACTTAAGGAAGTCGGGGAGAATTGGAGTTATGACTGCATAAAAATTTTTTAAAGAGACTTTTGTGAAGAGAAAAAGGATTTTTGGAAAATGGCAACTACCCATTGCCGTTGAAAAGGCAAGCCCAGAGAGCATGGCAACCTAGTAACTAGTCCTGCATAAAAGAGAATTGGAGGACCACCTGGTAAATGACTGTAGAATGGGAGGCCCTTTGCTTCTCCAGGAAGGGCTGACAAAAGAATTGTAGATCATTCAGTGATCCTGGCACAAATAGCACTCTGGTGAGACATAGTATGAGAGATTTCTGCTTGATAGAGGGTAGGCATCAGAAGCCATTTCTCTTAGTTACTTGTTTCCTTCCAACTCCTTCCCCCAGAATTTTCTCTTTCATCTATCCCTTCTTTGTTTGTATTGTTTCTCCATTCTCTGTCACTCTTGCCCTAAAAAACTACTTTTTTCAGACCATTGCCTTGTTCTGATTATCTTCTTACTTGGGCATCTCCTTGATTTTAAGACATATATCTTAACCAAGGCTTTTGTTTTGTCTTAATTTTTAAAGTGATTTGTTAAATTGTATTGTTTAAATATAGGTATTAATGTCTAGGAGGAAAGAAAACTATGTCAGAATATTAATAATGGTAAACTGGGCAGTTGAATTATAGGTAATTTTATTTTCGCCTTCTACTTTGCTTTAATGCATGCTTTAAGTATATATTACTTTTTTGTTTTCATTTCAAAAGTAATAATATGCTAGTTGTAGGAAATTCATACACTAGAAAAATATAAATTATTTATGCAACTCCCCCCACCTCCCATTTCCCCTTCTAGACTTTTTTCTCTGCACTGGCATATTGTTTTTTATTTTGTTCTCAAACCTGTCTTCCCACAGTGTAGATCCTATGATATGACACTTGATTGGTTTTTCTTCCTATTGGTCCTTTCATTGAACTCTTAACCCTGCCTTTGTTCCAGGGACAAGGGAGACGGCCCCATTTCATACTTTACTATTTATTTGCAAATACCTTGAAGAACAGTGTGAGTGGGTGCCTCTTAAAATCCTGTTTTATTGTCTCAGCCCTTCCTCCATCCCCTTCTTGTTCATGTATATTCTAAAGCTTTATTATACCTTTTTTTGGTATATATGAGTAAAGCAAATTTGTTTTTAGTTGGAATAAGATGAGACTATCCTGAAATGTTTTTAATATTTTATATTCATAAATTCATCAATTCTTATTCAGTTTTGTTTTTAAGCTGTAAAATGTAAAGCTGAATTTGACTGTGCATCTATTAATGTGATCTCTGTGTAATTTTATGTGAATGTGAACAATGATATTCTTTCCTGGTTTGATGTTAGTATTTGAAGATGAAATCTCTGTTTCTCCTCTTTAACAAGACTTTTGTTTTGATTTAATTGCAGGGTTGTTGTTTTGGAAAGTAGGCCAACAGAAAATCCTACTGCACACAGCAATCTTTACATCTTGGCTGGACATGAAAATAGTTACTAAGCAACAGAAATTGGTCTCAAATGACAGGAAAATGAATACACTCCATTGAAAGCAAAAATATCTTAAGGAAATTCAGTACAAACTACACTATGATTTGCTTTAATTGTTATGGGTTATATCTCAAATGATCTGTACTTTAAGGTAGAATTCAATATTTTCTGTAGCTGGAAACAGCTATTCTATCTCTTGCCACTATGTGGTGGTTTTATCAAGTTTGCTTAATAAAAGCTATGAGACAGATAGTCCTCTAGTTCCAGGAAACACAGTCTTTTTAAAAAAAATGTTTGTAACAAGGATGCCATGATATTTTTAGATAACAACTCATGTGATTATCTTCAGAGAGATAAATTTAGTGACAGTTTTCTCATTTTATACCATGTTTTATTCCTTCTTAATGAACATAATTTGATAAAGAAATTATCAGGTAAGCCTTTCACTTTTACATTGGCCATTCTGTATGTTTTTGTAAAATAGAATATTTAATCCTTATTTATTAATCTCTTGCTGGAGTGGTGTAATGTATCTAACTTTTAGCAAAGGAAGGTTGCAGAGCAGCTTAAATTTTTTTATAATATATAAAAATTTTGTTTACCTTTTAAGACTAGTACTTTGAGGGTTTAAAGGCTGTGTTTGGAGGTTCAATACATACATGCAATATTATTTAATGCAAGTATTTTGTAATATAATATCATCCAGAATTGCCTTAAAAGAGAGTTTTGTGTTTTCAACTACATATAATTGTAGGGGGTCATACAGAAGATAATGATGATGGTTGAAATATTGTTAGAAGGAGTGTGTATTTCTAGATGTGACTACTGTGTGTATGTATTCTTGACAAGCAGCATAATATACCTGTGATTTTTTTTTTTTTTACATTAGGGATAATGCATAAGAAATTAATCTTCATATATATTATCATCCCTAATGTAGGGGGGAAAAGTGTTTAACTGCCCATGATATGTATTTTACTTATACTATACCAGAGTGGAAATTGTAAAGCAACTACATGTGTATTCTTGGGTTTTTCACATATATAGATCTTCATTTTGAGTAGGTTAAAAAAAAAAATCTTTAAATGAAATTTAATTCCTGATGGGATAGTATAAATAAGTATTATAAAAATCAGTATTCTAAAGATAAGTAAGGATTGGGCCATTCTTGAGTTTTCTTCCTTTCTGCTATTGTTAGTATTCAAACTGAAAGCATCACACTGGTACCTATTGTCTTAATGCATTTAACAGTTATTGTTGAGATGATGAACAAAGGGGTGGCAAGAGCAGACTATAAATTCATTTTCAGCAGTTCCTTGAGAGAAAGACAGTGTAACTATCTCATTCGGTCTTTAGCAGTCCTGTATAGTAGGTATATCATCATCTCCTTTTTTTAGATGAGGAGATAAGGGGTTAGCAAGGTTAAGAGACTTAACCCAATTCACACAGCAAGTTAGTGGTTGAGTCAGACCATGAGTCTTGTGACTCTGTTCTTTTCACTATGCAATATGCAAACAATAAAATATTATGCAAATGAGATATATAAAGTATAGTCCTTTAAAAATGCTATGATTTCAGTAAGTGTGTTGCTGTTTATTTTGGGTATTTTAAATGGGGCCTCTGGACTGAAGGACACTGGATACAATAGATGGCAGGGGACCATACTCAAAACAGGAAATATTTACATTCTGGATACAAAGACCAATCTCCTCCTCCTCCTCTCTGAATCCTGGCAGCCAGATCTTCCCATCCTAACAACACTGGAAGAGTCTTCTCTGTGCCATCTGGTCAGTGCAAGTGGAAAGACCTAAAAAGATCCTGACATCAGAAATGTCCTGGCTAAACTGCCCAGCTGGATAACTCCCAGTTGAAGATAATAAAATACCCAGTGAAAATCGTAATGTGCCCACCACCCCATGCATGCATCCAGAGCTTACAGTTAGTCTTTTAGTCCTATGCTATTACAAATGATTAAACATGAGCTTCCCTGGTGGCGCAGTGGTTGAGAGTCCGCCTGCCAATGCAGGGGACACGGGTTTGTGCCCTGGTCCAGGAAGATCCCACATGCCACGGAGCGGCTGGGCCCGTGAGCCATGGCCGCTGAGCCTGCGCGTCGGAGCCTGTGCTCCACAACGGGAGAGGCCACAACAGTGAGAGGCCCGCGTACCGCAAAAAGGAAAAAAAAAAAGATTAAACAGGGACTTCCCTGGTGGTCCAGTCAGTAATACTCCGTGCTCCCAATGCAGGGGGCCCGGGTTCAATCCCTAATTGGGGAACTAGATCCCACATGCACGCCGCAACGAAGAAGCCCGCATGCTGCAACACATGTCACAACTAAGAGCCAGTGCAACCAAAATAATTAAATAAATAAATGTTTTAAAATAATAATAAAAATAAAAATGATTAAACAGCCAGGAGTTATGAAACATCTGAGGAAAGCCTCTTACAGGAAAGAGAGAAAACAACAGGGGAAAAAGCACCTAACGGAAACAGACTATGCAGAATGAAGAAAATGTCAAAAGAAAAAGTATCTTTGCAAAGAAGTTGCAACTATGAATAGGAGTAGGATACTAAAAAAGGAGCTTTTGAAAAAACAGAGCTATTAGAAAAAATATAGCATAGCTGAGTAATTCAATAGATGATTTAGAATATAAAGTTGAAGAAATTTCTCAGAAAATAAAAAGAAATGAAAATATTGGAGAAAAAAATTAAGAAAATTAACAGGCCAGGAGGCCCAATATCCAATCTCCCAGAGTTCCAAAAAAGAACAGAGAAAATAGGGAATCAGTAGAGTATTTCAAGGAATATTCTCACTACTAAAGAACTTCAGATTTTAGATTGAAAGAACACAGTGGACGAAAAAAATCTATTATGAAATTTCAGGCATGTCAGGGTCAAAGAGAAGATCTGTTACGTTTTTGAAGAAAAGGGGCAGGTCAAATACCAAGGAGTAAGAATTGGAATAACTTCAAATTTCAACAGAAGCAGTGCCTTCAAAATTCTGAAAGAAGTTTCCAACCTAAAATTCTGGATTCAAACTATTAATTGAACCTAAGGTTATAATGAAGACATTTTTATTTGTACAAGGTCTCACAAACTTCACCTTTCATATAGTCTTTCTCAAGAAGCTACCAGAGGATGTGCTTCATAAAAATAAGGTCATAAACCAAGCAATATGAAGACATAGGTGCAAAGACTGGGATTCAGCATAGGAGAGAGATGAAGGAACTCCCCAGATGATGATGATGAGATATCCAAGGATGACACCACACCAGACATACAGAACATAGGAAGCATATCAGAAGCTCCCAGAGAGGCTTTTTCAGAAAGATTAAATAATAAACTACCTGATGCATCTCCCAGACCCCAAAAAATCAGAGTGAGGGACTTGTGATACTGAAACGGAGAAGGAGGAAAGGTCAATGTAAAGGTATATTATTGAGGTCATTGCTGTGTAGACAATGGCATCTTGATCCACCAGGTCTTCTGTGAAGCTCTGTGATAGTTCCTACAATTGTCTCCTGAAAGACAAGTGGCTGGACCATTTATCTTGACACGCTCCTCACTAGGTGAGTTGCTGCCGGGACATCACCTCCTGAAGTACCAAGTTGCAGCTTGTACTTGGACCATGTTGGCTCCTTCAGTGTCAGAGAAGGCCCTGAGGCAGAAAGCTGGAAGAGTAGGAGATAAATCTGAGCTCTCCCTCTGTGGCTGAAATCAGACATGGGAGGAGGGATTCAATCAGTGATGATATTCTTTCTTTCTTTTTTTTTTTTAAAGATTTTTTTGATGTGGACCATTTTTAAAGTCTTTATTGGATTTATTACAACATTGCTTAGTTTCATGTTTTGGCTTTTTGGCCACGAGGCCTGTGGGATCTTAGCTCCCCGACCAGGGATCAAACCCTCACTTCCTTGCATTGGAAGGTGAAGTCTCAACCAGTGGACTGCCAGGAAAGTCCCAATCACTGATGGTATTATTTCTAAGCAAAAACTTACCTAAGGTTGAACCAGATGGCTTCATAGGCAAATTCTATCAAACATTTAGAGAAGAGCCAACACCTATCCTTCTCAAACTCTTCCAAAATATAGCAGAGGGAGGAACACTCCCCAACTCATTCTACGATGCCACCATCACCCTGATATCAAAACCAAAGATGTCACAAAGAAAGAAAACTACAGGCCAATATCACTGATGAACATAGATACAAAAATCCTTAACAAAATACTAGCAAACAGAATCCAACAGCACATTAAAATGATCATACACCATGATCAAGTGGGGTTTATCGCAGGAATGCAAGGATTCTTCAATATATGCAAATCAGTCAATGTGATAAACCATATTAACAAATTGAAGGAGAAAAACCATATGGTCATCTCAATAGATGCAGAAAAAGCTTTTGACAAAATTCAACACCCATTTATGATAAAAACCCTCCAGAAAGTAAGCAAAGAGGGAACTTTCCTCAACATAACAAAGGCCATATATGACAAATGCACAGCCAACATCGTTCTCAGTGGTGAAAAACTGAAACCATTTTTTCTAAGATCAGGAACAAGACAAGGTTGTCCACTCACACCACTATTATTCAAAATAGTTTTGGAAGTTTTAGCCACAGCAATCAGAGAAGAAAAAGAAATAAAAGGAATCCAAGTTAGAAAAGAAGAAGTAAAACTGTCACTGTTTGCAGATGACATGATACTATACATAGAGAATCCTAAAGATACTACCAGAAAACTAGAGCTAATCAATGAATTTGGTAAAGTAGCAGGATACAAAATTAATGCACAGAAATCTCTTACATTTCTATACACTAATCATGAAGACTCTGAAAGAGACATTAAGGAAACACTCCCATTTACCATTGCAACAAAAAGAATAAAATACCCAGGAATAAACCTACCTAAGGAGACAAAAGACCTGTATACAGAAAACTATAAGACACTGATTAAAGATGATACAAACAGATGGAGATATATATTATGTTCTTGGATTGGAAGAATCAACATGGTGAAAATGACTATACTACCCAAAGCAATCTACAGATTCAATGCAATCCCTATCAAATTACCAATGGCATTTTTCACAGAACTACAACAAAAAATTTCATAATTTGTATGGAAACACAAAAGACCCTGAATCGCCAAAGCAATCTTGAGAAAGAAAAATGGAGCTGGAGGAAGCAGGCTCCTGGACTTCAGACTGTACTACAAAGCTACAGTAATCAAGACAGTATGGTACTGGCACAAAAACAGAAATATAGATCAATGAAAAAGGATAGAAAGCCCAGAGATAAACCCACGCACATATGGTCACCTTATTTTTGATAAAGGAGGCAAGAATATACAATGGAGAAAAGATAGCCTCTTCAATAAGTGGTTTTGGGAAAACTGGACAGCTACATGTAAAAGAATGAAATTAGAACACTCCCTAACACCATACACAGAAAGAAACACAAAATTGATTAAAGACCTAAATGTAAGGCCAGACACTGTAAGACTCTTAGAGGAAAAAAAAAGGCAGAACACTGACATAAATCACAGCAAGATCCTTTTTGACCCACCTCCTAGAGAAATGGAAATAAGAACAAAAATAAACAAATGGGACCTAATGAAACTTAAAAGCTTTCACACAGCAAAAGAAGCCATAAACAAGGCGAAAAGACAACCCTCAGAATGGGAGTAAATATTTGCAAATGAAGCAACTGACAAAGGATTAATCTCCAGAATTTACAAGCAGCTCATGCAGCTCAATATCAAAAAAACAATCCAGAAATGGGCAGAAGACCTAAATAGACATTTCTCCAAAGAAGATATACAGATTACCAACAAACACATGAAACAATGCTCAACATCATTAATCATTAGAGAAATGCAGATCACTTCACACCGGTCAGAATGGCCATCATCAAAGAATCTACAAACAATAAATGCTGGAGAGGGTGTGGAGAAAAAGGAAGCCTCCTGCACTGTTGGTGGGAATGTAAATTGATACAGCCACTATGGAGAACAGTGTGGAGGTTCCTTAAAAAAGTAAAAATAGAACTACCATATGACCCAGCTATCCCACTGCTGGGCATATACCCTGAGAAAGCCATAATTCAAGAAGAGTCATGTACCACAGTGTTCATTGCAGCTCTATTTATAGTAGCCAGGACATGGAAGCAACCTAAGTGTCTGTCGACAGATGAATGGATAAAGAAGATGTGGCACATATATACAATGAAATATTACTCAGCCATAAAAAGAAATGAAATTGAGTTATTTGTAGTGAGGTGGATGGACCTAGAGTCTATCATACAGAGTGAAGTAAGTCAGAAAGAGAAAAACAAATACCGTATGCTAACACATATATATGGAATCTAAAAAAAGAAAAATGGTTTTGAAGAACCTAGGAGCAGGACAAGAATAAAGACGCAGACATAGAGAATGCACTTGAGGACACCGGGAGGGGGAAGGGTAAGCTGAGACGAAGTGAGAGAGTGGCATGGACATGTATACACTACCAAATGCAAAATAGATAGCTAGTGGGAAGCAGCTACATAGCACAGGGAGATCAGCTCTGTGCTTTGTGACTACCTAGAGAGGTGGGATAGGGAGGGTGGGAGGGGAACACAAGAGGGAGGAGATATGGGGATATATGTATATGTATAGCTAATTTGTCATAAAGCAGAAACTAACACACCATTGTAAAGCAATTATGCTCCAATGAAGATGTTAAAAAAGAAAAAAAAAAACTTAAGGTTGGTTGAAATCAAACAAAAAACTGCCAGATATTAACTCCAGGAAAGCAAAATGTTGTAAGAAAGAAAAGGAAACTATGACCAGTGGTTGAATGCCATAAAAACGTTAACAGTAAATAATAGTCTAATCAAAATCACAGCATAATTATATTGAGAGAGGATATGGTGAGGTATTAAAAATACCTAAATCCTCATCTCTACAGTGTGAAATCAATGAATAATACCCAAGAATTAGAAATCAAGAAGTAGCTTATTAGTGACATGGAAATAAAATAATCTGCTAAAAGAAGGAAAATGGTTTTTGAAGTAAGAGAGATGGGGGAAGAGCATGCTCTTTTTGTTGACAAGCCTTATAGGACTATTTGGTTATGTGTGTGCCTACTTTTTTTTTTTTTAATGTAAAGGAAGACTAATTAAAAGCATGTTTCTGTTACATGACAAACAATATGAACAAACATACAAGTTCAGCTTTTTATACTGTACCTTACACATAGTAGGCATTCAATAAATGTTGATTATAGCTAAGGTATGCATAGTGTGGACGAAGGCAGAGTAATTGGGGGGTGGATGGGGTGGGGAACTGGTTAAGTAAATCCAGAAGAGCTTGTGAGAGAAAGCATTTTTTATCAAGCTCCCTTTTTTTTTTTTTTTTTTTTTTTTTTTTTTTTGCTAAACCTACGTCCCAGCCTTCTCTCCTAATACTCCCTGGAACACCAGCACATAAAGGCCATGATCATTCCACCTTCATTGCTTGACTCATAATGGCTCTCCCATCCTGAAATTCTGATTTTTCACCAAAAATTTAAATCCTTTACTTCACTCAAGGTACTTAGTTTACTTCACTCAAGCTGTAACTTTTACATGACATCTCTGTTTATTTTCTATTTTCTGTTTTCCAGAATTTCTACAGCACATGTAGATTACACATCTCAATGTGATGCTCAGTTGCCACCTACCGGCCAAACCATTTAGCCCTTACCACTTACCTTAGATAAATTACTCAACCTGTCTAGGCGTCCATCTCATCTGTTGATTGCAAATAATGGCCACTTCATATGGTTGTTAGGGTTAAGTGAGGTTGTGAGCATTAAAGTTTCTTGCTTATGGTGAGAAAAGAAAACTGTTGGCTCCTTTATTTTTAACCAAAAAGTTCATTAAAGGCATAAAGTGCATTTTTATTCTTTAGTTGTTCCTTTCGGTATGTCACACATGGGTAGACTTATCGTGGGGCTTTTTAAATTCTGCTTTTTTCAAGTTCCTTACATGCCTTTTCATTAGAAAAATAACTGATATCTTGTATCAAAGGTCCGAGAAGCTCTTCCATACCAAACCTAGCAGCAAGGATCATTTTAGGTTTTACTGAGAATTTCAGATTGTCCTAATGGATCTTACTTAGGAGAAGAATAAGAAACATTTGTTAAAAATCTACTATATTGACATCAGAAATGAATCAAATATTCTCACTCTCACCGCTTGTTATTCATTGTACTAGAGGTCCTAGTCAGTTCAATAAACAAAGAAAACTAAGAAAAAAATAAAAGATTAAAAGATTAGAAAGGAATAAAAATGTCATTATTTGCAAATAAACTGTTAGAAATCGTAAGTGAATTTGGAAAAGCAGATGGATGCACTGTCAACATAAAAAACAATTACATATACATATACCTGCAATGAACAAAATGAAATTTTACAAGTATGCCATTTACAGTATAGAAAACCATTAAATATCTAAGAAAATGAGATGCAAGATCTCTATACTTAAAACTATCACTGAGGACTCCAGGGGCATGCATGGAGGAAAGGCCATGTGAGGACACAGCAAGAAGGCAGCCATCTACAAGCCGAGGAGAGAGGCCTCAAGAGAAACCAACCCTGCTGACACCTTGATCTCAGACTTCTAGCCTACAGAACTGTGAGACAATAAATTTCTGTCCTTTAAAAAAATAAATAAAAAATAAAACTCAGTGAAAAAAAGAAGACCTAAATAAATGGCAGATTATGCCATGTTAATGAATTAGATTTGATGTTGTAAAAATGTTAGATTTAAAGATTTTCTGTAATCCAAGCAGATATTATATGAAAATTGACAAGTTGATTATAAAAAATAAAATGCAAAGGGCTAGGGATACCAAGGCAATCTTGAAAAAGAAACCTGGGAATCTTAGGTACCAGATTTCAAGAGTTATCAGTTAAGAAATGTGACACTGGCATGAAGATAGACAATGAAATACAATTGAGAGTACAGAAACAGACCCATGCTTAGTCACCTTATGTATAACAGATACACTGCAGTGTAGTAAAAAAGAAGAATAGCCTTTTCAATAAATTCTATTGAAAATTTATTGAAAACTAATGGAAAATCAAATGAAGCTTGACTGCAACTTCACTCAATAAAAATGAATACCAAATAGATTGTAAATAAATAAATCTAAATCTATAAAACTATAATGCTTTTAAAATAAAACATAATATCTTTATGAACTTGGGGTAAAAAAAGGTTTCCTAAACAAAACATTAATACTTTGACTATAAAAGAAAAAGTTGGTAAAATTGATCTAATTAAAATTAAGTTGCTCTTTTCACCTAAGGACACCTTTACAAGAATGGAAATACAAGCCACAGAATGGAAAAGAGGCTTGCATTACCTATATCCACAAAAGACCTACTCAGAAGATATAAAGAATTAAGGCAGACAACCCAGTGAAAAAATGGGCAAAGGATTTTGAATAAGCACTCCACAAAAGGTAACATCCATGCAGTCAATAAATATGTGTGAATGTATTCACTTCCTTGGTTATCAGAGAAATGCAGATTAAAACAAAAATCCTGTACTTTGCACACCCACTAAAATGACTAAAATGAAAAAAAAAAGATAAAACCAAATATCTAAGATTGTGTAGAAACTGGGGTGCTTGCACACTGCTAGTGGGAATGGTGCACACTTTGGAAAAGTTTGGCAGTTTCTTAAAAATGTTAAACATAGATTCACCATATGACCCAGCAATTCCACTCCTATGTATCTGCCCAAGAGAAAACATGTCCACACAAAGACTTGTATGTAAATCTCCACAGCAGCATTATTCATAATGGCCAAAGGTAGAAGCAACCCAAATATCTACCAATTGGTAAATGAATAAAATGAGTCATATCTACGCAGTGGAATACTATTCAGCAATGAAAATAAAGTACTGATGCATGCTACAGTGTGGATGAACCTCAAAAACACGTTAAGTGTGAAAGAAACCAGTCACAAAAGATCACATATTGTAATGATTCCATTTATATGAACTGTTCAGAAAAGGTGGAATCTAGAGACAGAAAGTAGACTAGTGGTTGCATAGGGCAGGGGTTAAGAATGAAGAGTGACTGTAAATGGGCATGAGGTTTCTTTTTGAGATAATGGAAATATTTTAATATTAGACTGTGTTGATAGTTGCATAACTCTGTAAACTTACTAAAAATCATTTATCTACAGACCTAAAATGACAGAATTTTATGGTATGTAAAATGTACCCCAATAAAACCAAACAGAGAAAGAGAACATCCAAGGGGTCAGTAAACACTTTGAAAGGTATTAACTTCATTAGTTACCAGGGAAAACCAAATTAAAATAAAAATGCTGCTACAAAATGAATCCACAATACAGTGCTATTGCACATTCCCCCAGAATGACTAAAATGAAACAGGAGGAAAATATGAAGCTTTGATGAGGGTATGGAGCAACTGGAACTCTTATACACTGTTCGTTGGAGTGTAAATTGGTACAATATACCTTTGAAAAACTGAAGGTGAACATGCACATACCTTATAATCCAGCATTTCCAATTCTAGGTCTGCCCCTAAAACACATGTTCACCAAAAGACACATAAGATTGTTCACAGCAGCATCATTCATAGTCACCAAAACTTGGAAACAACCCAAATGTCCATCGAGAGTAGAAAGAATAAATAAGTTTTGGTATATTCACAGCTCAAAAATACTACAGTACCATCAAAAAGAATGAACTCCTACCAACAACAACATGGATTTCAATCCTCAAGAAATTTAAGTTCTTTGTAAGAATTCAGACATTAAAAGTACACTGTATAATTTCACTTAAATGAGGTTCAAGAACAGGCAAACTATAGTCTTAGAAATCAGGATGATGGTTACCTTTGAGGAAGAGTGAGGGAATAAAGATTGAGATGGGGCATGAGGGGGTGCTTTAGAGGTGCTGGAAATGTTACATATTTTCACTTCTCAGCAAGCTGTACTCATGATTGACGCATTTTTTTCTGTATGTACTTATATTGATACTTCAATAAAAACATTTATTAGAATCTGTGCCAAGACCTGTACTGGGGAGAAATATTATCTAATTTTCACATTAATCCTATGAGATAGTAGGGTTCCTATTTTATAAATGAGAAGACCAGAGGTTAGTCATTGTCATAGATTGGGTTCTCTAGAAGCAAACATCAAGATGGAATTAGAAGTGCAGGAGATTTATTTAGGGAAATAACCTGTGTGGAGAACAAAAGGAAGTGTGAACAGGGTAAGCAGGAAGACTGTCAGTGCAGCGCTGGCACATGTGAAATGAGAAGGGGAGGAAGGAGGGTTGCATAGAGCCTCAGGCTGCAGTGCAGCTCTGCGAACACCTTGGCCAGTCAATGGGGGAGCTCCAGAGCAAAGATTGTCCACTAAGGAAACCCGAGTTGGAAAGGAATGGCTCAGCTTTCAAACCCATACAGAAGAACTCAGTCGTTAGCTGGGATCAGCCCAGGGAGAACTTGGCCAATGCTGAGGTGAATTCTGAAGGTTAACTAATTTCTTGTAGCAGGTTCTCTCTTGAAGGGAGATCTGACCGACGCATATCTACAGCTGCCACACTCACATATTAGTTGTTTGGAAAGTTGGGATGAATCTGTCTGAATCCAGACAGTCCCTTTATGATTACTTAAATGGAGACCTATCAAGTGTAGCTCAAATATCTATATTTCTAAAGGAAAATAATATTTGGAAACATAAAGAAGGGAGTAAAGGGCATTCCAGGCAGAGGAAATTGTATCTGGAATAAACATAGTTGAGAGTTAAGCTCCTGTATCAGGGTTCTTTGGCTGTTCTTTGGTTGTTATGGATTAAAGAAAAAGCTGAAAACTGGGTTCAGAGAAGACCTAAGGGCAGGAGACAGTGGAGAGTCCCTTTGGGCCCTCAGAAGGAATCCACTCCAAAAGGCTTCTGCACTGTTTCCTTTCACTCAAGAGCCAGGTTCCTAGGGAAGAGAATCTGCCTGGGTTTGGTTATTCCTTGGTCATGGAGGGTGCAGTACCTTGAACAATAGTCCCACTGAGAAACCCAAAGCAGAAGAAGGAATGGATATTGGGCTTTTGACAAGAAGGAGAAATGGATGCTGGGCTGATAAAAGAAACAGATGTCCTGTATAGTTATAAACCGTCACTTGAGGAAGCTTAAAAAAACAAATCCATTCACCAAGTGTGAGTGAAGTGGTTCACTAAATCATTATGATCTTCAACCACAAGTTCTTTCCTCGGTAATTTTGGTAAGTGTAAGATTTAACACGTTCTACATATGACATTTAATTTTGGGTATATGACTTCATCCTGGTCATGTTTCTCAAATCTAAATCTTCCTGGATTAGTTAGTTCAGTGTGATTATCTTGTGATAACTAGAGGACACAGAGAATCCTGTCATCTGGATTGAGCACCTGCCTGGGCATCTCAGCTATTTATTTGACCTTTAAATGCTCCATATAAAGCACTGACTCTGTATCAAGCTTTCAAATATATATTTCTCAGTTTATAGTTTCTGAAAACCCACAGTGGATACCAGTGTCCACTTAAATTCCTTAAAGCCCAGTTCCAAAGTCTCCTCGAGGATCCCACACCTCTTGTGCATCCTTGATTAAAGCTCCTATTGCTAAATAATAGATAGGTATTTCTATTCTCTCTTAAGGGTAAGAGCAATGACACATTTGCATCCCCAGCGCCTAACAATTCCTGACACATCATCGGTGAATAGTAAATGCTCGTTGAATCAAACTACAATAAGATGAACATTGTGAATCAGTAATGGAGTAACTCGTTCAGTGGTGTAACTTGTTCATGGGTGTAACTCTAAGAAAAACTTGTTGCCTCTTAGAGTCTAGCTCGTCCAAAACGCAGATACATAACAAGAACCTGCCAGTTTTCTGAAAGTTAGGCAAGTTGTGTGGGTAAATCATTTTAGAATATTGAGCCTAGGTATCCAGGCTCAGGGTCTAGGCAACAAATTATTTAAAACCATTGAGCCTAGGTACCTAGGCTCAGAATCTAGGGTCAGTCAGGGTCTAGGCAACAAAACAGAAACCCACAGTAGGTATTTTTCTAGAGGAGAATCAAAAGAATATAGGGGATTGTTACAGATGTTGGAGGACTGAAAGAGCAAAAATAAGACAACTCAGAACAACTGCAGGAAGCAGTTATCAGCAATAGGGTTGGAGGAACAGAAGGGTAGAGTATGGGATCTCCAGAACCTGGGGGCTCAGAGAAGACCCACCATATTAGAGCTCCAGCCCCAGGAAGGGTCTGCTGCCTGGCTGCCACAGCTCATCAGGCACTCAGAGGAAAGGTCCCGTGAAGATGTGGCTCAGACCTTGAGGAGAGGAGCTGCCGCTGGTTCCTCTGAAGGTGTGTGATAAGGCTCGTTCTGGAAGGGCTAAAAAGCTGGAGTTAAGGAATAGCAAGAAACAGGCAGGAAGCTTTTTTCTCTTCCTCTGCTATCCATTGTCCTAATGTCTCCAGTTGGTCCACCCTAATTGGAATGGATTCTGGAAGATACAGTTTGCAGACTTCTAGCCCCAGTATAACAGAACAGAATATAAAAGGGTTAATTTGGAGCTGAAGGACATTAAATAGGCAAATAATATACTTAGGGGCATTGTTTGACCTAGATTGTTATGTAGGGATCACTTTAAATATGATCCTCAAAAGAGGGACTAACGTGCCATCTAAATGCAAATGGCAAGAATGTCACCTATTACATCGGTGTCACATTCCCTTAGCAATTTCTTTTTTTTTTTAATAAATATATTTATTTTTTGGCTGCATTGTGTCTTCGTTGCTGCGCGCGGGCTTTCTCCAGTTACTGCGAGCAGGGGCTACTCTTCGTTGCGGTGTGCAGATTTCTCACTGAAGCGGCTTCTCTTGTTGTGGAGCATGGGCTCTAGATGCGCGGGCTTCAGTAGTTGTGGCACGTTGGGCTCAGTAGTTGTGGTGCACGGTCTTAGTTGCTCCGCGGCATGTGGGACCTTCCAGGACCAGGGATCGAACCTGTGTTCCTTGCATTGGCAGGAGGGTTCTTAACTATTGCGCCACCAGGGAAGTCCCAGCAACTTATTTTCTTATATCAGTAAAGTTGGAATTTTAAAGACACTAAATATAGGTATAATTGCTTTACATCCATTTCACTGAGGCCCTTTATCTAACCAGCTTTCTAGTAAGACTTCATAAGGGAAGACTCGTATGATATTTATTGGCAACTAATATCTAAATAAATTCTCTGCAAATTACTTTTTCTTTATATTTCCACATAATTCTCTGTACTTCTATACCACTAAGTTTTAGCAGAGCAAGTTAGAAATTTTCAGTATGTGGTAAAGCAACAATAAATTAATAGTCTTGAAATATATCTTACAATTGATGAAATATATCTTACAACTGATGAAATATTATCTAACCCACTCTGATTAGCCAAAATACAGTGACTCAGTCTACTTTTTCATTGTGGTTCCCGTAAATTCGAATGATAGGCTTAAACTGCCTGAGTTTAAGATAGGCTTAAACTCAGCCTTTGAAAATGCACATGGATTCTAATTTCTAGCATATGACATAGCCTTTGAGAAAGCCTTCCAACATTCAGTTTAATTCAGCATATTCATATCAATCCCCTACTAAGGGTATGGCAGTGAACCACAGACTTGGAGAGATGTGAACATGAGTAAAACGAAGTCAGTGCTCAGTGAGCACAAAGTCTAATTTGAGATGGACATAGACAAAATAGCTCTAAAATTGGGCAGAGTGGCAGTGTAGTGGAGATTGTCTCCAGCTGGAAGATCTGGTAGGAAGTTTTGTACAATGTGGCATTAGACGTGGGTCTTAAAGTTGGTTTCACTTTCCTTCCTGAGAGGAGTTGAAGAATGCTTTGCCAATGTCAGCTCAACAGTCTTAATATTTATCGAACATATTATGGTTCCCATTATATTAAAAGCTAAATCTTGTCTTCCCAACTTGAAACAGTGTGTGTGTGTGTGTGTGTGTGTTAGATTAACACATATGTACTCCCCTTTATCAAACTGTCTCTACTTGATCTTAAGATAGCAATGATGGGAACGAAACCACAGAAACCTTGCAGAAAATAAATTTATTTTTTGGCTGTGCCGCACCGCATGCATGATCTTAGTTCCCCAACCAGGGATCAAACCTGTGCCCCCTGCAGTGGAAGCACGGAGTCCTAGCCACTGGACCACCAGGGAATTCCCCAGAAAATCTTTTTTAATTGTTGGCATTTCCATACATAACTCTCCAAAATGCAGATAACTTAATATAATACCACAGTCTGTACTTGCTTCTATTGACTTGCCACACTGTATTCTAATTATATTTCTAATTCTAATTATAATATATTCTAATTAATTCCCTCTGGAATTAATCCCTGAGAACAAGGACTGTATGTTAACTTTGTATCTAGTATGTTACGGGAAACGGTTACTCAATAACTTTCTATTTCTATGACTATTTCCCAAGGGAGAACTTCAAGATATTTCAGTAATCCACAAAATCTTAACTTTTCTGCCACTTATTCTGTAATGTTTTTACTGAGTCTCAGCTTATCACAGCCCTTCTGGTACAGGAAACAGCACCCCTATCTCCATCACTTTGCTGTCCTTTGGTGTCCTTTTCTTCCCCAAGAATCCTTTTACACTCCTTCAAGGGACCAGGGCATTCCTGCTTTCTCCTGTCTGCTCCAAATCAAAAACCTGCTCTCAAGAGCCTCCATTTATGGCAGCATGATACAACAGAGCTAGATGGTGGTTCAGTACCTCACCCTCCTTTTAGCAGAGGAGAGAGGCCCAGAGAGGGTAATCAATTGCTCAGAATTGTACAGTTAGTTATAAGGAGATGGGATTTGGACTTAGACCTCTTAATGGCCAAAAGAGTGCTCTTTCTAACATATAATGTAGCCTTGTATTAATATGCCATTTATAGCCTAAACTAGCACTCCTTTTTCAGATATTTGCCTTCTTTCAAGATCAGAACTTAAGCTAAATTAATAACGTGGAATTTTATGTTCAATAGGATATTGGTGGGGGGGTGTCATAGAGCTCTTTTGAGGTTCCTAAAATTGTATCATACAGCTGCCTACAAAACAGCCTTATGTCACACAGGAAGTAACTCACAGCTTACATTTTATTGAGAGAAACAAAGATAACATCATTGGCATCTGCAATGTGCCAGAAACTGTGTTACAAACTTTACATGTGGGACTTCATTTCATCTTTAAAACAAGTCAATGAGGTAGCTATTATCACCCTATTCATATTTATACATGTATATACTCATAAACTTTTTATAATATAAAAAGTTATATATTTAGAAATAGGGTAGAAAAGTACAGTAGGTATTTCTCATGCTTTGTGACTGTCTTTGAAAACCCTTCCTACATCAGAGTAATCTCCCACATTGTGAATCTGGACTCCCCAAGGCAGAAGCCCAAACTCTCTTGCTTAGCACCTTGGCAGCTAGAGTGCAGGCTCTCCCAGGCAGGCGTACTCACACAAGTCTCAGTCAAAAAAAGAGCAGCATGAGGAAGCAGGTGCTGTGTTGACTCCATTTTTTCTGGCTTGGATGGTGACGAGGAGTCCGGTCTTCAGTGGCAGGAATGGTGGAGCGTCTTGTGTGTAGTGTCCACTCATCTACAGCACCAGTGGCAGCAGCACTGAGGTCTGGCTGAGGCAGTCCCGCACAGTGGTTTTGATATTGTTTCTGGCTGCGTAGGCTCCAGATCTGACTCTCCCAGAGATTCTCCAAACTATTTAATATCCCTTAATAAATCCTTACACTAGCTAGTTTAAGGAACTAGTGGCTTCTGTGGTTGGCAAGTAAGATCCCAGTTCCCAAATCAAAACCACAATGGGATATCACCTCAGTCCCATTAGGATGACTACTATGAAGGAAAGAGGGGGGAGGAAGGGAAGGGAGAGGAAGGGAGGGCAGGGAAGGAAAAAAATGTTGGCAAGGATGTGGGAAAATAGGAACCCTGTGCACTGTTGGTAGGAATGTAAAATGGTATAGTTGCTGTGAAAAACAGTATGGTGGTTCTTCATAATTACCATATGACCCAGCAATCCCGCTTCTGGGTAGGTACCAGAAAGACTGAAAGCAGTGTCCTGAAGAGATATTTGTGCACCTATGTTCGTAGTAGCGTTATTCACAGCAACTGAAATGTGAAAGGTACATACAGTAGTCAAAATCACAGAGAAAGCAGAAGGGTGGTGGCCAGAGGCTGTGGGTGGAAAGAAGGGGAAGTTATTCTTTAATGGGTACAGAGTGTCCATTTGCAAGATGAAGAGGGTTCTGAGATATATGGTGGTGATGGTTGCACAACACTGAAAGCACTTAGTACCACTGAACTGTCCACTTAAAACTGGTTAAGATGGTGTGTTGTGTGAATTTTACTACAATTTTTTTTAAAAGGTTGACAGTACCAAGTGCTTGCCTGGATCTGGAGCAACTGGAACTCTCACATATTTCTGATGGGAATGCCAAATGGTATGGCCATTTTGAAAAAACATATGGCAGTACCTCAGAAACTTAAACATACATTTACCATACAATCCAGCCGTTCCAATTCTCAATATGTACCCAAAAGAAATGAACACATATGCCCACAGAAAAATTTATTCACAAACAGGTGTCAGCGATGGAGGAAATGGCAACATGAAGGATACTTGTAGTGACAGAACTGTTCTGTAGCTTGACTTTGTCAATGTGATATCACCCAGTTGTGATACTGTACTATAGTTTTGCAAAATGTTATCATTGGAGGAAACAGGGGAAAAAAAGTTTATGAGATCTCTACGTGAATCTAGAATTATCTCAAATTAGAAAGGTTAATTTTTTAAAAACTTTTTAAAAAATTATTTATTTTTGGCTGCTTTGGGTCTTCGTTGCTGTGCACGGGCTTTCCCTAGTTGTGGCAAGCGTGGGCTCCTCTTTGTTGCGGTGCACAGGCTTCTCATTGCAGTGGCTTCTCTTGTTGCGGAGCACCGGCTCTAGGCGTGTGGGCTTCAGTAGTTGTGGCACACAGGCTCAGTAGTTGTGGTTCGCACGGGCTCTGGAGCGCAGGCTCAGTAGTTGTGGCACACGGGCTTAGTTGCTCTGCAGCATGTGTGATCTTCCCAGACCAGGCCTCGAACCCGTGTCCCCTGCATTGGCAGGTGGATTTTTAACCACTGAGCCACCAGGGAAGTCCCTAGAAAGGTTAATCCTTTAAAAAAACAAACAAAAAAATCCCAGACCAATACACGAATTTTCCTGGTTTCACACAACCAAAAAAGCATATACCCCAGAGATGAACCCAGGTCTGGTTCGTCCTCCATCACATGCTGTCTCCTTTCTTAGAGATCATCCCATGGGAAGCATGATGTGGTGGGAAGAGTGTGCTCTGCCAGTGGAAAGTGCTGGCTTCCTGAGTAGAAACCCTGGGAGTGTTTCTTAGTTCTCTGAGTGACGAAAAAGATGTTTTTCCTTGATTGATAGGTGTTAAGTGAATCTATAAATGTACATATGTTGTCAGTAAAGTATTAAATACATTTTAGTGTAAATGAAATTCCCACCTGAAAAGAAAACAGTATACAGAGATCATTAGTATCATAACAATAATAACAATTAAAGCTAACATGATTAGAGCACTCATTTATGTTCACAACTTTAAGAGGTAGCTGATTTCTAGGTTGCAGATGGAACAAATGAAGCCTAAGGAAGTTGAGTAACTTGCCTCACAGATGGTTCAGAGCAGAGCTGGATTTGATCCCAGGCAGTCTGGCTCCAGAGTTCATCCTCTTAATGGAAACCTCAGGTGAGATGATATTGTAGAAAAAGAAATATGTTGCTGGTGAAGGATTTCTTATCATTTAGCGGGAATATTGTTTAAATTCGTATTTTTTACAGGGACCTACATGTGGATTCACTTTAGATGCTTCACAATAATATCTCACTACTAATATTTGACAATGAGCCATTCTTATGAAAGCTATTTACAAGAACAGGATTTCCCCATGTGGTGGTACCTATGATCTTCATTTAATCCTTGGCATGCATGCAGCTTAAAGATGACTTTATGAAACTATTTAGATCTTTTGGATCAATGGACGCCTAAAAATTCAATGTGAAATGTATCTAGGGTGGGTGCCAAAAATATTCTTTACTTATTCTTTAAGTAAAGAATATTTTTAAAATGCAAATAATTTCTACTTCCTGCCCTCCTCCTCCACCTTGTCACACACGTGAACATTTGTTTTGATACTGGGTTTTCTTTTTTTTTTTTTTTCGCTGTACACGGGCCTCTCACTGTTGTGGCCTCTCCCGTTGCGGAGCACAGGCTCCGGACGCGCAGGCTCAGCGGCCATGGCTCACGGGCCCAGCCGCTCTGCGGCATGTGGGATCCTCCCGGACCGGGGCACGAACCCGTGTCCCATGCATCGGCAGGAGGACTCTCAACCACTGCGCCACCAGGGAAGCCCCAAGTAAATTGTTCTTTCTTTTTTATTTTTTGCGGTATGCGGGCCTCTCACTGTTGTGGCCTCTCCCGTTGCGGAGCACAGGCTCTGGACGCACAGGCTCAGCGGCCATGGCTCACGGGCCTAGCCACCCCGCGGCATGTGGGATCCTCCCGGACCAGGGCATGAACCCGTGTCCCCTGCATCGTTAGGCGGACTCTCAACCACTGCACCACCAGGCAAGCCCTGATAACTGGGTTTTCTTAAGGCAGATTTACACTTCTTTAACCATGTAATTAGAGCTATTTAATTTAAAGCCACAGTGTGGTACAACAGGTGGAAAGAATACAACTCAGAATTGAGACACAGGTTCTAGCCCTGTTTGTTGCCTAGGACAAATTTTTTTTTTAACGTCTTTATTGGAGTATAATTGCTTTACAATGGTGTGTTAGTTTCTGCTTTATAACAAAGTGAATCAGCTATATGTAAACATATATCCCCATATCCCCTCCCTCTTGCGTCTCCCTCCCACCCTCCCTATCCCACCCCTCTAGGTGGTCACAAAGCACTGAGCAGATCTCCCTGTGCTATGCAGCTGCTTCCCACTAGCTATCTAGTTTACATTTGGTAGTGTATATATGTCCATGCTGACAAAGGATTAATCTACAAAATTTGGTTTTTTGACTCCTAAAAAGTCATTTAGATTTTTGGTAGCTGTTTCCTCAAATGCCAAATGTGCCCTCTCTCCTTCACAGAACCTAGTGAAGTGTTTTGAGAAGCAAAAAGTACAATGTGAATTCCAGCCCTCCAAGGTCTATCTCACTTCCTCCAGGGAAGACACTGGGAGGGGAGGCAAGAGAGCAGGCTGTGCACGATGACACAGTGCTTGGTCTCCGGAAAGTCTCTTCTCAGCCTCCAGAGCCCAGCGTGGTATCTGACCCAGGTCAGCACCTAGCAGAAGTCTGCTTTCCAAACAGCTATTTCTGTGCCATGGCTTTAAGCTGAAGTTCACAAAGTAATTTATGTTCTTTCTTATTTATTGTCTCATAAATTTTTTTTGACATTTACCTTTTCCCTAGAATGTAATGATTCAAAAATCATACAAGCCCAGAAATGTACATAGACTGTCTACAATTAAGTGTGGCTAGCAATCATCTGTCCAGAGTGGCAGAGATGCACACCATGAGATCTGGAGACTTGTCTCCTGAAGAAGGATCACCGTATACATTGTCTCACACACTGGTGGCCCAGGGCCAACCACATAAACCCTCCGGGGTTTCATGTTAATCTTGCTGAGCCCTCACAGTATTTGGGTTCGTTGGCAAAAGTACCGGGTGGTTGTTTTAAAATCTGAAGATACTAAAAAAGTATTGACGTTGTTAAAGATAGACTCAGAAACAAAGAAAGCTTTTAGAAGAAGAGGTGCTTTAAAAGAATGGCTTATCATATATAAAATGCAATGAGTACCTAAAGGGAAAAATACACACAAAATAACTAAGGTTATGGTGATTAGGGATGAAAACACTTTATTCTGTTTTTGGTTGGGTCCACATAGAAAGTCAAGGATGATAGGCTTTTATTTAAATTGACTTTCCAGTATTTACACTGATTCACCTTTACTATCTCCAGATAAGGGAGAAAGTTATTTACACACACCTGGTTTTGTGACGTTTAAGCAGTGGCTGTTCAGGAAGAACCTGTCTGACACTTGGCTTCTCTTTAAGTTGTTCACAAGGTGTTCTTAGTTGTTGTAACTCCATTCGCCACTACAGCATGGGCTTTGGAAACAGGTGGAGTCGGGTTTGAAACCTGCTGTCGGCCTGGGATAGCTGGGTGGTCTTGACTACGGGGACCAACCTCTCAGAGCCTCAGCTTCTTCTTTAGTAAGATGGGGTAGTTAATAATGCCGAGCAGTTAACAAATCCAACCACGTAAGATTGTTATAAAGATTAGAGATATTATAGATATTGAGCCTGAAACGTAAGTACCCCTAAAGGGTAGTTATGAACTCTTTTCTGTATGTGCCCTGGAAACAATTTCTAAATCCACTTAAAGCAGAGAAAGTAAATTCAAGTATTTCCTCAAGCGGCTGTGTAGCGTCATTTTAAGATCACAGTGACTAAGCTCACTTTTCCTTACAGGAAGCATAATTGGGGGTGGCGGAGAAGCCTGAACCATTGCCCTGGTTTCAGCACTCAGATGAGGCCCCAGGATTCTGCCCAACCTCACAGAAGTTTGCTCTTCAGAGTTGGGAACTGCACACAGAGGAATTTGCTGAGCCACTGTGATAAGGAAGCGTAATGACAAGACTTACCTTCCTGGCAACTTAAGAAAAGGAGTGTACTACATTGCGTGTAATACGTACTTTGGGTCAACTCCCAATGTCCTATACATTAACTCAAGAATCCTGACAACCACTTTTACTGTGTTAGGTAGTACTAGCAAACGGGCTAGGAGCAAAGGGTCTGTAGTCAGACTGCCCTCATTCCTGTCCCCACTTCACAACTCGCTAGTTTTGTGTCCTTAGACACGTGACTTATCCATTCTAAAACTCACTTTCCTCATCTGAAACCCAGGATAATATTGATGCCCATCTCCTAGGGTTGTTGTAAGGCTCATACATAAAATATTCTTAGCTTAATGCCTGCCATGAAGTAAGCACTAGTTAAATAATTATTGCTGTTGTTGGTTGGCCAATAGTCCCTATCTTGCACAAAATCAAACACCAGTAAGAAGGTAGAAGTGCTGGTCTTCTGACTCCAAATCCCAGGCTCTTTCTCTTACCATGTGTTACTCTACTGAATGTTTATTGCTTTCTTAAATGATTAAAATACCACAGTGCTGTTTGTGTTATCCAGGGGCACTGAAGTATTCTCTCTAATTATGCAGAGGTGCAAATCAAAGATCGCTCCAAGTAGAAAATCGTAACATTGTTTCACTGTTCTTTGCGCTTGCTTGAGAAAAAGAACCCACGTATCAGACCATTTCTCACCCTCCCAGGAACTCTGCTTCCTGGGAGTTACAATTCTTTGATATCAAAACCAGTTCCAGTCGTGCCAGCTGAAAGGGCTGACTGCATTTTGACAGCGTAGAGGCCATAGCATTCTCTCTGTTTGGGGCCAAGTGGTGACGTCAACTGTTTGTCTCCCTTTCAAAGTTGTTCTCTCGTATTTTGCTCCAACTTCCTCCAAATACGACTGGTACAACTGCAGGTGCCACCAGCTCTCTGGCTCATTGCTTAGTTAGGCTTAAATGACTGTGCGCGTGCTCCCTGCTTCCCTACTGGGCTTGGCACAGCTCCAGGCTGCTTGGGTACTGAAGCCTGTGAAGTCCATGAAGTTGGTTTTCCAGACTAACTTTAACCTGGAATGAACTTCAGACAAGGTAGCTCTGGAGAAATTCATATTGACTTTCCTACCTCATTTACAAATAATTTTTCAAATTGTCAAAGAGAAACATTCACCGACATAGACCATACCCTGGGCCATAAAACAAACCTCAACACGTTTGAAAGAAATTAAATCACACAAAGGGATTTCTCTGAAAGCCATGGAATTAAACTAGAAATTGATAGCAGAAAGATATCTGGAAAATCTGTTTTAAAAAAGTTGGAAATTAAAACAGCACAGTTCAGAATAGCCCATGGTTCAAATAGGAAGTCATGAAGGAAATTATAAAATATTCTGAGCAGAATGAAAATGAAAGTACAACATATCAAGATGTCTGGGATGCATTTAAAGTCGTACTTAGAGGAAATTTTACGGCATTAAAGGCTTATATTAGCAAAGAAGAAAGATCTAAAATTAATGATCTCTGGGACTTCCCTGGTGGTCCAGTGGTTAAGGCACCAACGCTCCCAATGCAGGGGGCCCAGGTTCGATCCCTGGTCAGGGAACTAGACCCCACCTGCCACAACTAAGAGTCTGCATACCGCAACTAAAAGATCCTGCATGCCACAACTAAATATCTCGCATGTCGCACGAAGATCCCACACGCGGCTATGAAGATCCCGCGTGCCGCAACTAAGACCTGGCACAGCCAAATAAATACTTAAAAAATAATAATAATAAAATAAAATTAATGGTTTAAGCTTTCATCTTAAAAAACTAGAAAAAGTAGCTAAAAGCAAAGCAAGGTGAAGGAAGAAAATAATAAAGAGATGAAATCAGTGAAACTGAAAAACCACAGAGGAAATCAATTAAGTCAAAAGCTGTTTCTTTTAAAAAATCAACAAAATTGGTAAGCCTTAGTCAAACTGATCAGAAAAAAGAAGGAAAAAACCCCCCAAATTACTAACATCAAAAATGACAGAGAGGAGGGCTTCCCTGGTGGCGCAGTGGTCGAGAGTCCGCCTGCCGATGCAGGAGACGCAGGTTCGTGCCCCAGTCCGGGAAGATCCCACATGCCGCGGAGCAGCTGGGCCCGTGAGCCATGGCCGCTGAGCCTGCGCGTCCGGAGCCTGTGCTCCACAATGGGAGAGGCCGCAACAGTGAGAGGCCTGTGTACCCCCGCCCCCCCCAAAAAAAAAAGAAATAGATACCCTGAATAGTCCTATATTTTATATAATAAAGAAGTAGAATTTGTAATTAAAAACATTTCAAAAATGAAAATTCCAGATGGCTCTACTGGCATATTTTACCAAACATTTAAGGAATAAATAATACCAATTTAATATAAACTTCTCCAGAAGATAAAGGAGAAGGAAACACTTGCCAACTCATTTTATGAGATCAGCATTACCTTGATACCCAAACCAAAGTCATGAAAATTAAACTATTAGTATCTCTCAGAAACAATGTAAAAATCCTTAATAAAATATTATTAATAAACTCCAGCAGTGTATCAAAATGATAGAACACCATAACCAAACTGGTTTTATCCCAGGAATGTAAGGTTGGTTCAACATTTTAAAATCAATCACAGTAATTCACTATATCAACAGACTAAACAAGAAAAGTCATTATTTCAATAGATGCAGAAAAGTATTTGACAAAATTCTCCATCCATTCATTATTAAAAACAAAACAAAACAAAAAAACACCTTTCAGCAAATTGCAATTAAAAAGAACTTTCTCTGGACTTCCCTGGTGGTCCAGTGGTAAAGAACCTGCCTTCCAATGCAGGGGACACGGGTTCGATCCTTGGTTGGGGAAGTAAGATCCCACATGATGCGGGGCAGCTAAGCCCACGCGCCACAACTACTGAGCTCTCACGTCTCAACGAGAGAGCCCGTGTGCCACAAACTACAGAGCCCACATGCTCAGGAGCCTGCACACCGCAACTACAGAGCCCACGCGCCCTGGAGCCTGCGTTCCACAACTAGAGAGAGAAAACCTGCACGCCACAAGTAGAGAGAAGGCTGTGTGTGCCACAAGTAGAGAGAAGGCTGTGTGTGCCACAAGTAGAGAGAAGGCTGTGTGTGCCACAAGTAGAGAGAAGGCTGTGTGTGCCACAACGAAGAGCCCGCGCCACAACAAAGGATCCTGCACGCCTCAGGGAAGACCCCGCATGCCACAACTAAGACCCGACGCAGTCAAAAAATAAATAAATATTAAAAATAGAACGTTCTCAATCTAATAAACAGCTTCTGTGTTAGTTCTATATTGCTGTGTAACAGCCCCAAAGCATAAATGTCAAACAATGATTATCTCACAGTCTCTGGAAGCTGGGAATCTAGGTATGACTTAGCTAGGTGCCTCCGAATCAAGGTCTCTTACAAAAGTGAACTTATGTTGTCAGCTGGGGCTACGATCTCATCTGGAGACTCACTGGAGCAGGAGCAGGGGTGGTGGTAGGGAGGTCCACTTCCAAGCTCACTCACAAGATTGTTGGCAGCATTCAGTTCCTCACAGAATACTGCACTGAGTGACTATGTTCTTCTTGGCTGTTGGTCGCCTCAATTCCTTGCCATAGGGCAGCTTACAACATGGCATCTGGATTCCCTCAGAGGCAGTGAGCAAGAGAGTACAAGAGAGTACTCAAGGCAGAAATCACAGTCTCTTTGTAACCTAATCTCAAAAGTGATATTCCATTACTTTAAACATATTTTATTCCTTAGAAGCAAGTCAGTAGGTCAAGCCTACACTGAATATACAAGGGGAGTATACAAGGGCATGAATACCATGAGGCAGGGATCATTAAGGGCCATCTTAGAGACTGCCTACCACAACCTCTACAAAGAAATCTAGTTAGTGCAGGATACCTAGTGGTGCAAGATTGAATGTTTTCCTCCTAAGATCAGTAATAAGGATGTCTGCTCTCACCACTCCTATTTGATATTACACTGGAGGACAGACATACCAAGTGCAATAAGGCAAGAAAAAGAAAGAAAAGGCATACCAGTTAGGAAAAACTAAAACTGTCCCTATTTGTAGATGACTGTCTACATAGAAAACCTCAAGGAATTTACAAAAACCTTCTAGAACTTGTAAGTAAGAAAACGCAAATCAGCATATGAAAAACTGCTCAATGTTAGTCATTAGGGGAATGCAAATTAAAACCACAAGAGACCATTACCCACCTTTTAGAATGACTGAATCAAAAGAACTGCATACCAAGTGTTGGCAAAGAGGCAGAAATTGGAACATTGCTGGCAGGAATGTAAAATGGTACAGTCACTTTGGAAAACATTTTGGCAGTCACTTAGAGCAACACATACTTAACATATGACCCAGCAGTACTCCTAGGTATTGTTTTCCCAAGAGAAATGAAAACATGTGTTCACACAAAAGACCATTCATGAATATTTACAGTGGCTTGGTTTATAATCACCAAAACTGGAAACAACTCAAATGTTCTTCAACTGGGAGTGGATAAACAATATCCATACAATGGAATAGTACTCAGTAATAAAAAGGAATGAACTACTGATAAATGCAACAATATGGATGAATCTCAAATATATTAATACTAAGTGAAAGAAGATTAGCCTCAAAAGGCTACATAATGTATAATTCCATTTATATGACATACTGGAAGAGGCATAACTATAGAGACAGAAAACACATCAATGGTCGCCATTTGCAAACCATTTTTGGGAGGTTCACCTCCAGCCCATCCCTGGACTCCATCTATATGCCACTCCATTTTCAAGGCAGCCACCAATCTCTCTCCTCCCAGCTCCAGCTCCTTCCTGAACCCTATCCTGATTTACATTTAGTGGCATGCTGCTTGGCACAGGATTGGTCCCCGTTTAGTAGGCAGTATGCAAATTTTCTCTCCTCAGCTATTGCTTCCAGGCAACACCCATCTCAATGCTGGGCATATGGAATGGGATAGATGGTAAAGTACTGAGGCAATCTGCTCAGTGGCGAATTACCCTATTTCGTGATTTCCTCCAAGTCCGTTAATTTTCCACCATGGTGCTCCGTTCGACCTGAGCGAGTAGGAGCCAGTCGGGAGAAGGATGTAAATAAGGAACGTAAGATAGGGCAGGCTCTGTAAGCCTCCATCTCCCACATTATAAGCCCAGCTCTAGTGGAAATCAATGGTCAAGCACCGCCCCACCCCACCCCAACTCCCAAGCTAGTGGAGGTACGTGCAGACTCTAACCAATTTCAGTCATCGTACTGTCATCATACTTCCTCTTTTCCTCTCCCCCTTTCTCTCATTCATTCATTACTGGCTGCTACAGCACTGACCAGGAGAGACACAGAAGCTGCCCTCAAAGCATTCACAGTCTCGCGGAGAATACAGGGGAGTAATCACAGTTATCACACGGTGTGGTACAGGCTGCGTGGGGTGAGGGGCTCCTAGCGCAGGCGTCTTCCCGGCAGACTCTGCCAGAGCTGCATCTTCCACGACCTGCTGGAGTTTGCAATCTTGCAGGCCTCCTCTCCCCGGCAGAGGGACGTGCAGGGACCCGGGCCCACGTCCAGAACAGCTTCTCCCGGGCTCCGAGGCAGCCCCCCAGGGCCTTTCGCCGCAGCAAGGACGGCGACCGGGTCCGGGAGGGAGGCCGGGGCGCTGCGGCCCCGCCCTGGCCAGGCCAGAGCGGGGGGCGGTTCCCATAGGGATCGCGGGCCGGCCGGCCGCGACCGAGCTGGGCGGGAGTCGGCGAGGCAGGAGCTAGCCGGCCCGACAGCTCCGGCGCCGTGAGTCCTGGGCGGGGAGGGAGGCGCGGGCCGGGCCGCCACGTGGCCCCGCTCGAGGCTGCGCGGCGGGGGCTGGGGCGCGGGTGGGAAGCCGGCGCGGCGCTGGCGGGTTTCCCCGCGGCCGCGCAGCAGCGGCGGGGCGGGAGAGGTGGCCCCGCCCAGCGGCGGGACGGCGCGTCCCTGCTTCCCACAGAGCTCCGGGCCCGCCTCAGGAGGCGCGGGGCGCGGGGCACGCGCCTCGCAGGGCTCTCCCCTCCGGCGGGGCCTCGCCGCCGCCGCCCGCGAAGGGAAATGAAACCCGATATTAGAACCGGGGAAGCCCTTACCCTTCCCAGTCCTCCAGCCAGCTCATGTGTCTTAGATCGGATGAATTTACCATTAAAAAGATAGATTGTCTTACAACTCAGTTCGTTTTAGGATGACGGGTTACATTTTAACTTGCAGGGTATATAACAGACGATTAAACTTGAGTTATCAAAGGCAGCTGACTCCAGGCTGTCACCTTTGATCAAGTGGCCACGGCTGAGGGGCGAGGCTTTAAGGGAATGGGTCGGTTCCTAATTCTGTAACGAGTGCCGTCTTCTGTTCTAGGTCCTTGACAAAGACCCATCGTTGAGTGAAGCTCTAGTGCAGTGTGTTCATGCCAAGATTTTATAAGCGACATTTTCAAACTATGTGAAGATCCGTTTAAAGAAGATTTATTCTTCTGTGATGGAGAAGTATGAAAAAATTGGGAAAATTGGCGAAGGATCCTATGGAGTTGTTTTCAAATGCAGAAACAGGGACACGGGTCAGATTGTGGCCATCAAGAGGTTTCTGGAATCAGAAGATGACCCTGTCATTAAGAAAATCGCCCTTCGAGAAATCCACATGCTCAAGGTAATGGATTTTTTTTCAATTAATTTATTTAGGCTGTGTTGGGTCTCCATTGCTGAGTGCACGCTTTCTCTAGTTGCGGCGGGGGCTACTCTTTTTTTTTTTTTTAACATCTTTACTGGAGTATAATTGCTTTACAATTTTGTATTTGAAGTGGATCAGCTATATGCATACATATATCCCCATATCCCCTCCCTCTTGTGTATCCCTCCCACCCTCCCTATCCCACCCCTCTAGGGGCTACTCTTCGTTGAGGTGCACGGGCTTCTCCTTGCAGTGGCTTCTCTTGTTGTGGGGTACCGGCTCTAGGCACTCAGGCTTCAGTAGTTGTGGCTCGCGGGCTCTAGAGCGCAGGCTCAGTAGCTGTGGCGCTCGGGCTTAGTTGCTCTGCTGCATGTGGGATCTTCCCAGACCAGGGATCGAACCTCTGTCCCCTGCATTGGCAGGCAGATTCTTAACCACTGAGCCACCAGGGAAGTCCTGGTAATGGATTCTTTAAAGTGAAGTTTCAGGGACTAACAAAATTAAAGTGAGTCGTGTTATGTGAAATAAATGCCTTGAGATGTGGCCACGTCTCCTTCCTTCACGGACTTCTGTCCTCAGTGACACAAATGGGACATCTGTGCGCGAGTCACCAATTATATAATTAATTATAGAGTGGAGACGTTAAGTGCAGGGAACGATGGTATTCACTTTCAGACTTGCTGTGGAATATTTTATTTTTCTTCCCAGTGGCTTCTTTCCCATGTCACCTGTAGATCTGGTTCATGAAAAGCCATCAACTTTTATAGTACAGGAACTTTCCATGATTTTTAAACTTCTAGACTAGCTTCTGTTGATGTTCTGAGTCCATGAAGAGAATTAATCATTCACCTGTTTTCAAACAGCTAGAAAGCTGACAGGTTTTCATTATGCCTCACATTTATCTACGGCTGACCTTTATAACGTCTTGTCTCTAGAAGAAGGATTTTTCTCAAAAAAGTGAAATGATTGCTTTAAAAATGTTCATCAGTTAACTCTTGGAGACCATGACATGGGGGGGGGGGGGGGAGTTGTTATTATAAGCTGAAAGTATTTTTTTCCTGGAATGGAAATGAAGAAGGAAAGTATCTTTCCTTCTTTTCTGAATTTCTGTGAAGATGAAACCCAAATCCTACCCTACGTAGAATGCGTCCTGTAATGAATGCAGTGTGGGTTAACTTTCAACAGATTAACTTTCTCCGTAGGGGTTGGTTTTAAACAGTTAGGGCCTCTGTGTTCTGACAAGTACAACTAACCATCCAACAAGGAAAGAGCAACCTCGTGCGAGCTCAACGGAACATCCAGGGGATTTTCTCCCATCTTTGCTTCTCCATTTTCTCCAGGCCTCTCTAAAAGTCTTCTTCTCCCCATGAATTGCGTGTGTGGGGTTATCTCTGGATAAGGACCCCAAATGGGAAGTGGAGGGCTCTGGATAGATTAAAACGGGTGGGGACGACTTTCTTTATTTGGGTCTAGGACATTCTTTACCAACTGGATGTTGTCAATTCTGAGAAGACACTTCCAAAGCCCCTGTGAAGTACTCCCCTAGGAAAGAGCGAGACAAGCAGTGTTTGCCCATCCCACCGCCTGGTTGCCCTGCCCTCCCCACTCTCTACACAGGGAGAGAGAGGGTCTCACTGTTTCTCTGGCGCCCATGGATGTTTTTCACTTTCTCAGGCTTTCCCTAGCGGAGAAGGTGATAATTGTATTTCAAAGGGCCCATTTACTCCAAAGAAAAGCCAGTCTGTTTCTAGTGGAGAGATACTCTTTTTCTGATTCTGAAGGTCACCTGCAAGCGCCTCTCTGAAACCTCTCACTATTCTTTAGCAATACGGTGTTTACGAGTTTAGTCCCTGAATTACTTCAGTTCCCCCAGGATGGGGACCTTGCCTCTAGATCTCTGTATCAACCACTGGGCATGTAATACCAATAAATGTTATTGTTGGATTGAAAAAAAGATGTTAACAAAATAAACTCTTAGGAAGGGTAGATGTTGCCAATAAATTAGGAAGTCAGATGTGTTCTCATGAGTAACTGAATATTGATGTCCTCTGAAGGATACAGTTGAGTGCACGGGAGCCTGAGTACAGAGCACACAGCACTCCATTCTCCAAAATCAAGTGCGCAGCTGAGATGCCCCTGATCTGTATCAGGTGATGGGACTAGATTATCAGTAGAGCCTGTCCCGTCAAGCCCTAACTTTTCAGAATTCTGTGATATTTCTAACACATAATGGGTGCTTAAATATTTGCTGCATAAATGAATTGAGGGTTTGTTAAATGAAGTCATACTTTCTCCATTTACTTATTCAGTAAATATTTACGGAGCTTCATTGTACCTAAAACAATGTTTATGTGAATTTGTACATCCTGTCTTTCAGATGCTTAACCGGTGGAAGATGAATTTCCCCTCAGCTCTTACACCCAATAGACTGGGTTCCTAATGGGCAGGGCCTGTGTCATTCACCTTGTCTCCCCACGCCTGTCATGAACCCTCTAAATAAAGTGTTTGGAGGCTTGTTTGAACTAGACTTTGAAATGTTTAGAGAGACATGGAATAAGAGATAAGGCATTCAGGGCAGTCTCTCCTAGGGAAAAAAGAGGTGCATAAGTGGAAAACAGTATATTGAAGGAACACAGGTAATAACCCCAAAGTCTTAGCCAAGATGCCTGCTGGGCTAATAGGCCTGGGAGAAAAGAGAAGGAAAGGAAGCCAGCCTGCATTAGGAGGGGGTGTGAGGAATTTCTTGGAAAACAGGTCTGGCCCTGGGATAAGTGATGATTAGCACATAGCTTCACCTTGGTCCCAGGTGGCCTTTGGGGTTTGGAGCCTGCCTTGGGGACATGTTGTTGTCCCTGAGAACAGGAAACTGCTGAGGTCTAGGCTAGTGTTTTAGGGCCCCATCTGAGCTGCATTCAAGGCAGAGCTCTAGGGCCCATGGAAGGGGAATACTAAACCGGAACCAAGCACAGTTCCATGGGCCCAGGTTCACGGGCTTAGGGGCTCAGTGAGTGTGAGTTCCTAGGAATTTCCTTGCACACCCCTCACAGAACTGGGGCTGTTAATGACCCCTGCTGAGGTCAAGAACTAGGAAGACTGAGGCTGAAGGTACCTCAGTGACCTTAGCAGATGAGAACAAGCAAGGGCTGAGGCCCAGACTGCTCTTATTATGATAAGGAAAGCAAGAAAGGTAGATGAAGACCAGATGTAGAAGGCTTTGAATGCCAGGCTGAGGAGTCTGGCTTTCACGTGAAAAGAGGGAAGCCAGCCAAGATTTTTTATTAGAAAGTTATCATTTGCAGACTTCTGAATTTCATGGATCAATAAAATTTCCAAAAAAAATTTTTTTGTTTACAGATTGGTCGGCATTTTAAGAGGCTGGGTTATCACCATCACTTCATAAATGAAAGGACGTTTTAATATTTTAGAAAAACTAGGAAAGACCCAATTTTAGGAAAAAAGCAGTCTTCCTGAGAGAGTAGTTGACAACTAAAACAACATCTCTCTATATATACATTTCTCAGGTGTGTGAGAGTGTATGAGTGTAGGGGTGTGTGTGTGTGTGTGTGTGTGTGTGTGAGAGAGAGAGAGAGAGAGAGAGAGAGAGATCATTGCCCTTATTTTTCTCATTTCACTATCCATTGATGAAAATGAAGACATCAGCTGTTTTGTGCAGCCTAAATTTCATGAAAGTTAGTACTATGTCTGCGAACAAAGAGACTCCCCAGACCAGATGATGTCCTACTTATAGGATCTATCTGATACAACGAAATACTAATACCACAAAAGAACTGAATGGTCCCTTGGATTTTTTTTTTTTTTTTTTTTTTTTTTTGCTGCATTGGGTCTTTGTTGCTGCACACGGGCTTTCTCTAGTTACAGCAAGCAGGGGCTACTCTTCGTCATGGTGCACGGGCTTCTCATTGCGGTGGCTTCTCTTGTTGCAGAGTGCGGGCTCTAGGCGAGCAGACTTCAGTAGTTGCAGCATGAGGGCTCCGTAGTTGCAGAACGCAGGCCCTAGAGTGCATGGGCTTCAGTAGCTGTGGCACGTGGGCTCAGTAGTTGTGGCACATGGGCTTAGTTGCTCCGCGGCACGTGGGATCTTCCTGGACCGGGGATGGAACCTGTGTCCCCTGCATTGACAGGTGGATTCTTAACCACTGTGCCACCAGGGAAGTCTATTAAGTTATAATAGAATTTGGCATGTATCTGTCCTCAGAGAATTGCTTGTATGTTTTTTAAACCATTTATTTAATGATTTAAAGCAACTCCCAATAGTTGCTGTCAGACTCTTTTAAAAATTACAGTTGTTTCCATTAAGCAGATAAGATCATGGGAGTGAACTGTCCAGCAGTCAATTGCATAATTATTAAGGCACCACATCTACAGTGTTTCTCGTTCTTGATGTGAAAGCATATATGAAGATGTAACTATACATTGGTAAATGATTTTAAAGATAATAATTATTATCAAGAAACCTATTTTGCTAATACTTTTAGAAAACATTTTTTCTGAAAAATTGAAACACTTTTCAAATAACATTACTTCATGCCATTTGGGGGAAAAAGTGTGACACATTTTTATGAGATAAATTCAGTATTTGTGCTAATAGACTGCTCCCTAAACTAAATGTAATTCGCTCTTCACCAAGAGGTCCTACTATAGTCAACCCTTTAATGTTTTCATTTGAATCTTATTTATTCCAGGCTTTTAGAAAAATAAACAATTGCTCCAGTTAAAGTTAGTCAGCTTGTACTCTACTTTAAGAACATTAAGTACTGTTCTAGTGACAGTAATAAAATTATACTGCCATACCTGAGCTCAAAGTAACTATCCTACCCTTTCTCAAGCTCACTTTCCATTGTGGAAAAAAAAGAAAGAAGTCAATATTTTCAGTCAGTGTTTCTGATGAGACACCTGTGTGTAAGATAGTTGACATGTGTGCATTTGGCAAGTTTTTACAGAACTCCTCCCATGTACCAGGCACTGTTCTAGGCTCCTGTCCTCACAAGTAAGGAGAGACTAACAGTAAACAAATGATTATATGTCAAGTGGTGAAAATGAAGCAGGATAAGGGGGTAGAGGTGATGGAGGGGCTAGCTTTTTTATATAGAGTGGTTAGGAAGAGCCTTCCTGATGAATGACATTTGAAGACATTCCAGCAGAAATGTGAAGGAGTGACTCTTGCAGCCATTTAGGGGGAAAGCATTCCAAGCAAGGGGAAGAGTAAGAGGCCCCAAGGCAAGATCAAGTGAGGTGTTCTAGGTGTGTTCTAGTGTGTTCTAGGAGGAGCAAAGAGATGAGTGTGTCTGGAGCAGGGGAAGTGAGAAAGAGAGCCATAGGAGATGAAGTTAGAGAGATGAGGGGGTTAGATATGAGGGCCCTGTGGGCCATGGTAGGGACTGTGGATTTTACTTTGAATGAGATGGGAGCCAGCAGAGGGTTTTGAGCAGAGGGGTGCCCTGGCATGACTTATACCCTAGAAGCATTCCTCTAGCTGCTGGTTACTCCAGCTCCATGAGCAGGAAGGTCTTTTAGAAGACTGCTGATGTGATCCAGGTGTGAGGTGATGGGGTTTGGGTCAGAGGGGCAGCAGTGGAGGTGGTCAAATTCAAGATTTATTCTGAGAGAAGAGCGCATAGGAATCCGATGGTTGGATGAGGAATCACGAATGACTCCAAAGTTCTTCAATTGAGTACCTGGAAGAATGAAGAGATCATTCACTGTGATAGGGAGACCCAGGTGCAAATCTGGGGGAAAGGAAGTCAAAAGTTCTGTTTTGGATATGTTATATTTGAGGTGTAAACCCACTGTAAAGTGGGCAATTAAATGCACAAGTCTGGCATTCAGGGAAAAGTCTGGGTTGGAGTTACCACCATGGGGAATGGAGAGACAAGTACCAAAGATTGAGCCCTGGAGCTTCAGCATCTGGAGGTCAGGAAGCTGAGGAACCAGCAAAAGAGGTAAGAAGGGGTGATCTTCAAGGCAGGAAAATCCCGAGAGCAATGTTCTTAAAAGCTGAGAGAAGGGAATTCCCTGATGGTTCAGTGGTTAGGACTCCACACTTCCGCTGCAGGGGGCCCAGGTTCGATCCCTGGTCTGGGAACTAAGATCCCGTGAGCCGTGTGGTGTGGCAAAAAAAAAAAAAAAGCTGAGGGAAGAAAATGTTTCGAGAATGAGGGGGTTGCTCAATGGTGTCAAAGGTCACCTTTAGTACAGGCTTAGAATTAGCCATTGGCTTTGAAAATATGAGGGTCATTTGAGACCTTAATGAGAGCTATTTGGGTAGAGTGGTAGGGATGAAAGCTTCATCAGAGAGGGTTCAAGAGAGGATGAGAAGAGCAAAGTGAAGACAGTGATAAAGGCAGCTCTTCTGAGGAATTTTATTATAAAAGGAAGCCAAGAAATGGGGCAGTGTGTGCTTGGAAGGATGTGGCGTCAAGAGAGAGTTTTTGAAGTTGTTTTTAATATGGAGAAATACGTATAATTGTATGCTAATTGAGGGAGAGAATTCCTGGAGCCATGACCTTGAGTTACCAACCTAGACCATGACCCAAAATAACTATTATAGCATACTAAAAGACCAGTTCATGGACCAGTTAGGAGATTAGGCCACCTCTTCTTTATTTGGAATGTTGCTAGGTTCTTTCCACACACTCTTCTTAGTCTTTACGTAACAGAACCCACAGCTGTCTTAAAGCTATTGGCCTAGAACTTCTTCTAGCGGGGTGTACAACATCTGATTTGTGTTGTGAGCCATGAACCCTTCAGGAGAGGGTTCAACCCTTTTCCATAACTAGGGTTCAAGCATATAAAGATACATTTTCCTAATTAATTAATTTGGGCTGTACTGGGTCTTTGTTGCGGCGCTTGGGCTTCTCTAGTTGCGGCGTGCAGGCTCTGGAGCAGGGGTCCCCAACCCCTAGGAACAGGGCCGCACAGCAGGCGATGAGCAGTGGGCGAGCGAGCAAAGCTTCATCTGCCACTCCCCCATCGCCAGCATTACCACCAGAAACACCCCACACCCCAATGTCTTCCACGAGACCGGTCCCTCGTGCCGAAAAGGTTGGGGACCGCTGCTTTAGAGCGCAGGCTCAGTAGTTGCGGCACGCGTGCTTAGTTGCGGTATGTGGGATCTTAGTTCCTGGACCAGGGATGGAACCTGGGCCCCCTGCATTGGGAGCATGGACTCTTAACCACAGGACCACCAAGGAAGTCCCAGGCATATAAAGATATTTTGGATAGGAGGCGCCATGGTCATGACAGAAGCCAGGTTACAGAGAGAGAGAGAGAGAGAGAGAGAGAGAGAGACAGTCCCTGAAAGGAAATCATCTTAAATCAAGAAGTCTGGCATCACAGGCCTGTGGCGAGAAGTGGGTACTGCTTCTGCATAAAGCAGGTGGCTGTAATTGAACCCAGCCCCCTGGGGAATATCTGTGTGTCCAGCAAGAAAAGAACTGTGTGGTTCAAAACAAACACAAGCCAACCAACCCAGAATCATTGTATTACTAAGGTCCCAAGCCTCTATGCTACTGAACCTTCTCTCTGTGGGATGCAAATGGTAGAACTATTGGAAGAGGAATCAAAGAATTCCAGCCAGCGGCTATGAGGTTCCCTGGGCAGATGTTGGGCAGCGAGGCAGACGGTACAGGGGCCTTAGAGTAGATCAGACCAACATCAGTCAAAGTTTGACTATCCTCCTTCCATAAGATGAGAAAAGCAAGAGCAACAACAAGGAGACGGAATCATATTGCCATTTGGTGACTCAGTGGTCTTGGGTGAAATGCCAAGGATTGTTACCTAGGATGCACTAACTACGCTTACAAACCTTAGGAGGTGTGTATTGTTATCCCGTCTTACTAATGGATGTAGGATGGTCGATGACTTGTCATGGCCTCCTGGTTAGTGACCTGGATACCGACACAGTTCTGTCCGTCCCCATGTCCATGCCCTGCTGCTCCCACACCTCAGAACCATCGTGGTACACCGAACGCTGTACTCTTTCTTAAGTCTCCCAGAGACTGGTCCTCAGGGCTTATCCCTCCCTTGCCTCCAGAGGGCCTTAGTGCTGAGACTCATGGCTTTTGTGGAAGCCTGGGGTTCTTACTGGAATATCAGTTTTTTCCAATTCTTATTCCTTAACTCTATAGATTATTTTAGCAGGCACAAAGTTATGGTTTGCTACCAACAAAGGTGGAGATAAGCATGGGGGAAAAGGTTCATTTAAAACTTTACTATAAACATTACAATAAAGTTCATTCATTCTTCGTGAGAGCAGTGTCACCCCCAAGAAGATGAAAATTGGTTCTTAGGAGTTGGGTCCTAACATTTTTATTGTATAAAGCACAGATATACATATAGTACATATACATATATACAGTATATTTTTGGAATTAAAATTTCATTGAGAGATGATTAGGAAAAATGTGTAAAAAGACTCTTTTGAGTGACAAATATGAAAAAAAAAGGTCCATGGGTTATGGGAGGATGAGAATGTTGAGTGTATACTGTGTGCCAGAAACATGCTCTCATTTTACTGTAATTAAACATGAATAGTAGTAACCTGCTGAACGTTCAGAGCAGTCCCTGTTTTCCTACTGTCTCCTCACTTTCAGTAACTTCCAGCGAGGGCTTCCCTGGTGGCGCAGTGGTTGAGAGTCCGCCTGCCGATACAGGGGACACGGGTTCGTGCCCCGGTCTGGGAAGATCCCACATGCCGCGGAGCGGCTGGGCCTGTGAGCCATGGCCGCTGAGCCTGCGCGTCCGGAGCCTGTGCTCCGCAACGGGAGAGGCCACGACAGTGAGAGGCCTGCGTACAGAAAAAAACAAAAAAAAATTCCAGCGAGGCTGTGGGCTGTGTGACTGCTCGGGGACAGGAGCCACAGTTAGGAGCTGCAGTTTCTGATCCGGCTCAAAGCTGTTGGGTGACCTTGGGCAAAAGCTCCAGTGCCCGCTGGAACCGGGCCCACCTTATTGCCATGATTTATGTCTCTGTTTGGCATTGCTTTGCTGACGTTGCTGAGGGTAGCAGGGTGCTTTGGGGACAAACACCGAACAGCAGTCAAGCAGCCTTAAGGATGCCAGGGCAGGAAAGTAGAGGGTCCAAAAGAGCAGTAGCAAAGGCGAGAGGAGAGAGGAGGAGACAGGCGGAGCAGTAGAGAAAGGAGAAAGAAAGGCACAGATGGGAAGGCAGACAGGTGGGGTTCCAAGGGGAGGAGGTGGAGGTGAAGCACTTCACGTGGTCTCCCCCGTTTCAAAATATCAGACCAGAAACACTGCTGGGCATATTACCATCCTGGTGACGGTAATGTGCCGCGGGAAGCAGGACTGTCAAGGTTCCCTGTTTTTCAAAGCATTTATGTAGTGCTTAATACCACGTGCTCTTGTGTCAAGGCCCCATTCCATGGAATGCTAGCAGAGTACCATGTAAATGCTCCCTAGCATTAGAATCTAAGCAGAGTTTTCATAATTTCTGGAGGCTTCGTCTCCCCTAGTATTAGTTGAAGGAATATTTCCCCCGTATTAGTTGAATAGCATTTCCCAACTCAGTAGACGTCTCCAGGGGAAATCCTGTGACATCTTTAACAATTTAATCTTGCTGTGCCATTTCTAGGTCCCTTTTCTTCGTATTGCTTAATTGGCTTATTGAAACATAATAGATTAGTAACATATTTCTGTAACTTGTTTTAGCCATGTGCAGCATTCTCTGTTATGGTTTATGTGGGATTACAAACTCAAAAGTCTGTGGGGAATCACAATGGTAACATAAATGAGTGGAGTGGGCTGAATGCAAGACAAGATGGAGCAGTGGAGACTAGGGCAAACTGGAGACTGTCTTGTGGGAAGTGGGTGGCCACTGCCCACCCAGCTCACAGGCTACAAAGGGGCTAGACTTTCAGAGTCTTTTTTTTAAAGCCAGAGATCAAAATTTTGTGTAAAATCTCCTGGGTTTTCCCCCATAACTCTTGTTTTGAAAAAAAATTCAATATATATGCACACAAGAGGAAAGAATAATACAATGAATACCTACATATCTTTAACTAGATTCAGTAATCTAGTTAATTCTGATGTTAGAATTCTGCTTCATTTCTTTTCTATCTCTGTCTCTGTCACACACACACACACACACACACACACACACACACTTTTTTGCTAAGTATGCAGCATGAATCTCCTAGAATGTCCCAATGTCTCAATAATTATTATTATTATATATATTATAATGTATATGTGTGTATATATGTATATGTGTATATTTTAATCCAGGATCTAATCAGTGAGCATACATTGCATTTAATTGCCATGTTTCTATCGTCTTCTTCAATCTAAAACAGTATTCTAACTTCTTTTTAAATTGAAGTACTGTTGATTTAGAATGTTGTGTTAATTACTGCTGTACAGCAAAGTGATTCCGTTATACATATATATACATTTTTAAAATATTCTTTTCCATTATGGTTTATCATAGGGTACTGAATATAGTTCTCTGTGCTGTACAGTAGGACCATTCATCTGTCGATGGACATTTAGGTTGTTTCCATGTCTTGGCTGTTGTGAATAGTGCTGCTATGAACATAGGGGTCCATGTATCTTTTTGAATTATAGTTTTGTCTGGGTATATGCCCAGAAGTGGGATTGCTGGATCATATGGTAATTCTATTTTTAGTTTTCTGAGGAACCTCCATACTGTTTGCCACAGTGGCTGCACCAGCTTACATCCCACCAACAGTGTAAGAGGGTTCCCTTTTTTCCACACCCTCTCCAGCATTTTATTTGTAGACTTTTTAATGATGGCCATTCTGACTGGTGTGAAGTGGTACCTCATTGTAGTTTTGATTTGCATTTCTCTAATAATTAGCGGTGTTGAGCATCTTTTCATGTGCCTGTTGGCCATTTGTATGTCTTCTTTGGAGAAATGTCTGTTTAGGTCTTATGCCCGTTTTTCAATTGGGTTGTTTGTTTTTTTGTTGTTGAGTTGTATGAGCTGTTTATATATTTTGGAAATAAGCCCTTGTCGGTCACATTGTTTGCAAACATTCTCCCATTCTGTCAGTTGTCTTTTCTTTTTGTTTATGGTTTCCTTTGCTATGCAAAAGCTTATAAGTTTGATTAGGTCCCATTTGTTTATTTTCGTTTTTATTTCTATTGCCTTGGGAGACTGACCTAAGAAAATGTTGGTACGATTTATGTCAAAGAATGTTTTGCCTATGTTCTCTTCTAGGAGTTTTATGATGTCATGTCTTATGTTTAAGCCTTTAAAACCATTTTGAGTTTATTTTTGTGTATGGTGAGAGGGTGTGTTCTAACTTCATTGATTTACATGTGGCTGTCCAACAGTTCTCTAACTTTTAAATTCTTTTTTCCGTCTTTCATGGTATTGACATTTTTGAAGAGTCCAGGTCAACTGCTTTGCAGAATGTGCCTCAACATAAGTCTCACTGTTTCCACATGATTTGATACAGGGTAAATGTTTTCAGCAAGGATACACATGGATGAGGCTGTGTCCATCACACTAGTTCTCTTCGGGAAGCACATGATATCATTTTGTCCTGTAACTGGTGCCCTCAGTTTTAATCTCTTGGTTAAGATGGGTCTGTCATATTCCACAATTGTAAAGAAACATTTTCCCCTTTATAATTAATAAGCAATCTGTGGGGTGATACTTTGAAACAGTGTGACTGCCTTGCTCCCCAACAACTGTTGCCCAATGATCCTTGCCTGAATCAATTATACTAAGAGTTATTGTAAAATGGTGATTTCAACAATTCTTTCTACATTCATTAGTTATAATTTTTCTGTAAAAAGAGCTTTTTCACCCACGCCCTTGCCCCCAGTACACACAGATTTTAGTGTCACTGTGAATTATGGATTTTTAAAAAATTCACCGTGTTACAAATCATCACTGTCATTCTTTTTGATTCTCAAATTGTCACACGTTTGTCCATTTGAGGCTCCTTGGACCCAGCTCCTTGGTCTGACAGGTGCCTATCATTCCTTGTGTACTTCTTTACTGTGGGGCACAACGAAATGCTCCAGGCTCATCCTGCCCCAACTCTAGAATCAGCCGTTTCTCCAAGGAGCCCTGGTTCCTTTTAGTGAGAATGCAACATGATTTTAAAATGTTGACAAGAAATTAAAAAAAAAATTTTTAACACCATTCAGCCCAAACAAAACACATCAGCAGACAATGTTTGACCTGTAGGCTCAGTGTGGGACCTTTCGATTATACAGCTTTTATTGTATGCAGATGTTCTCACTAGAGACTGGCAGATCTGACCCCTCCAGGTTCATTGCTAATGTATGTAGGTGTTGGGAGTTTATGGAAACTGGTTGTCAATTGGAGGACAAAGGAAGCATTCCCTTGCCCACAATGATAGAAACCAAACAAAACCCGTTATCATCCTCTCTCCCTATTTGTTCGACAAGTGGAGACCTGTTTGATTTTATTTTTACAAGATAACATACTAACTGCAAATAGTAACAGACTGTTTTGTTTGTTTATTAGAGGATTTTTTTAACTTAACTCAGAGTGTGTTTGTCTAGAAAGATTGTTCCCGCTGTGTAGTGAACGCCTAAGAAATAAAGCTGCCGTGCTCATACTTCAAGCACAAAAGAAGCAGAAATCAACAAGCTGGCCCTTTACCTTTTTAAAAATACCCAGTTTGCAAGGAGATTAAGCGCATACCATCATCTGTCAGTGCTCTAAACACCCTTACACACATCCTGCCACACACCTTACTCTAGAAAATAAAATATCATAGAAGAGGAGGAGGCTGAATAAATGATTTTATAATGCACATTGATAAGAAATATATTCTGTTGCTTTCTTTGCCACTTAATTTTTTTTTTTGTGGTACGCAGGCCTCTCACTGTTGTGGCCTCTCCCATTGCGGAGCACAGGCTCCGGACACGCAGGCTCAGCGGCCATGGCTCACGGGCCCAGCCACTCCGCGGCATGTGGGATCTTCCCGGACCGGGGCACGAACCCGCGTCCCCTGCATCGGCAGGCAGACTCTCAACCACTGTGCCACCAGGGAACCCCTTTGCCACTTACAGCAAAAATGATTTATAGGTAGACAACTATGTTACATATAGTTATTATCAAATATTCAAACCACACTAGAAAGTAGTACTTTTTACATGCAATAAAATTTTTTTTTAATGGGCCAGGCTCGTATCTTTCATTCTTACTTTTTTAATGTTTTAATTCACCTTTTTGTTTGGCAGGATTGATGTTTTAGGCCATAAATTTGCTTTCAACAGGCATATTTTCTTGCTAATTATTAATCTTCTTTGTTACTTATTAACTTTAAAAAGCACTGTAGTAAAAATGCTTTGGTGTAAAATTGCCCTGTTGAAAAATCTTTGAACTCCATTTCTCTTTTTGTTAGAATAATGAAAGGTGAGTTTCTGAACAACTGACACTATCAACCAAACCAAAACCCTAAAAACCAATCTAATCATTTGTTTTATAACTATCAGTAAGTTGCTGCATGAATATTTGGCTGTGTCATTGTTAATTCTCATTTTGATCTCCTTTGTACTATTGCTTCTTTCCTAGTACTTTTCATATACTTTATTAGTCAGTAAAACAGTTTAAGCCTCCGCTGTGTACATCCACATCCTGGGCTGGGTCTTGAGAGGAATCCACAAGACATCTCAGCCCAGGTCTCTGGCCAGAGGACCAGCCTGGCACGTTCTGTTCTGTCCATGTTTTCTGTTGCCGACCTAAAATAAATTAACTTCACCTCTTCACCTGTAACTCCAGGTTTTTTGATACTCCTCCCCTCTTCTAGCCATCCCCAAAACTAAGCCATTAGCCAGGGTGTCTACCACGGGGTTCTTGGCATTTGGAGAAAATGTGGGATCAAGGCAGCTTTTCTTTACCAAACGAGAGTGTTCTTCCACTCCTGGTTCCCAAACCAACAAATCAGCCACTGAAGACGCGGCACCGTGTGGTGGCTGCTGGTTCAATGCATATACCCTTGAAGGGCCGGGGTACAGATCCCACCATTCCATTAGGCTGGGTGGTTGTAGATGATGAGGTAGGTAGTAGAACCAGTGGATCCCATGGCCGTGTGCTAACTGTCATGCCTCCTTTGCTGTAAAATGGGCCCCTGGTCTGATGTTGTGTGGACTCCCATGCCAGTAAAGCCCTCGGATTGTGGTGCTGGCGGAAGAGGCAAAACCCATATCTAGAGTTATATCAGTTCCAGTAGGGACAATCTCTACCCGCTCCGAGTAACAGCTGGTTTCCTTAAAGGACAGTGCAGATCGCTGCCTCAGTATCTGTTTTCTTCTATTGGCAGGTTGGATACTCAGCAGCAACAGTATCCAGATCAGCCTTGGGGAGAGAAAGCCAGTGCTGTTGGGCCACGTATAACCACCATCCCTGCAGCTGTGGCCACTCTGTTCATAGGTCAATCACACAAGGGTTGGGGCGGCCAAAGACAAAGCAGCCTGACCCCTGAAAAGACATCCTCTGCCTGGTTGCTCAGTACTTCCTCTGCAGTCGATGCTCTTTTGGTGGGTATTAATATGAAGCCCAAAGATCCTCAAGCTCTGTGCTCACTCCCACAAGTACAGTTTATGCCTCTTCTCCAAATGATCTTTCAGTCTCGCTCCATCTGGACTCTTAATCAACTAGATGAGCTACATGCCCCTGCCCACAGGTCCATGCATGTCTCAGGTCCTTTCTTCCTCCGTACAGAGTGAACCATCCAATGCACTGCTTGAAGCTCTGCTCAGGGGGAGGATTCCCTTTCACCATGTCCTTCGAGGCTCTGCCAGGTGGGGCTATAAGTATATCGGCAGTCCGTCTTTAACTAGGTGACAGGGGAGAATAGGCCACCTATTATTTGTAACTTGCTTGTTCCCTCCAGACCTGCTTAAACCGGATAACTAATGAATACTTTCCATAGTATAGTGGATTGCTGTTGCATCCATGCGGTCTTAGGACAGTGGATCTCTATCACCCAGTTCACAGTGGGCAGCTCTGGATCACATAGTTGCTTGATGTCCCATGGTCAGGTGCTCAGTCTCTACTAGGGCTCAGTGACATGTCAGGAGCTGGATACCTCTAGCATGATTGGATATACAGAGTCATATGGCCTGAGTGGTAGTGTAGCTTTGACCCACTGTAAAGTTCTGTCTTGCTTTGGGTCCTACTCAATAGTGGCAGCCTTCCAAATCGCCTGGTAAATTAAACAGAGCAGTGTTCCCAAGGACTATATACGCTGCCTCCAAGATCGAAAGAGAACCACTAAGTGCCATGCCCCCTTTTTAGTGGCGGAGGTTACAAGGTGCAACAATTTGTCCTTTCCTTTCGAGGGGATGTCTCAGCGTGCCCCAGGCCATCGGACCCCTAGAACATTACCCGCATGCCATGCCTCAGAGGGTTTTCTCCCACGCTCTGGCAGACATGTGTCTTAATTGGGCATTCAGAGTACTTGTCATTTCCTGCTCACGCAGGGGGTCCGATTAGCTTGGTGTTCTCAATGAAGTGGATCAACTTGGTCTTCTGTGGAGTGTCAAGATGATCAGGGTCCCTGTGGGCTTTTTGTAACAGGGAACAGAGGAGTTAACCTAGGCCTTGAGCAAGACAGTGAATGTGAACTGTTATCCAGTCCACAAAAAGTGAACTGTTTGATCCTCCGTACTGATAGGGATTTGAAAGAATACATTCATCAGATTAGTAGTTCCATGTCAAGTACCAGGGACTGTGTAGATCTGCTCCAGGAGAGAGAACCATACCTGGCTCAGTAGCTGCAACGGGAGCTACGATTTGGTTGAGTTTAGAGTCGTCTCCCAGGTGAACTGAGTAGGGGTATGATGGGGACCACCAATCCTGCATCCTTTAAATCTTTGATGGTGGTACTAATCTCATCAGTTACTCCTGGGATGTGGTTTTGCTCCTGATTTACTGTTTTGGCCAGGGTCATGTTGTGGGCTGTGCAATTTCAGGCGCTTCTGTTTGGCCCTTTCTGCCATATTGGTTCTTATTCACAAATCATGGAACCAATGTGTATCCATCCCAATTATTCACTTGGGAGTAGAGGAAGTAATCTCAAAAGTGGATCCATGGACCCTTTAGGCCCACTGTGTGGCATTACTCTAACGTGGGGCCATGATAGCTTTTTGGGTCCCCAGATATCAGTGCCACCTCGGACTTTGTAGCCACAGCTCTTGAAAGGTCTGGGTATTTCCCTTTCCTCAGCTACTCTGGTAAATGGCTACAGTTTGCTTTGGGAAAGGATTGAGGAGTACTTGTGGTAGCATTGCAGGATCCTTTGGCAAGGTGACTCAATCTACAGCACTTTTTGGTCTACAAACTTGACTTAGATCTAGAAACTGGGTGAGGACTGCAGTTTTCTAACAGTTGACATCAACTTTCTGCTCGCCATGTCTCCATTTCTTCTGGTAAGACAAACCTAGTAACACCTGCCAGCTGCCCTTCTATTTTACCTATAAGAACTCCATGGTGAGTTCCTATCTGTGCATCAGCACAGACTTCTGGGAAATAAGGCAGCTGGCCTTACTTCCCATAATGGTCTCTATGTACATCTTGCCACTGTCAGCACCTGGTCTCAGCCACTCCAGAATCTTATCACTCCCATTGGAACCAGAGAGCCTAATTCCATGGTAGCATCTCTAGCCTACAGATGACAAGCCTGTCCACCCAGCCTACAAAGGACAGGCACCACTGAGCTTCTCAAAGATGCTGGTGATCTCCTTCCCTGTGCCTTCCTTACTGCTTTAGTGCAGGGAATATTCTCCTGGCCTCCCAAGGAATGATAATGAGGATGTGGGTTTTGCAGTGTCACCTAATAGGTCCACTCTAACATTTCCACCTCCTTGATTTCCCAGACCCCTTCCTCAATACTCTGCTGAGGCAGTTCCAGCATCTCCATCTTACCTATGGAAAGGCCAAGTTTCAAATACCAGCAGCATATTAAAGATTGTCTCCAGGTGTCATTGTCAGGAAATAAGTCCCAAGTTACAGGAGAGTGCTTCATGTCAACGAACCCTCCTCCCCGCATCCAGCTGTATATTTCACTCCTTTCATTGTCCAACACCCTCAAGATTACTGCTGTTACATATGAGCCAGGTCTTGAGTTCTTTGAGTACAGTTATTTCCTCCTGGGGCAAGAGCCGTGCTGCCCTGCTCAGGTGCTGCTGTAACCTCATCCTAGTTACAGGTCTGTGTGCCCTGGGAGGAGGTGGGGATAGAACCTAAGGAGGATGTGCATCATCTTCTTAAAGAGGCACTTTCCTCAGTGAGGTATTTTCAGGGTCTCTGTGTGAGAGGAAGTGTTTCACTTTGGCAAAAGGGCAGAAGTTGCTTCTCCCAGCCCAGAGGGTTTGGGGAAATTTGAGAGTTTAAGAGTCTCAGGCTCATCCTGCTAAATGTCCCTATTCCAGATCTCAGCGTCCCTCTCATTACTCACCAGAGCCCTTACGTTGGCCTAAGAGACCTGTTGAGGCTGGACGTTGTCTCCTTTGTATCTCTGCTACTCTTATTAAAGTCCTGAGCCTGGTTTTAGCACCTTGTGTCTGCAGGAGATAAATGTCTCTCTAAATACTGCCTTAGAGGCCTTCTGATTCCTGCAGTTGACCGGTGGCTAACCCAAACCCGTCATTCTTCTCTCTTCTCTTTTCAACAACATAAAGGTGTTCACAGAAGTCAGCTCACTCAATAATCCCTGTCGTCACCACTGCCCCACACCACGCAGGTGCACTGCCATTGCGTGAGCCAAACCTGCACCTCATTCAAAACCAGCCTAATGGAATCTTAGTGATTGTGTTGCTGCAGCTCCCCAGGGCTTCTCTTACCCCACTTACCACCAGCAGAGGGGTCCTTGTTGCCATCCGCCTGGCGATCAATCCAGTTCCAGAATCCCATTCTGAAGATCCACTGGCTAGCGTCACTTCTGGTACCACCTGTCTTAGCCTGTGTATCTCCCAGAAAGTAAAGTCTGAGACAAGGGATTTCTGTTCCAGGATCCCATCTAGGACACCACATTACATTTAGTTGTCATGTGTCCCTAGGCTTCCCTTGGCTGTGACACTTTCAGACTGTCCATGTGTTTGATGGCCGTGACACTTTTGAGGAGTACTCGTCAGGTATTTTGTAGGCTGCCCCCTATTGGAATTTGTCTGGTTTTTTTTTTCATGGCTAGACTCGGGTTATGGGTTTTGGGAAGGAAGACTGAATCACATCAAGTGTACATACTGTCCCTATTGATGTGGATCTTAATCACCTGGTTGAGAATCACCTGTTTGACTGTTTTCTCGCTATAAAGTTACTCCTATTCGGCTTCTCCACACTGTACTCTTCTGGAAGGAAGTCACCATATGCAGCCCACCCTTAAGGAGTGGGGAGTTAGGTTCTCCTCCTTGATGACAGAGTATTTACATAAATTATTTGGATTTCTCTTACATAGATTTATTTATTCTCTCCATTCGTTCATTCATTCAGTACTGACCTATGGATATTTGTGTCCCTTTGACGTACCCCCGTCGATGCGGGGTTTGCTTTTGTTTTTGTTTTAGCACGGTCCTTTCTGGCACTGCAAGACACTTCAGCCTCATCTTGGGTTTTCCCGCCCTGAATGGAATCCTCCATTTTCTTTAAGGAGCCCTAGTTCCTTTTATTGGAGAATGGTGTTAGGAACTAAGATCTGAACACTAGGAGTAGTTGTTGCTACTGGATGTGGTTGTTTCTAGGCCCTCGCAGCTGAGGAAGCAAGGTAATGTATGTGTGCGTACTAACCTGTGTATATACACTTAGCTATAGTTATTCCTATTTGTATCTGTATCTGTCTTAAACTAAACATGACTTTATACTGGTGCCTCCAACTCTAGTCCATGCATAGATTGGATCACGAGTTACACTAGCCTCCTCTCCTTGCTTAGATGTAAAGTCCCACGCTAACAGGGAGAACCTGGCTTCCCTATCCGACATTCATTTACTTCATTGTTCAATTCCAACATACATGTATAGCATTATCAGAATTGCTAATTCCTATTCCCACGGGAGACAGCTTTATCAACAAGAGTATAATGCTTATGTGTAGTTCCTTTTGACTTCTGTCTTACACTGTCTACCCATTTCCAAAGTTACTTAGGTCAGCACTTCCTCCCCCAATCCTCTTCAGTGCGGTGGTTTCATTTGTAATACAGTTAGATTCTTTTGTCACATTCTGCATTCCCTAACCTCCTAAATGATTCTTTAAAATTTGCATACATTAAGGTTCACTCTTTGTGCTGTAAAGTTCTATGTGTTTTGACAAATGTGTAATGTCACATATCCACCATTGCAGTATCACACAGCGTAGTTTCAGTGTCCTAAAAAATCCTGTGTGCTTCATCTGTTCAACCCTCTCACATATCCTTTGAACCCCTGGCAACCACTGACCTTTTTACTGTCTCCGTAGTTTTGCCTTTTCCAGGGTGTCATAAAATTGAAATCATACAGTATTTAGTCTTTTTAGACGGGCTTCTTTCACCTAACAATATGCATTTGTTTCATACATGCCTTTTCATGCCTTAATAGCTCATTTCTTTTTATCACTGAATAATATTCCATTTTATAGATATAGCACAATTTACCTATAGGAAGACAATTTGTTTGCTTCCAGTTTTTGGCAATTATAAACATTCGTGTTCAGGTTTTTGTGTGAATATAAGTTTTCAAATCATTTGGGTAAACACCTAGGAGTGGATGGCTGGACCTTATGGTGCAACTGTGTTTAGCTTTGTAAGGAACGGCCAAAGTGTCTTCCAAAGTGACTGTCCCATTTTGCATTTCCACCACCAATGAATGAGAGTTTGTATTGTTCAGTATCATCACTAGCATTTGGTGTTGTCAGCTTTTTTTAGGATTTAGCCATTCTAATAAGTGTGTAATGGTATCCCACTGTTTTTGTAATTTGCAATTCCCTAATGAAAAAAGATGTTGATCATCTTTTCATATATTTATTTTCTTTGGTGAGGTGTTTGCTCAGATATTTTGCCAATGTTTTTGGGGTATATTATTTTCTTTTAACATCTTTATCGGAGTATAATTTCTTTACAATGGTGTGTTAGTTTCTGCTTTATAACAAAGTGAATCAGTTATACATATACATATGTTCCCATGTCTCTTCCCTCTTGCGTCTCCCTCCCTCCCACCCTCCCTATCCCACCCCTCTAGGTGGGCACAAAGCACTGAGCTGATCTCCCTGTGCCATGCGGCTGCTTCCCACTAGCTATCTATTTTACGTTTGGTAGTGTGTATATGTCCATGCCACTCTCTCACTTTGTCACAGCTTACCCTTCCCCCTCCCCATATCCTCAAGTCCATTCTCTAGTAGGTCTGTGTCTTTATTCCCGTCTTACCCCTAGGTTCTTCATGACCTTTTTTTTTTCCCTTAGATTCCATATATATGTGTTAGCATACGGTATTTGTCTTTCTCTTTCTGACTTACTTCACTCTGTATGACAGACTCTAGGTCCATCCACCTCACTACAAATAACTCAATTTCGTATCTTTTTATGGCTGAGTAATATTCCATTGTATATATGTGCCACATCTTCTTTATCCATTCATCTGATGATGGACACTTAGGTTGCTTCCATCTCCTGGCTATTGTAAATAGAGCTGCAATGAACATTTTGGTACATGACTGTTTTGAATTATGGTTTTCTCAGGGTATATGCCCAGTTGTGGGATTGCTGGGTCGTATGGTAGTTCTATTTTTAGTTTTTTTAAGGAACCTCCATACTATTTTCCATAGTGGCTGTATCAATTTACATTCCCACCAGCAGTGCAAGAGGGTCCCCTTTTCTCCACACCTTCTCCAGCATTTATTGTTTGTAGATTTTTTGATGATGGCCATTCTGACCGGTGTGAGATGATACCTCATTGTAGTTTTGATTTGCATTTCTCTAATGATTAATGATGTGGAGCATTCTTTCATGCATTTCTTGGCAATCTGTATATCTTCTTTGGAGAAATGTCTATTTAGGTCTTCTGCCCATTTTTGGATTGGGTTGTTTGTTTTTTGTTATTGAGCTGCATGAGCTGCTTGTAAATTTTGGAGATTAATTCTTTGTCAGTTGCTTCATTTGGAAATATTTTCTCCCATTCTGAGTGTTGTCTTTTGGTCTTGTTTATGGTTTCCTTTGTTGTGCAAAAGCGTTTAAGTTTCATTAGATCCCACTTGTTTATTTTTGTTTTTATTTCCATTTCTCTAGGAGGTGGGTCAAAAAGGATTTTGCTGTGATTTATGTCATAAAGTGTTCTGCCTATATTTTCCTCTAAGAGTTTGATAATTTCTGGCCTTACATTTAGGTCTTTCATTCATTTTGAGCTTATTTTTGTGTATGGTGTTAGGGAGTGTTCTAATCTCATACTTTTATGTGTACCCGTCCAGTTTTCCCAGCACCACTTATTGAAGAGGCTGTCTTTTCTCCACTGTATATTCTTGCCTCCTTTATCAAAGATAAGGTGACCTTATGTGTGTGGGTTTATCTCTGGGCTTTCTATCCTGTTCCATTGATCTATATTTCTGTTTTTGTGCCAGTACCATACTGTCTTGATTACTTTAGCTTTGTAGTATAGTCTGAAGTCAGGGAGCCTGATTCCTCCAGTTCCATTTTTCGTTCTCAAGATTGCTTTGGCTATTCGGGGTCTTTTGTGTTTCCATACAAATTGTGAAATTTTTTGTTCTAGTTCTGTGAAAAATGCCAGTGGTAGTTTGATAGGGATTGCATTGAATCTGTAGATTGCTTTGGGTAGTAGAGTCATTTTCACAATGTTGATTCTTCCAATCCAAGAACATGGGATATCTCTCCATCTATTTGTATCATCTTTAATTTCTTTCATCAGTGTCTTACAATTTTCTGCATACAGGTCTTTTGTCTCCTTAGGTAGATTTATTCCCAGATATTTTATTCTTTATGTTGCAGTGGTAAATGGGAGTGTTTTCTTAATTTCATTTTCATATTTTTCATCATTAGTGTATAGGAATGCCAGAGATTTCTGTGCATTAATTTTGTATCCTGCTACTTTAGCAAATTCATTGATTAGCTCTAGTAGTTTTCTGGTAGCATCTTGGGGATTCTCTATGTATAGTATCATGTCATCTGCAAACAGTGACAGCTTTATTTCTTCTTTTCCGATTTGGATTCCTTTTATTTCTTTTTCTTCTCTGATTGCTGTGGCTAAAACTTCCAAAACTATGTTGAATAAGAGTGGTGAGAGTGGGCAACCTTGTCTTGTTCCTGATCTTAGTGGAAATGCTTTCAGTTTTTCACCATTGAGGACGATGTTGGCTATGGGTTTGTCATATATGGCCTTTATTATGTTGAGGAAAATTCCCTCTATGCCTACTTTCTACAGGCTTTTTATCATAAATGGGTGTTGAATTTTGTCAAAAGCTTTCTCTGCATTTATTGAGATGATCATATGGTTTCTCTCCTTAAGTTTGTTAATATGGTGTATCACGTTGATGGATTTGTGTATATTGAAGAATCCTTGCATTCCTGGAATAAACCCCACTTGATCATGGTGTATGATCCTTTTAATGTGCTGTTGGATTCTGTTTGCTAGTATTTTGTTGAGGATTTTTGCATCTATGTTCATGAGTGATATTGGCCTGTAGTTTTCTTTCTTTGTGACATCTTTGTCTGGTTTTGGTATCAGGGTGATGGTGGCCTCGTAGAATGAGTTTGGGAGTGTTCCTCCCTCTGCTATATTTTGGAAGAGTTTGAGAAGGATAGGTGTTAACTCTTCTCTAAATGTTTGATAGAATTCACCTGTGAAGCCATCTGGTCCTTGGCTTTTGTTTGTTGGAAGATTTTTAATCACAGTCTCAATTTCAGTGCTTGTGATTGGTCTGTTCATATTTTCTATTTCCTCCTGGTTCAGTCTTGGCAGGTTGTGCATTTCTAAGAATTTGTCCATTTCTTCCAGGTTGTCCATTTTATTGGCATAGAGTTGCTTGTAGTAATCCCTCACGATCTTTTGTATTTCTGCAGTGTCAGTTGTTACTTCTCCTTTTTCATTTCTAATTCTACTGATTTGAGTCCTCTCCCTTTTTTTCTTGATGAGTCTGGCTAATGGTTTATCAATTTTGTTTATCTTCTCAAAGAACCAGCTTTTAGTTTTATTGATCTTTGCTATTGTTTTCTTTGTTTCTATTTATTTCAGCTCTAATCTTTATGATTTCTTTCCTTCTGCTAACTGGGTTTTTTTTGTTCTTCTTTCTCTAATTGCTTTAGGTGCAAGGTTAGGTTGTTTATTTGATATGTTTCCTGTTTCTTAATGTAGGATTGTATTACTATAAACTTCCCTCTTAGAACTGCTTTTCCTGCATCCCATTGGTTTTGGGTCATCGTGTCTCCATTGTCATTTGTTTCTAGGTATTTTTTGATTTCCTCTTTGATTTCTTCAGTGATCACTTCGTTATTAAGTAGTGTACTGTTTAGCCTCCATTTGTTTGTATTTTTTTTTTATTCTTTTTTTTTTTTTTTTGCGGTACGCGGGCCTCTAACTGTTGTGGCCTCTCTCGTTGCGGAGCACAGGCTCCGAACACGCAGGCCCAGCGGCCATGGCTCACAGGCCCAGCTGCTCTGCGGCATGTGGGATCCTCCCCGACCAAGGCATGAACCCGTGTCCCCTGCATCGGCAAGTGGACTCTCAACCACTGAGCCACCAGGAAAGCCCCTGTTTGTATTTTTTTTTTTTTTTTTGTGGCACGCCATCCTCTCACTGTTGTGGCCTCTCCCATTGCGGAGCACAGGCTCCGGAAGCGCAGGCTCAGCGGCCATGGCTCACAGGCCCAGCTGCTCCGTGGCATATGGGATCTTCCTGGACCGGGGCAGGAACCCGTGTCCCCTGCATCAGCAGGCGGACTCTCAACCACTGCGCCACCAGGGAAGCCCAGCCCCTGTTTGTATTTTGTATAGATCTTTTCCTGTAATTGTTATGTAGTCTCATAGCGTTATGGTCAGAAAAGATACTTGATACAATTTCAATTTTCTAAAATTTACCAAGGCTTGATTTGTGACCCAAGATATGATCTATCCTGGAGAATGTTCCATGAGCACTTGAGAAAAATGTGTATTCTGTTGGTTTTGGATGGAATGTCCTATAAATATCAATTAAGTCCATCTTGTTTAATGTATCATTTAAAGCTTGTGTTTCCTTATTTATTCTCATTTTGGATGATCTGTCCATTGGTGAAAGTGGGGTGTTAAAGTCCCCTACTATGAATGTGTTACTGTCGATTTCCTTTTTGTGGCTGTTAGTATTAGCCTTATGTATTGAGGTGCTCCTATGTTGGGTGCATAAATATTTACAATTGTTAAATCTTCTTCTTGGATCGATCCCTTGATCATTATGTAGTGTCCTTCTTTGTCTCTTCTAATAGTCTTTATTTTAAAGTCTATTTTGTTTGATATGAGAATTGCTACTCCAGCTTTCTTTTGGTTTCCATTTGCATGGAATATCTTTTTCCATCCCCTCACTTTCAGTCTGTATGTGTCCCTAGGTCTGAAGTGGGTCTCTTGTAGACAGCATATATATGGGTCTTGTTTTTGTGTCCATTCAGCCAGTCTGTGTCTTTTGGTGGGAGCATTTAATCCATTTACATTTAAGGTAATTATTGATATGTATGTTACTATTCCCATTTTCTTAATTGTTTTGGGTTTGTTATTGTAGGTCTTTACCTTCTCTTGTGTTTCTTGCCTAGAGAAGTTCCTTTAGCATTTGTTGTAAAGCTAGTTTGGTGGTGCAGAACTCTCTCAGCTTTTGCTTGTCTGTAAAGGTTTTAATTTTTCCATCAAATCTGAATGAGATCCTTGCTGGGTAGAGTAATCTTGTTTGTATGTTTTTCTCCTTCATCACTTTAAATATGTCCTGCCACTCCCTTCTGGCTTCTTTCTCCCTTCAGCAGAAACTCTTTTCTGCTGAAAGATCAGCTGTTAACCTTATGGGGATTCCCTTGTTTGTTATTTGTTGTTTTTCCCTTGCTGCTTTTAATATGTTTTCTTTGTATTTAATTTTTGACGGTTTGATTAATACGTTTGTGTTCTTGGCATGTTTCTCCTTGGATTTATCCTGTATGGGACTCTCTGTGCTTCCTGGACTTGATTAACTATTTCCTTTCCCATATTAGGGAATTTTTTAACTATAATCTCTTCAAATATTTTCTCAGTCCCTTTCTTTTTCTCTTCTTCTTCTGGGACCCCTATAATTCGAATGTTGGTACATTAAATGTTGTCCCAGAGGTCTCTGAGACTGTCCTCAGTTCTTTTCATTCTTTTTCTTTATTCTGCTCTGCAGTAGTTATTTCCACTATTTTATCTTCCAGGTCACTTATCCATTCTTCTGCCTCAGTTATTCTGCTATTGATCCCTTCTAGAGTTTTTTTTTTTTTTTCTTTGCAGTACACGGGCCTCTCACTGTTGTGGCCTCTCTCGTTGCGGAGCACAGGCTCCGGACGCACAGGCCCAGTGGCCATGGCTCACGGGCCCAGCCGCTCCGTGGCATGTGGGATCCTCCTGGACCGGGGCACGAACCCGTGTCCCCTGCATCGGCAGGCGGACTCTCAACCACTGTGCCCCCAGGGAAGCAGAGTATTTTTAATTCATTTATTGTGTTGTTCATCATTGCTTGTTGCCTCTTTAGTTCTTCTAGGTCCTTTTAAAATGTTTCTTGCATTTTCCCTATTCTATTTCCAAGATTTTGGATCATCTTTACTATCATTATTCTGAATTCTTTTTCAGGTAGACTGCCTATTTCCTCTTCATTTGTTAGGTCTGGTGGGTTTTTATCTAGCTCCTTCATCTGCTGTGTGTTTTTCTGTCTTCTCATTTTGCTTATCTTACTGTGTTTGGGCTCTCCTTTTTGCAGGCTGCAGGTTCGTAGTTCCCGTTGTTTTTGGTGTCTGCCCTAGTGGCTAAAGTTGGTTCAGTGGGTTGTGTAGGCTTCCTGGTGGAGGGGACTAATGCCTGTGTTCTGGTGGATTAGGCTGGATCTTGTCTTTCTGGTGGGCAGTTCCACATCTGGTGGTGTGTTTTGGGGTGTCTGTGGCCTTATTATGATTTTAGGTAGCCTCTCTGCTAATGGGTGGGGTTGTGTTCCTGTCTTGCTAGTTGTTTGGCATAGGGTGTCCAGCACTGTAGCTTGCTGGTCGTTGAGTGAAGCTGGGTGTTGGTGTTGAGATGGAGATCTCTGGGAGATTTTTGCTGTTTGGTATTACGTGGTACTGGGAGGTCTCTTGTGGACCAGTGTCCTGAAGTTGGCTCTCCCACCTCAGAGTCACAGCACTGACTCCTGGCTGGAGCACCAAGAGCCTTTCATCCACACGGCTCAGAATAAAAGGGAGAAAAAGTAGAAAGAAAGAAAGAGAGAAAGGAAGAGTATAAAAGAAAATAAAATAAAGTAAGGTAAAATAAAATAAAGTTATTAAAATAAAAAAATAATTTTTAAGAAAAAAAAATTTTTTTAAGTAAAAAAAAAAAACCGACGGATAGAACCCTAGGACAAATGGTGAAAGCAAAGCTATACAGACAAAATCTCACACAGAAGCATACACATACACACTCACAAAAAGAGGAAAAGGGTAAAAAATCATAAATCTTGCTCTCAAAGCCCACCTCCTCTATTTGGGATGATTCATTGTCTATTCAGGTATTCCACAGATGCAGGGTACATCAAGTTCATTGTGGAGCTTTAATCCACTGCTCCTGAGGGTGCTGGGAGAGATTTCCCTTTCTCTTCTTTGTTCACACAGCTTCCAGGGCTCAGCTTTGGATTTGGCCCCGCCTCTGCATGTAGGTCGCCGGAGGACGTCTGTTCTTCGCTCAGACAGGATGGGGTTAAAGCAGTAGCTGATTCGGGGTCTCTGGCTCACTGAGGCCGGGGGGAGGGGGGGCACGGAGTGCGCGGAGAGCCTGTGGCGGCAGAGGCCGGCGTGACGTTGCACCAGCCAGAGGCGCGCCGTGCGTTCTCCCGGGGAAGTTGTCCCTGCATCACGGGACCCTCGCCGTGGTGGGCTGCACAGGCTCCCGGGAAGGGAGGTTTGGATAGTGACCTGTGTTTGCACACAGGCTTCTTGGTGCCAGCAGCAGTGGGGTATATTCTTTTGATAAATATTGCTAAAACTTTCCCCAAAAGTTGTAGCAGTTTGCACTCTAACCAGCCATATGTGAGAAGATCCATTTCCCTGTACCCTGGGCAGCACTGGATGTACCAAGTTTGGAATGTTTGCCTATATGTTAGGAAAAAACGTCACATCAAGCTGTTGCTCTGATTTGCCTTTCTCTTACTACTAGTGAGATTAAGTATCTTTTCATGTCTCTCGATGGTTTATATTTCCTTTTCTGTGTGTGTTACCTATTTATAGCTTTTGCCCGTTTTTTCCACTAGGTTGTCTTTTTCCGCATAGTACATAAAACTTCTTTGTAATATTAGAGCTGTCTTAGAGCTATCATTCTCTATTTGTCATAACTTTAACAAATATTTCCCTGCCAATTATTTGTCTTTTGACATGGTTTATAGTGCACTTGTTTTTTTTTTTTTTTTCTCTTGCAAACCAACGTTATTTTATTTTTTTATTATGGTAAAATATACATATCATAAAACTTGCTGTTTTAACCACTTTTAAATGTACATTTCAGTGGCATTAAGTGGATTCACATTGGTATAGAACCATCAGTTCAACCATCTTCAGAACTTTTGTCATCTTCCCAACATTATTTTATTTTTATGTAGCTAAACTTACCTATCTTTTTTTTTTTCTTCTGGAACTCTTGTGTTGTTTTTAGGATGCTTTCTTCCCAAGCTATGGTCCTACAAAGTTCTCCTAAATTTTTTCTACTATTTATATTATTTTATATTAAAACGTTTAATATATTTATGTTAAATGTTTATAAATGTTTTAATATATGTAAAATTTATTCCTGTATATAGGGTGATGAGATATGGTTCTAATTTTCCTGATGAGTAGCCAGTTTTCCCAGAATCATCATTATTATTATTATTATTATTTACGGTACGCGGGCCTCTCACCGTTGTGGCCTCTCCCGCTGCAGAGCAGAGGCTCCGGACGCGCAGGCTCAGCGGCCATGGCGGCTCACGGGCCCAGCCGCTCCGCGGCATGTGGGGTCCTCCCGGACCGGGGCACGAACCCGTGTCCCCTGCATCGGCAGGCGGACTGTCAACCACTATGCCACCAGGGAAGCCCCCAGAATCATTATTAAATAGAACACATTTTTCAACTATATTGAAGTAGTACCGGTGTCATATGTTAATTTCCCTTACGTATCTGGATCTAATTCTAGACTCGGTACTGCTTCTGTTTGTTCATTTCTGTGTCTGTAGTCTTCTGGGCTGTTGATGATGATGATGATGATGATGACAATTACAGGTGCTTTATTGAAAATTTAACCATTTGGTAAAGCAAGTTGACCCAATTTTCTCCTTGATGATTTTACAACAGTTATAGTTCTATATGAACATAAAAGCCATTTTATCTAGTTAAAAAGATCCTTTTTGTATTCTGATTGGAATTGCATTACATCCACATATTTTTCAGAAGAACTGACATGTTTATGATATGAATTCTTCACTGGTATCATTTTATCAGGACCATACTTGTACTTCCAAAGTCCTAAGTCCTTAAATGAGGTAAGGGTAAAATTGAGAGCTTTCTTTCTGAATCAAAACTGGAATTGGGTACTGCTGCTATTAACTCTTACACTGAGTTGCATGATTTAGTTGAGAGCATTCATCCGGGTGAGAAGGAAGAACAAGAGGAAATATGAAGAACCTTGATTCTTTCTTAGTTTAGACAAGCTCTAAACCTGGCTGGGTCTCAGTTTCTTGAGAGTGTTATAATATGCTGATCTGGGATCCTTGGGAAGTACCCAGGATTAATTATTATAAAGGAGGGGGACATCACTTTTCTCCATTCTGGGTGAGTGTTAACTGATAAAAGATTCTTGCAAAGGGATCTTTGACCAAGAGTTGAGTTCAAAAATTGTAAAGGCTTGTGAAAAACATTTTACCAAGACAGCTCTCAACTTTCTAAACTTTAATCCCTGTTCTTTTTTTATTTACCACAAATTTGTGGGAAAAGAAGAATGTTTTTGAAAGGAAAACAAGATATGATCCTTGAGAAAATGGTCTGTTTTCCTCTAAAGCACAGTTCAGGATAAATATCCCCCCATGCTCTGCACAAAGAACAGAGACCAGAGAATCCTTAGCACTTGAGGGATAGGGGAGACCACAGACGTAATGGTCTGTACACTGGTCAATCCAGTAACGTGTGAACGCTGAGGCGTCCCTAGGGTAGAGGCCCCAAACCCAGTACCTACAGGGGCCAGGCAGGTGTGGGAGAAATGATTCACTCTCACAAACAAATATATTTTTTCTTATTTGTCTTAAAATATGCAGTTATTTCTATTGCTTGTATATTTTCCCACTTTTGATAGAGATATGGGCACATTAAATATGTCACTTTTAACTTTAAGAAAATTAATACCGGAAGAGTGATGATAAAGGGCAACTTTCACTTAGCCTTAAGTGTCAGGGAGTGGTAGGGCGTGTTGGGTACTGTGATGAACTCACGTACCCAGCCTTATCCACCGTGGACAGCTGCTTCTCAGTCCCAACCCGCTGACGCCACAGACTGCAGGCCCAGGATTGCTGGATTGCCAGCGTTTTCAAGAGGATCTTGGTAACCAGGGTTTTAAAGTAACATTTCCCGATCTGAAGTGTTGGCAGCTGGGTCAAAAATCCTTCAAAATGCTAAGGCCAAACGTTTGACCTTAGAGGATGTAGAAGCCTGAGCTTATCACAACGGATAGGTGGGCAGTGAGGACAAAGGGCCGGTGCCAGGGTGGAGGCGCTGCCCAAGAAGCATGTGTAGCCCTCTCAGCTCTGTGGCGGAAACCAAGCGGGGCTCAGGTTAAATTCGGTGGGTGAAAATAGCATTCTTTTTTTAATGTCAGAGAAAGTGCTTCGCTTCGCAGTGTAATAGGAAACATCCATATTCAAAAAGCAGAGAAAATAAAAAGGAGACCAAAATAAAATAGGAGCAGCAAAGGCAGAAACTTTATATAAGAGACACTAAATCTGAGTCTGAGGCGGCCCAGGCTTCTAGATATAGAATAACTGGAGGATGGTGAGTGGCCTGGGAAGAGGCACTGACATCCTCCAGATTGAGCCAGCACAACTCAGAGTGCTGAGGAATAGGACCAGGCCTGAGGCTTTGGTTTCACATACTCATAAACAGGAAGGAATTAGAATTAAAAGAGCCCTGAACTCCATCTTTGTAGTACATATGGTAGTTTAGTCTGTTCTAGTAAGACTCCTATGTATAATAAGCATGTTGAGTAAGCCTGTGGACAGTCCGTCCATCACGTTGCTTGGTTCTTCTCATCTAATTCCTCCCAATGCCCCTAAAGGAACCCATTCAAGGTTGAAGAAGAAACATCCAAACCTTCGTCAATGCAAACATTCACAATATCGGAGCCTTGATCAAGACCTCCAGGCTACCAATTGCTGACTGGATTCAGGACCAGAGGTGTCCCTCTGAGCTCTGCCCCTGAGGTCAGGGGAGTCAACAGAGAAGAGTACGGTTTGGGGATGCTAAATCTGCCACATCTGGCTCCTGATCTCACCACTGCACTGACGCTGCTTCTGGTGAGGTCACACGAACCCCTTTAGGACGCCCCCCGGGTGCCTCTCAGGCTTCTTCCCACTTGACTCTTCAGCAGCAGCATCACCGTGGACCACTTCCTCCTTCCACGATATCTCTGTAGTGTCATGTTCTGCTGTCTTCTCTCTTATCTTGGGGGACCTTCTTCCCTTTCCCCTCCTCTGCTTCCTCCTCATCTACCACATACCTGGGTGCTGGGGTTCCTTGGCCTCTTCCTTCTCACTCTTCTGGGCAATCACTTCTAGCCATGGCTTTGCTTACACTCATGCTGACTCCCCGGCTTTTACCTTCAACTCAAACCCCAGCTGACCTGATGACTGTATTGGTACCTCGGAGTCCCTGTCAACCCAACGTGCCAGAACAGTAGTTCCTTCCCCCCAAAACCTGCTCCTCCTCTCAGTCATGGCACCACCATCCACCCCCATTATACAAACCTTTGGTCATTCTTGATACCCTCTCCTGCATCCCTCACCTCCAGGCCATCACCACATCCGGACTATTCTAATCATAAAATCTATCTCCAAACAGTGCCTTTCTTGCCATCTCCCCTGCCTCAGCGCTGGTCCAAGCTCTCAGCTATCAACAGGTTCTTCACTGGTCCCCTCTCACCATATTGCCTCCTCTGAGCCGTTCTGTATCCTGCCACCATAGTGAGCTTTTAAAAACCCAAATGGTAAATTACCACATCTTGATAAAATTCCTTCCGGTAGCTTCCCATTGCACTTAGGATGAAACGTAAATTTCTTAGTATGTCCTGCAAGGCCCCACAGGACCTGCCTTCTGCCTGTCTCACTGGCATCAGTTCCATGTGCTTGACACTCAAACCACACCATCCTGCAGTTCCTTAAGTGGCGTAAGTTCCCTCCTGGGTCAGAGCCAGTCCTCTGCCTGGAAAGCCACCATCTCTCTACCACCACCCCTTCTCTTGGTCTGGTCAGACCTTTCTCACCCTCCAGGACTCAGTTCAAAGTCACTTCCTAAGGACAGTTTCTCTAAGGCAGCCTAGTCTTTTATATATGGAAGGCTCTTCATGGCATTTCTTTGCTTAATGTCCGAGTCCTCCGTCCCATTCACCAGTGTGTCCCTAGTGCCTTGAATAGTGCCAGAGGCTGAGCAGACACTCTCAGATCTTTGTTATAATATAACAAAGAACACGGCCAAGACAGGGACTGGCTCCCAGATATCTGCTGCTCTGGAATGTTTTCAGGTCACCCAGAAGCCTGGCTACCTACAGAGAGTTAATAATTTATTTTAAAATATTTATAATTTAACGTTTGTAAGTCCTAATTAGAATTTAGTCTTAGCAATTGATTTTTCTAAATGAAGAATTTTCTGGAAATCAGTTGAGAAATAAGTTATTGGCTATTTGCAGCTACGTAAAGGTTGTCTCATGGCAGGGGATAGGAGAGACAAGTGGTTTAAGTGTCACGTGACATCTTCCTATGTTGCCAGAGGCATTGGAAGCCCTCGCATTTGACGATAAACGTCACAAGCCTTCAATGTCTATATGCGCCTCAGTGGTATGGTGAAAAGTACTCTCACACTCCTGGCAGAGGTGTAAGTATGTTTGATCCTTTTGGAAAGCAGTTCGGCCATATCTGTTTAGAGCTTTATGTTGTACTCCTGGGACTCTAAATGGTGCCCAACTAACTTCTTAAATGGCCACCTTCCCCAAGGAGATCTTCCCTGGGCCACTCACTACCCTCGAGCCAGGTACCCTCTCCTGGGGGCTTTTTGTAACACTCATCACGTCTGTAATTACTTGTTCCACATCTGTCTCCTCTCCTAGGTTCTAAGCTCCTTGAGAGTATGGTCAAGTACTTGCTATGTCTCTATATCCTTAGGACTAGCAGAGTGCCTTAAGCACATTAAGATAGATAAATACTTGTTGAATAAAATGAATTGAGAAAGCCTAAATAGAAATAGATTGAACCCCCAATAACAATATTAACAGTTAAGCTTCCTGGAGAGAACAATGTGGCCTGACACTGTTTCGTGTGCTTTGTGTTATGAAGCTGTCACAGTAGCCCTTGAGCTTCCTGCTCTCACAGATGGAAAACTGAGGCCTAGAGACATTAAATTAAATAATTCAAAGTTAAGGTCAGCTGGTTAGTAGCTTGTTCATCAAAACCTTATTTACAATACACAAAAATTGGAGAGACTCTCTCTGTTATTTGAATAGAATATGCAGCAATTATTAGAATCTAGGTTTTCAAAAGGTGTGCAGTAGCAGGAAGATGGGTGTAATATAATATTTACAGTCCCACCCGGTTCAATGGATCCTGCTGTGACAATGCTCTTTTCCTGCTACATGGTCCCCATGCTTGGGTTGCAGAGTTATAGCTCTTTTAGTTCATACCAGGGTGTCGGGTGGGGCAGAGGCGGGCCAGACGTAGAAAGTGACATCTGGAGGATGAGAGTGTTTCAGAGAGAGAACTGGGTGAACAGGTCTTGAAGCGAGAGGGAGTGTGAGCCTTTGAAGAAGTGAGAGAAATTCAGTGTGTCTAGGGTTTAAGAGATGGGCCTGCAGAAGTAAGCAGAGGTCAAACTGAGAGGATATTTGGGTTTTATCCTGAGGCAGCAGTGCCCCTGGTGATCACTGCAGGTATGGATGGGACAAGTTGGAGGTGCCAGTCTTGGCATCTGAGACGGTCCAGGTATTTGTTTTGGTAGAATTGATACATTTGTACTTTTGCTAAAAAAGTTGGCTGAAGATGTGAGGACTACATATGGAACATGGAAAATGAAAAGAATCTAAGATTTGAGGTCTGGGCCTTCGGACAGTTATTTTTCAGAGGCTGTAAGAAAATCTCTGCTTTCCGCTAATTGTCATAAAGCTGCTATTTACCCCCTTTAAACTTGGTCGTTTGCTTTCTGTTTGAGACATCTGAGCCAACGCAATTCTTTGGTTTAAAACAGCAGGCAGGGGGCTTCCCTGGTGGCGCAGTGGTTGAGAGTCCGCCTGCCGATGCAGGGGACACGGGTTCGTGTCCCGGTCCGGGAAGATCCCACATGCCGCGGAGCGGCTGGGCCCGTGAGCCATGGCCGTTGAGCCTGTGCTCCGCGGCGGGAAGGGCCACAACAGTGAGAGGCCCGTGTACCGCAAAACCAAAAAAAAAAAAAAAACCAAAAAAAAAAAACAGCAGGCAGTTCTGTCCTCCTATATCTGGAAAGTGTTAGTTCAGGCTAAAAGTTTCCAGCTATGGGAACGTAAATCTGGGGCTTTAGAGCTTGGAGTGCCTTCTGTTCTAAGGCCCAAACGTGGCTAATGGGCTTTAGAGTGTCTTGGCTGTTGTATATTTGTTTCATCAAGTGTAATCGCTGGAGCAGGAATTTCACATCTTGAAGATAGAGGGGTTTTACAAAGAAAATGAGAAAATAATTGTCTTCTTTAGTATTTCTCTTGCTGACTGTTTCTCTTCTCACTATCTATACAAATGTGCTGGAGTGTGCAGTTCAAGAACTTCAGTTTCTCTCCTGTCTTTTATCATTTATGAAATATCTGTCTACCTATGATTAATACCTCTGTCTACATATCAAATCACCTGGAGAATTTGGGGAAAAAAACCAGATGGCTGGGCCCCTGTCCAAGACCAATTCAGGATCTCTGGGGGTGGTGCCGGGGCATCTGCAGTTTTCAAAAGTTCCCCTGATGATTCTACTACAGGGTTATTATCTAGTGCTGCATGAACAAACCTCCTCAAAACTTAGTAGCTTAGGCTTCCCTGGTGGCACAGTACTTGAGAGTCCGCCTGCCGATCCAGGGGACGCAGGTTCGTGCCCCGGTCCGGGAAGATCCCACATGCCACGGAGTGGCTGGGCCCGTGAGCCATGGCCGCTGAGCCTGCGCGTCCGGAGCCTGTGCTCCGCAACGGGAGAGGCCACAACGGTGAGAGGCCTGCGTACCGAAAAAAAAAAAAAAAACTTAGTAGCTTAAAAAAGCATGATTTCTTACTTCTCACAGTTGTGCTTTGGCTGAGTGCTCCTTCAGGGGTCCTGCGTGGGCTCGCCCACGTAGCCAAATTAGATGAGGGCTGGCAGGGAATGAGCGCAGCTGGAACACCTGCGCCCTGCTCTCCTCGTGGTATTTCATCCTGGGCTGGATCTGGAGGGTGGATCTCATGATTGCTTTGACCACTAGAATGAGGCAGAAGTTATATCACCTGATTCCTGAGACTAGGCCTTAAGAAGCCTTTCGGCTTCCTCTCTTGCTCTCTTAGGTCACTGCCCGGAGGCCTTCAAGCCCTAAAGAAAGTTAACCATTTTTGCTCTCTTCACAGTAGTTTGCTTAGTTGTAGTGTTTCCAGTAGGATCACAGACAGGAGGGGCCAGAAAGCTAAGTGCAAGATTTATCTCTGTCAACACCGACATTCATTCCTGCCTGTGTTTTCTAGATACACTCCTTCAGGCATATCAGATTGGAGAGTCTTCCTCATTTTTCTCTTTTAAAAGGTTTCATCAGCCTAGGAAACCTGATTTACTCATTCATTCACAAATAATGATCGAACGCCTATTATGTGCAAGGCCCCATGCTGGGAATACAACATCATTCTGCATAAACAAGAGAACACAGACCCTGATGTTTGTCATGGTTCTTATATTCTATAGAATGTATCCATTATATCTGTTGGCAGCAGAGGACATTAAACAATCAATTGAACAATTAGTAGGTTTGAAGGATTCCAAAGGATTCATACTTCAGGGGGGCCACGAGGGACACTGAACCAGTCTAGGGAGATCAGGGAGATCTCTGTAGGAGGGGACATTTTCATTCTTTTTTCCCAGCCTTCTCATATCTCTCCTTACCTTCACTAACCACCAGGATCATGATCATTTTTCACTTACAGGCTGCTAACGAACAGCTCATCAAGTGAAGAAAGATAGTGCTATCGACAGCCTCCGTCAATCCAAGACAAGAATTTTTCTAAAGGACAAATAGCTTTCTTCTGTTGGGCCAAAATTAGAGAAAACTTTCACACTTCCACTTTAGCACCTTGCTTCTTGTGTTTTCAGCAACTCAAGCATCCCAACCTCGTCAACCTTATCGAAGTCTTCAGGAGGAAGCGGAAGCTTCACCTGGTGTTTGAATACTGTGACCACACGGTGCTCCACGAGCTGGACAAACACCAAAGAGGGTGAGTGACCTGTCGTTTACAAACAAAACACAGCAAAACACACTAGGGTTTGCGAGGGAAAATGAGTTATGACCCTTTTTCACGGTAGGCAAAGGCAGCCAGTGTTTGGCCAGCATACTCTGCTGCTGAGGGGTTACCAGAAATGTTGAGAAAGAAATCATAACTCATCATTTTCATGAAGAAAGCAGCAACTACATTATTCGGTTGAACTTGATTTCTTGGTATATTATCTCTGCATAAATGCTATGTCAGTCTCTAGGAAAGAAAAGGAGGGATATTAGTTATTCTGTGCCTGCCTAGGGAAGCATAAGGACTTGGAGGTTGAAAGGTAGAGTTCAAAAACAATGGCTAATAGGAAGTTTAAGGCTAAAACAAACGTGGTGTTTTATCTGAAGCAACCCAGGTATCTGGTCTGCTCTATTGGTCAGAACGTTTTGGTTACAAATGACAAAAAACCCAACTGAAGCCGGGTGTAGGTGAAAAAGGAAGTGGTGGTGGCTGTGATTGGAGAGGTGACTCCGGAGGTCCCGCTGATCTTATAACACATTTCTAGCACAGGCAACACCTTTGTGTGCAGCAGCAGAAGGCTCGGTGAGCAGACAGAGCCTTTGTTTGAAAAAAAAAAAGGCAGGGGGTGGGGGTGAGATCCCTTCCTCCGAAGGTCGCTCCTTGCCAGGGTGAGCAGAAAGCAGGCTGGATTTTGGCTCCCACCCACTCCTCAGCTGGGTGTCTTTAAGGCAGAGCGCCTTAGGTGGGGCCGTTCTCTCTCTCTGTCTCTCTCTCCCCCGCACCAACGACTCCCAACTCTTCCTCTCTGTGTTGGCTTCATTCTGCCTTGGAGTTGAGTCTCCTTTACAGGGTTGATTTTGGAGGGTATGTGTGTGTGCTGTGAGATGGAAGCAGTTAGGAAGGGAAAAGTGTGAACTAGAAAGCATTGCCACAGGCTTTTATCAACCTGTGTAGCCATTCTAGAAGAAAGGAAGTTCTAGAAGAAGGTAGCATCTGCATACAAAGTCCAGTAGAAGACTGATTGGCTCAGCTCAGGTGATGCAACTACCCCTGGAACCAGTCACTGTGCCAGAGGGAGAGGGTAGAATGATTACAAGGTCCTAGAAGATATGATTCCAAGTGGGTCAATCAAAGAAGACTTCATGGAGGAGGCGACCTTTGACTTGCAAGGTGAGGAGACTCCAGAGAAGTCGAACAGGGAAGGATATCTCCTCTTCTCTGTCTTTTGCTGTGTTCCTGGGAGCCCAACTTTGGCTGAAGACGCTATGTAGAGTGCACTGGAGATCAGAATGATGGAACGGCACCCCATCCTGGCTCACATTCGCACTCCAGTGGCTGGAGGCTGAGGCTCTTTCAACAAGGCTTTCAAGCCTTGGCCAAGCGCTTGCTCTGCCATGTGGTGGTGGTTATGTATGATCTGCCATGACCTCCGGGCAGATAGGATGAAAGTGGTTCACGGTTCATTAGTGACCATGGCACAGGCTTTTCTTGTTAATTTACACAGCCAGAGAGAGCCAAGAGAACAGACACCTCCCTCCTTTCAGCAAGTCATTGATACAGAGAAATTATGTGTTCAAGGGAGAAAACATTGACTATGTTGATATTTGCTCTTTTGACAGCTTTCTAGTGACACTTCAATTAAACCTACTAGTATAAGTTACTCGTGCTACGTGGAACTAGGGGGTTGTTGCAGGGAGTTTGATTAATTATGTTAGATTGAGTCACTTAGAAACACTGATTAGTGGGGGGTTGCAAGCAATTGGGAGTCAGTTCTTTTTTAGCATATAGTTTAAGCAGAAGAATAAAAAGACAGGATGAGGAGTGATTAGAGGCTTGGAAGCAGATTTTTTTAACTCCACTGGCTAAAATCTGTTATATATGTTCCAGAAAATGCTTTAATATAGAGGTGGGTTAGAGAAGGGAAAGACTGGTAGACACGTGTGTGGTTAAGTACAAGCAGCTTCATTTCCAAATGACACTGTGCCGTGGTTTGTCAAATATAAGATTGATTTAAGGAACACTAATAACTGAGCAAGTTTGAAAAGTAAGATTTATTCTAAGTCAGATCATATGCATTTACTTTGAAGTTTAAGGATGTGTGTGTGTGTGTGTGTGTGTGTGTGTGTGTGTGTGTATGTGTTTTAAAAATAAAAGTTACTTTCCATTATCCTATTTGGATTCTCCGATCCTTTAAATGCTATTTCAGAATTTTGCTTGTCATCATTAAGGAGTAAATGTCATTAACTCTGTCAACCAACGATTTTGAAATTCATAGGAAAACTTTATGTTTCAATGTAGAGATCTACAAAATAAAGCTATACTATAAAATAAAACTTTGTGAGTGTATTCCCAGTAAAAGTGGGTCAGCATCACCTGTGTGACCTTTAGCAAGTTGCTTACAGGTGTCCTGACCTCTAAAAATGAGAGTTTAGTACCAGGTAAAATTTAAGAGAACTTCCAGCTCTACAGTGTTATGAGTTGATGATCTAATACCTAGAGCTCAGAAGACTGCAGTTCCCTTTTAGTTTCATATGTGATCTGTTAGACAATATCAACAGAAGATAATGTGCTAATGCTGACGTTTTTCCTGCCTGATGGCAGGTTGGTCCTCCTTAGGTTTGTACATTTACCCCAAGAATGTCCTGTGATCACTATATTTCCAGGTACAAATTTCTAAAATATAAAGTGGATCATGCCACTCCCCTACATAAGTCATTTAATAGCTCCTCAAAGCTTACTGGTGTGGTAAAAACCCCTAGCATGGGATACAAGATCTCACTCACTCTGCAAGAAACACCCCATTTCCCACCAGTTTTCAATCCCATGGAATCATTTGCATCCTAGGCTTTAGAACACCTGGGTTGCCCTACCTTCCGTTCTCTGCCTGGCAAACTCCTGCTTGCCCTTGGATACAGCTCAAAGATGACCTCCTTATGATATCTACCTTAGGAGACTCGGGAGTTCCTTCCTGTGGTATCCATTACATCTTCTGGAATTATTTATGTTTGCCCAGTAAACTATAAAATCTTCAAGGGCAAGAGCTGTGCCTTCCTCATCTGTGTATCCCCAGTAATTTTTAGCTTAATTCTTGGCACTTGGTATATTCTCAATACTTGCTGTGGAGTGAGTGAGTCAGCAAACTGATAAATTGATCCTTAAAGATGATTTTAAAGAAGAGTAATCATAACAATGTTTTATTTTTCATTTACAAAGAGTTACTTTGATTAAAAATTTCTAAAACCTAATATTGTCCAAGGAAATTATTAGTACACTGCTAGAGCAACCTGTCCAGAGGGCAGTTTGGCAGTGGGTCTACTTCTGTTAATTTACCACAAGAAAATAATTGAGTATGTGTGTAAATATTTAGTTTAAAAAGTGTCTACTGTTAAAGTATTGTTTATAATAAAAAAATTGGAAACAACTGAAATGTCCCATGATAGAGGATTGGTTAAGTAAATTATAGTATGTCTTTAAAATGGAATACAGTGGAGCTGCTAAGAATCATGCTTATAAGATAAAACAAACATTGACATAGAGAAATGTTCATGAGTGTTTGCAAAATGAAGAAAAAATGCTATAATAAAAAAACATATTTCACTTTCATAGAATTTATATATAGGTAGAAAATAAGAAAAGTAATTAATATACATGTTTTAATAGAGATTATCTCTGAATGATGATTGTATAGATATTTTCCACTTTGTTTTTTTATATTTTCTCCATGTTCCATTTATTACTTTGGCAATGTTTTAATTATTAAAAATAATTCCTGCTAAATCAGACTCAAAGACTTATCTCTACTTTGAATCTGAAATGCATACTAATTTATCTCCTTGTAAGATGTTGGTAACTTCTTGAACTCCTTTGGAAGGCTTTTGGAGAAGATTCACATTCATGCTGCTACTAACAAGCAAGTTTATGCCAGAATATATCCTGTCATAGTGGCATAAATACGTGTCCATTATAATTCCCAGTGCTGTGTTCATGTTGCTTATATTTGCTCTCAAACAAGCATATTCCTTATCTTCTGTAGGACTGAATAGGCCTTGTACTTATTATTCTATTAACTATTGGTCTCTCCTCTGTCAGAGTTTCATAAACAACTGGTTTAGGTGTTCTCTCCTCATTTTTCTGTCCCTGTGTAAGTGCAGCCAGACACTTCACCCATTTTTTTCCTGTGCATATTCCATTACCACCAGATCCTCCTCTGCCTCTCATATAGTTTGTTCAAAGAACATCTGGTGGGTAAAGGGCATTACTACAAGTTTTCAGTTTCTGACAATGGAATTCCAGAACTTTTCTAAAACTCTCTTTTTTAAAGTGATGCATTGTTTGTTGTAAAAATGTCAAGCAACACAGAAACATATAGAAATAAAGTTTGAGAAATGGTTTCCTAATTATTTTTCTATGCATATATGTATTTAAAGAGATTGAACTCTACATACTGTTCATTTTGTAAGTGTGTTTGGGAGCTGTCTCCCTATTCATACCTACATCTCTACTTTTATATTTTTTAAATGGTATCGAATTCCATGGTGCAAATATACCATGGTTTCTTTATTCAACCCCCCCATTGATAAATATTTAGATTGTTTCTAGTTTTTCTCTAATAATAAGGCTACAGTAAACATAAATATTTCTATAAGATAAATTTCAAAGAACATATTATTTCTATAGGAGCTTGGCCAGCCCTTTCGTCCCCATCTTTGTTGTAACCTTGTGTAGAAATGAAGCTTGAATGGATGTTGATTGCTTGACTTCTTGTAATGTGACAAATATTAGAGGAGCAGTGGTGGAAAGGACCGTTACTGTATGGAGAACCTGGGAAGAGATCCATGGTCTTTCTTTGTCATCTCTCTCGTCTCTCTTATTTCTGAAGACGTGTTTAAAATGCAGTTTAATCTGTTCACTTTCACACAGCAGTTGTTTAGGTTTCTCTCTGTTCATTTCAATTTTGTTATCAGGACATTAGGGTCATAGTCCATCCGTTCCAAAACTTGGAAGGAGAGACAGAAGTTTGCTTTCTGGGAGTTATTTTGTGAAACCAACACATTATGCATCAGGGCAGAGATATGCAAAGCATCCTTAAAGGGATAGGAGGCTGCCGGGCTGGTTAGATGTGACTGATTACACACATTTTATCTAAGGACGACAGCTTCCTAACTTGGAGATGGGTGCAACTAAACTCTCTCAGCATAAAGGCAATAACCAGTCAACCTGTGTACTTTCTCTCATTCCAACTCTTTGCTCACCAAACACCATTCTCATTAGAACTTGAGTTTCTCTATGGAATTGCCTACAACGAGAGCATAAGCTGGCACTCAGAATTTAAAGATGGATGAATAAATTAGCATTCTGGCTTTATATATCAGGCTAGTAAATTTGTGTAATGTTCGCCTGCCTCTTTGAAATGGATACTGTCTTGGTGTGCTGGCAAAACTAAGTGTCTGTATGTGAAAACCTGAAGACCATTGTAAAAGGAGCCAGGCTGCTGGCCGCCCTACCAGACGAAGCAGCACATTCTCCGTGTTGCTGTGATGAAATGACTTTTCCCCCCAATTCTGTTCTTCACTTAATATTTTCTCATATGCATTTCTCTCCGCCACGCCCCACCCTCCTGCCTGCCTCTCCTCTGGGCAGGCATGTGGGATCTTAGTTCCCAAACCCAGGATCTAGCCTGCGCCCCCTGCAGTGGAAGCACGGAGTCTTAACCACTGGACCGCCAGGGAAACCCCTCATGTGCGTTTCTAAATATGTTGCAGTATAATTTTTAGATCTATTATTAACTATAAGATATTACATCTAGTTACATTACCATCTAACTGTTCCTCCATTGTTGAATATTGAGGCCATTTTCAGTGTCTTGTCTGATAAATGATTCTACTCTCAAAATCTTCCTACAAAAAGAAGATTTTTCTTCTTTTGCACTTTTTCTTTAGAAGTTCTCAAAATGGGATTATCGGCTCATAGGGTTTGTCAAACTGAACCAATTCACCTTATCACCAATGATGTGGATTTATATATATTTTTTCCTTATAGTCATGCTACTTTGGTTTCTATTATTAAAATATTTGATGAATGAATTCCTTCAAACATACAAGGTAGAAATAATAGCAATCCTACACAAACTCTTTCAGAAAATATAGAAGGAAGAAGTACTTTCCAAATCATATTGTGAGACCACTATAACCTGATACCAAAACTAGATGAGGACATTTCAAGGAAAGAAAATGACAGGTGAATATCCCTTATGAACTTAGGTGTAAAAAACCTTAGCAAATTAAATCTAGCAATGTAATGTAATAAAAATAGTGATGTACTGCTATTTCTTGATGTATTAATTTTTAGACATTTTTAGACATTATCTACAGACTCTTCTGATAGATGAGGATTTAGCTCTCTTACACCATTATTTCCTCTGCTTCCCCTTCTCCCCCCAAGTAGTTACATTAAAATTTTATTAATTCAGCATTCACTGTTCCTATTATTATGCCTGTAAATATTACTTATAGCTGAGCATTTTACCATACTTTCTTTTTGTATTTTTTCTGCAAATTATATTTGCCTTGCTTTTAAAATTTGCTTAGTATTCTATTGCTAACTTTTTCCACTCTTTTTAATAGTCTCTCAGCATACTTTTCCACAGGCTAATCAAATCAGGTAATCCATTAGTTCACTTTTTTGCCCCCTTGGTGATATCCTGCCTTTAGACCCCCATTCTCCATCTGTTTGGCTTGCTGTTCTCCAAGCCCGCTGACCAGCTGTCCTCCTGGGACTTCCCTTTGCTGTCATCCTTTGAATCCCCTCTTGGAATTTCTCTATAGTTTGATTCACCACTTCCTGGATCTCCGGTCTTCCTCTTTCTGGGTTTGCTTACTTAGTGTGGCCAAGGATCTCTGTCTCCAATTGGCTAAAATGATGGTACAGTCACACAGAAATCTAGACCACAGATATTTCTAATGATACCCCCTTACTCCTTGGAGGAGTAACATAAAAGGAAGCTTTTATGTTCCTGGGGGTGAAACAAAGTCCCCAAAGCAGGCAGGAGGAGTGCCGTGAGGTCACACTGGTGGAGGACCCAGGAGTGCACTTCTCCTGCACCTCTTCCCACGAGTGGAAGATGGATTCCATTCCACCCTCCCTGGAGGGAGTACCTCTGTCAAGTTGGACCACAGCTCAGTGGGCTCCAGAGGGACAGCTGTAGCTCTCACCTGCTGTCACCATGTCTTGTCTTGTACTTTTATTTTCCCAAAGATACTATAAGCTGCCTGAGGGTGGGATGATGTCTTATTATATTTAGATTGAGCTTCAGTGTCGTTCTAGTTAGGTTTTAGGAGAGAGTGAAATAGATGGGTGTGTTTAATCCACCATCTTAACCCAGAAGTCCTTTAAAGCACTTTTATCAGTTGGCTTCAGTGACACTGTGTTCTCCTGAGTGTCATCTTAGTTCACTTGGTGTTCAACCCCAGTCTCTTGCTGGGTCCCCCTCCTCTTTCTGATCTCTACATGTTGCAGGGCCTCAGGGCTTGACCTTCTCTTCTTTTTTCTGGATTCATTCCTTAGGTGGCTTCATCCACTCCTAGGCCTGTAAATCCCATCATTATGCTTATGCTTCCCAAATTTATCCCTCTGGACCTTCCTTCTGAATTCAGAACTCCTTTCCCAGAGTCTTCCCTTGCATGGCTGAGAAGCATCTCACCCATCCACCCTCCCTTCCCCTCTCCGGCTTCCCCCAAGCATTCTCCACAGTAAAGGGCCCACCATAAACCAGCAACTTAGGCTAATTACTTGGTGTCATTCCTTGGTTTCTCTCTGAATCTCACATCCAATCTCTCAGAAAATCCTGAAGACTCTATTTTTAAAATATAGTCCAAATTGGGCCGCTTCTCATCACCTTAACCACTCCGTCAGATGTTGTCCTAAGCAGAAAAGCTTTCTGGAGCATGTGTATAAGATAGCACCCTTTTCAGCACAGCGCCCTCTGTACATATGTGAGTATCCAGTCCCAGTGAGGCGCCACAGAATAGATTCTATTTTTCTTCCTTTCCATATCTGTAACTCCCTCCACCAACAGTGAAAAACCTGGCTCCTATCATCCCTCAGCTAAAAGGGGTCTTAGAGATAGAATCTGAGGCCCTGGCATTCCAGAGCAGAAACAGAGTAATCAAGAAGTGAAGTGAGGGGCTTCCCTGGTGGTCCAGTGAGTGGGACTCCGTGCTCCCGATGCAGTAGGTCTGGGTTTGATCCCCAGTCGGGGAACTAGATCCCTCATGCATGTGCAACTAAGAGTCTGCATGCCGCAACTAAGAAGTCTGCATGCTGCAACTGAAAGATCACGCATGCCCAGCGAGGATCCTGCTTGCCGAAGCTGAGACCGGCTCAGCCTAAATAAATAAATAATAAAATATATATATTAAAAAAAAGTGGACTGAGTAGCTGACCGAAGACGACACTAGGTAGCTTGAACAGAATTTTTACGTTTGAAAACTGTGTAACAAGGTGCTTAGTGTTAGAGGAGCGCTAGTGATATGCTATTATAATTTACTTTTAAATGCTCTTTTTGCGTAATTTCTTTTTTTTTTTTTTTCCGCGGCACGCGGGCCTCTCACTGCTGTGGTCCCTCCCGCCGCGGAGCACAGGCTCCGGATGTGCAGGCTCAGCGGCCATGGCTCACGGGCCCAGCCGCTCCACGGCATGTGGGATCCTCCCGGACCGGGGCGTGAACCCGTCTCCCCCGCATCAGCAGGCGGACTCTCAACCACTGCGCCACCAGGGAAGCCCCGTAATTTCTTTTGGGAAATGTTCTTAGAGACTAAAATTGCCTGGTACTGAATAACCTTATATTAATACTTAATTCATTACATAATCAACATATATTCTATTTTTTTCTGGGTAAAAAATTGAGGCTGGGGGAAAGCATGTCCCCTGAAATGTCCTCTTCTTAGTTGTATCTTTCTAGGCCTTCTTTCTAGACAGGTGAGATTTTCTGGCATCTGTACCTTAATGTCGCTAGAATAAGGAAGGGAATTTGGAGAAAAGCTACTTCAGCCCAGGAATGTCCCAGCTCTTCTTCATGGAAGTGGCCTCTTCATTTCCTCCACATTGTCCCACTGTTCCAGCTTCCCCTTATCTGCTTGAAAGGATTTCCTGAACATCTGGCTTGTGACAACAGTGGCCTCATAGCCCCTCCCGGAGGCTGGAAGTGACTTTTTTGGGTCACCTTGACACAAGTACTCCAGAGCTTCCTCCCTGGTGTACATATTAGTTCTGGCTGAGGATCACAACATTGTTTAATGTTGGATTTGTAAAAACAGTTAAGTCTAACTGGTGGGCGGGGGTCTTTGAAAATAAATGTACTCTCTCTGTAGTTCGTTTTGCTCATTGCCTAATATATTTTTAAAAAAATGCTCTCAGAGCAGGTACCGTTTTCTGATTCACACAAAGGACCTACTGGGGCCACTGTTTGCCCTGGTTATGTAAGCTTAGAGTCAGGGAGCAAGTGCTGGGAGCAGTGGCATGAGGTTTAGATGCTGTAATAGAGGACAGGGCAGGGAGATGTGAACAGGATGCAGCCAGCTACCAGAGAGGAACGGTGTGAGGGAAGAACCAAGATGCCTATGTGGGCGTCTACTTATTATGACCTTCTGTTGCCTAGTGTGCAATGTAAACCTCTTCCTTACCATCAGTAAAATCTTCATTACCTTAAAAAAAAAGTGCTGGGGCTTCCCTGGTGGCACAGTGGTTGGGAGTCCGCCTGCCAACGCAGGGGTCACGGGTTCAATCCCTGGTCCGGGAAGATCCCACATGCCATGAAGCCTAGAGGGGAGCCCGTGTGCCCCAAAGAAGACCCAATGCAAGCATGAATAATAATAATAATAAAAAAAGTGCTGCCTAGGGAATCTGAAGAAACCATGTGCCCACCTGTGGAAGATGAGTTCTGCTTCAAGGCCAACAGTTGGGGCAACTTGAAAAAATAAACAGCATTTTTCATGCTTGATATTTACTAATAACTTGCCATCAACAAAAAGCTCCTTTTTTGTTACCTGCCTGGTAACTTGAGACGGAGCTCAAGTCACCAGGCAGGTTCCCAGTGGTGCCACAGATGTTCGAGGTAGGTGGTCTTAAGTACTCGTTGAAATCCCTGTGGGTCTTCCTGGTCCCTCCCTATAGACGTAGATGTTACATTGTTGTTACCTTGCTGTCCCTGGAATTCAGCAGTGTTCTGATCATGTGTTCTCTACGCTTTGGACCCCTGGAATGCCTGTCGCATGAGTTAGATGACTGTATGTGTGACCTAGGATTTTCCACTACTTAAGCCTGTCTTGGTTTGCTTTTTTCTTTTTTTGAGCTGAATTCCATGGCAACACTAAAGAATGTGTCTGTGTTGCTTTTTTTTTTTTTAATAGGGTACCAGAACATCTTGTGAAGAGCATAACTTGGCAGACATTGCAAGCCGTAAATTTTTGCCATAAACACAATGTAAGTCTCATGATCTCCCTCTAAAAACCAGAAGGCTGCCCTTAAGCTGAGGTGGAGCCTTTGTACAAAGTTTATATCATACTTTTGTGGATAGAATTTTTTACCCAAATCTTCTTAAGCCTGGTTGGGGTAAGTAGACGCTAAAAATGCCAACCTAGCTAGTCCTTCTTGTTCAGGTTTTAAAGATGCATTTTTATGATTTTAAGAAAGTAGTTATTTTTACGTTGCTTAGGAACTGCTCAGATATAAGGTAGGATCCCATTCACTTGGAGTCCGTGTTGGTCTGGAACCCTCAAAATACTCTGAAATTGGGGAGGGGAACCCCAGGTGGCTCATGCTTGTTGAGGGCAGTACGTGGAGTCTCAGGTGCCATGCACACGTACTAGTGTCTGCGTTGGTGAGATAGAGGTGCCAAGTCTGCAACAAAGCAGCCAGTGGAAACCTAGCACTCCCAGCCACAGCGAGGCTGGCGGGAAGCACAGTGGACCGCTGCCCAGGTGGTGTGACTTCACGGATGCTGGGAACCCTGCTGTTCCTTCCAATACAACATGGCCCAGTCCCTGTGCACAGAAGCCAGACTCCAACATCAGAGCTTCATTTTGGCCACAAGGGCAATTTACCGCAATATGTCATCCTGACAACAGCCAGGGTCCAATTTCACTGGTGGGGCTGAATCCCCTTCCTCACGCTGTTCTAAATGTTTTTTTTTTTCCCCTGAAGCTGCCTTCCCAGAGAAGCAAATATGAGAGTAGGCGGCACTTCTCCCGGCTGTTCCTCCACCTAGCTCACGGCTACAGTCCTTGTCCATAGCAGGGAGCGTGGACACCTTATAGGTACTGTGAGTGAGGGCTAGCAGTTTCCTGAGAGCAGGTTTTAGGATGGGGGAGCAAGAGAGACTGCAGAAAGGCCCTGGTGGGGAAAAGCAGAGACACTAAGAACAAATATATCCGCATACCACAGTTCCCTGGAGAGCCCCTGAAGCTGTTTGGCCACATGTGCATGGGGGGGGAGGGTTGTAGAAACTTGTAAAGAATTCCCAGAGCAGAATAGGAGCACATTCTTGCTTACGAGTACTTCTGACCATCTGTCATCATGATATTCAGGGGTGTACCCATTTATAGTAATATTTGAAGCCAGTGGTTAAAAAAAAAGTGGAGATCTCAGGGCCATTATTTGCTGAGAATCAGATAGATTGTAATAAAATAATTCAGTTATTTCCCCCCAGTTTTTCCAGAATAATAAATACCCATGGGGAAACACAGTGAGGTCTCACCCCGAAGATCCTTTGGAGTGAGAACTAGGCCAGGCCCAAGAGGAAACTCTGTCATCTCTCCAGATTCTAGACAGTCAAGATCATCCCAGGGTATCAGCCGCGAAGTCTCCAACATTCTCCTCCAGAGAGGAAAACACTTGGAAGAAGGGAAGGTTATTAGGAACCTGAACAGTACTATGACCCCACGGTTGTTTTTATGTAATTTTAATTAGGTTGTTGATTTGTTCCTTGCCAAAAAATTGTTATTTAATAAGAAAATCATGTGAAGATTCTTAAACATTCTTCCAGCGTCACCCTGTTAAGCAATGTCAGCTGTAGTCTGGAAACCACAGGTGATTTGTGTCTAAACTCTGGCATGGGGACTACATCCCGTGGGGTGGAGGCACAGAAAGAAGGCTGGATGTGTGTGGGACGGAGCTGACATCTAGCGACTCCCCAGAGGGTGAGCACTGCCTGCTCTTATTTATCTGGTGGGGACGAATGTCAGAGCTGGAAGGGAGGTCTCTTGGCAAGCTGCTGCTTCCCGCCCTTCTCTTTCCCAGCTTATCTCAGTAGGCCCAGGGCTTGTCCTGTTTACCAGGCGGAATGTGTTCTGTTCTCAGTTAAACAACTGGATTGTGAATTCTGCTTAGGCACCAACTTGCAGCTCCTGCAGCCATGCTGCAGGCCTCACCCAGAGCCTTTTAACATTTTCCCTGTCACCTAAGGTAGCCAGATTAAATACAGGACACCCAGTTAAATGTGAATTTCAGGTGAACAATCATAACACTTTAGTATAAATATGTCCCAAACATTGCGTGGGGCATACTTATACTAAAAAATTATTTGTTGTTTATCTGGCTACCCTACTTTCATGTTTCCTTTCACACTTGTTGGTCTTTAGGGACCCTTCAGGAATCTGGGCTGACTCAGGCTGTGATGGGTATGGTACTAGGTTTATTTTAGGCTGCTGTTCTGTAGTCTGTTTTCCAAAAGGCCAGTGAGAGGTTCAAACGATTTCTCAAATATTTGCTAAATATTCATATGTTTTATTTAGTCCATGTATTGTAGTTGCTCCTTTCTAATCTGCTTTGGTTTGGTGTTTGTGATTAGTGCATACACAGAGACGTAAAGCCAGAAAACATCCTCGTCACAAAACATTCTGTGATTAAGCTTTGCGACTTTGGATTCGCTCGGCTTTTGAGTGAGTATTGAAGTTTTCTTTAGTTAAGTGTCAAAGCTGGAAAGATTTTTACTATGATAAAGAATCTAAATGTTATAGAAAGCTGGTTCCTGTATATTTAGGGCATAAGCTTGCTATAAATTACACGTCTGCAATTAATTGAAAACATGTCGATATACACTGGTTTAAAATGTATGCTCTCTGTAAATTTTACCACAGTAAAGTGCTTATTAAAAAGTATGTTACCCTCCTGGTTTCTACCATGTTTTGCTAAAATAGTACATTTTAGAACTACTGTTTTAGAAGAGTGGTTTTCAACCTCGGCTGTAGATTAGAATCATCTGGGAAACTATAAACTCTAACTATAAAAACTATACTGATACCCCTCCAGGGATTCTGGTTTAATTGGGCTGGGGGGGTACCCAAACATCAGTAACTTTTAAAATACTGTATTCCAAGTGATTTTAATGTGCACCCAGTATTGTGAACCACTGATTTAGGAAAGCCACAGATGGAACACAAGCTTGACTTCTCAGGTCTTCCCCCTCCTGGTTTTGATTCCTCGCTTGCACTGCTCTCTCTGTTTTCCATGTCCCATCACTGGCCAGCTGGACCGAGTGACTACTACACAGACTATGTGGCCACCAGGTGGTACCGCTCCCCAGAGCTGTTGGTGGGGGACATGCAGTACGGCCCCCCAGTAGACGTTTGGGCCATTGGCTGTGTCTTTGCTGAGCTGCTGTCAGGAGTGCCTCTGTGGCCCGGAAAATCAGATGTGGATCAGCTCTATCTGATTAGGAAAACCTTGGGTAAGTGGTGTTTCTGTCCCGCCTTTTGGAAACTGGATAGTTTTACCCGTGTCAGTGCTGGGCAGAGCCAAGTTCCTAGTCTCATCTAATGCCCTTTACAGTCACAAAGAGGGAAAGTCTCAATGAAATGGCTCCATTAACGGTCCAGGTTTGTTTTAAGAAAAAGAATCAGCGATTTTGAGTATGTTCTAATTGTCCAAAAAGACACAAGATTCTCTCTTCAACATAGTTTGGATCAAGTTAAACTCCGAAGAATGATGATAGCAACAATAAAAACATACATTTCTATAAGGGCCTAGCAGTCTACAGAATGCTGTTGTGTTTCGCTTCATTTATTATGATGTGGTAATTCATTCTCTGGATGTCCTTGACTCCAGCCTGTCAGGCTAGTTCGGATTATTCAGATGCTATTTAGAAGATGCTCAACCTTCTAAGTGTCGGGAAGAAAGCCTGGTTCTTCTTATGTCACCCTTCTTGTTTTACTTTCCCACCCCCAAAGTCCTTTCCTTTGTTTCTACTCTTGGGGAATAGGGGGGAGGAGAAGAGGGGGAAGGAAGGGACAGATGAACAGATCTGTGAGCAGTCATTGATCCCTTCAGAAGTCAGGGAGTTGAGCTATGACTCCCAGTTTGAAGCAAACTTTTTTCCCTTGAAACTCATGTAGCATCTGCTGTTGCCATGTCTTGTCTTGTACTTGTGTCTTGTGTTTGCATCATTCCAAAGGTGCTGTAAGCTGCCTGAGGCTGAGATCCTGTCTTTTATTTCTATTTATCCTCCACCAACATCTGCACACAGTAGGCAGTAAGTATTTGCTGGTAGCTTTTGCTGAGTGACATGTAAGTCACCTTGGAGCCCTGCCAGGGGCACTGTGTTTTCCCAGTGATTTTTGGGCACTATGTCCATGTCCTACCCCCCAGCTCTCCGGTGGAAGAAGGTTATTAAGGTACAGACAATGTGCTCATGAGGAAAGGAAGCTCACTGAGACCTGGGACAAGGCATTAGAGAGCATATTTTGTCTGCTCGTCCAAAATGGGCAAGGACAGCAGTTTTTGGATTTCAGTGAAAGGTAAAGTTCTGAGACAAACTGGTAAATTTAGCCAACTTGATACCCTGAGGTTGGAACTCCAGCCCAGTCCAATAGCAGCGTTTCCAGGGCCCTGGCTGTCAGGCTTTCACTGTTCACTCTGCTCTGGGAAGTGGGCCTGCGTGTGCCAGGGGTGCCCTTCTGAGCATCTCCATCTGTTCTCTGAACAAAATTCCTCTTCAGATGTCATATCCCTGGAATTTTACATGAGGGTGATTTTAGCTTATTTGGCTGAAATGTGGGCAGGTGAGCCTCACATAATCCCGCAGAATATGGAAATGCTCCTTTTGTTTTGTTACTTTCACATCTTTAGTGCTTCTAGACAGTACATAAAGTGGGATTTCCAAGTGATTGCTATTTGGTAAAACAAGTAAAGGTGGTTCCAATTTGGAAACGTATTCCTTCTAGCTAGATCTTTCATGCTTTGTTTCCTCCCTCCCTCCTTCCCTTTCTGTGCTCCTTTCCTAACCCTAACCCTTCCTTTCTCAGATATTTATTGAGTGCTTGCTACGTGTTCTAAGCGCTAGGCCAATACACTTTTATCTCGACCCATCAGTATTCAGTGAATATGATTTTGATTTGTGGTTGTTGCACTTTTGCTAATTTTTTAAATTTAATTTATTTTTTATGCAGCAGGTTCTTATTACTTATCTGTTTTATACATATTGGTGTATACATGTCAATCCCAATCTCCCAATTCATACCACCACCACCACCACCCCCCGCCGCTTCCTCCCCTTGGTGTCCATACGTTTGTTACATCTGTGTCTCTATTTCTGCTCTGCAAATGGTTCATCTGTACCATTTTTCTAGATTCCACAAATATGCATTAATATACGATATTTGTTTTTCTCTTTCTTTCACTCTGTATTACAGTCTCTAGGTCCATCCATGTCTATACAAATGACCCAATTTCCTTCCTTTTTATGGCTGAATAATATTCCATTGTATACATGTACCACATCTTCTTTATCCATTCGCCTGTTGATGGGCATTTAGGTTGCTTCCATGTCCTGGCTATCGTAAATAGTGCTGCAGTGCACATTGGGGTGCATGTATCTTTTTGAATTATGGTTTTCTCAGGGTACATGCCCAGTAGTGGGATTGCTGGGTCGTATGATAGTTCTATTTGTAGTTTTTTAAGGAACCTCCATACTGTTCTCCGTAGTGGCTGAACCAATTCACATTCCCACCAGCAGTGCAAGAGGGTTCCCTTTTCTCCACACCCTCTCCAGCATACTTTTGCTATTTAAAAAAAGCCATTATTTGTTAGTGTGTGTATGTGTGTGTGCACGCACACGCTTCTGAGTTGTTTGGTTTGGACTCCTCAAACATTTTGTGAGCCTTTGAGGGGCAAGAACGTTGCAGCCTTTAGTTTCCGTTCATGCCTCCTCTGTGCCTAACACAGTACTCCACCCACTGTGGGTCTCGGCACAGTTTGTTGAAAGTTCCCTCAGTGCCTCTCCCTCTGATTGGAAAAACAAATTGCAGCCTTTGTAGGTATAGGCACTGACCAACATAGCACCAGTGGAAGGAAACCATAGAGCAGTGCTTGCTAACTGATCTAATTTTCTTTGAGAGGATGAAAAAGACTTTATTTTCTATTTATTTATTTTTTGTGGGTTTTTTTTGGTTTTGTTTTTTTAAAATTTTTATTGATGTATAGTTGATTTATAATATCATGTTAATTTCAGGGAGCTATACTCAGTATTTTGTAATATATACAACCTATCTAATTTTACCTTTCTCTTTCTTCTTGTCCAAAGGAGACCTCATTCCTAGGCACCATCAAGTATTTAGCACAAATCAGTACTTCAGTGGGGTGAAAATTCCAGACCCTGAAGATATGGTGAGTGACCCACTTTGGAAAGAGCTCTGCATGTCAGAGCTAAGGTTACCAGGGTGTTTAAGGGGGATCATTCTCACTCGATGAATGTACATGAGGAGTTGCAGGCTAACTAGGTTTTGGTAGTTATGCACCAGCCTGAGCCCCATGGTCCACTTGGCAATGGAAGATCAGTCTAAGAGGAAAAAAGAAAACTGGGACAAATTGACTAGCAAGATCATGGCCTTCAGTGCTAAGTTACAGATTGCTGATAGAGCTTAGCCAACATCTTGGACAGGAATGCAGAGCTACCTGCCCCAGCCTCACCTGTCCTTCATCATTTTCAGCAGTGGAAGCTATGAAGCTCAGAGCCAATTAACTTTTAGACAATGACTCATCCAGGGAAAATCCAGCATTGTCCTAACCCCCTACTCTACTGTGCTTTCACTCCCAGACTGGGGGAAAACGGTGATGAACTGGCTTGGCCAGCCTTACTCTCATACCTGTCCCCTATGGCCAATGTGTGGAAAACACTTATTTTTCAAAAATTGAAGAAAATTTAAAACATGCATATCCTAACCCACTTTCAAGAATTTATTCCAATGAAACTATTAGACAAAAGCATAAAGATATGACATTCTTTTTTTTAATTGGGGTATAGTTGGTTTACAGTGTTGTGTTAGTGTCTACTGTACAGCAAAGTGGAGTTCCCTGTGCTATACAGCAGGTTCTCATTTTATACATATTAGTGTATATGTGTCAATCCCAGTCTCCCAGTTCATCCCACCACCACCCCTTTTCCCCCTTGGTGTCCATACGTTTGTTCTCTACATCTCTGTCTCTGTTTCTACCTTGCAAATCGGTTCACCTGTACCATTTTTCTAGATTCCACATATATGCGTTAATATACGATATTTGTTTTTCTCTTTCTGACTTACTTCACTCTGTATGACAGTCTCTAGGTCCATCCACATCTCTACAAATGACCCAGTTTCATTCCTTTTTATGGCTGAATAATATTCCATCATATATATATACCACATCTTCTTTATCCTGTCATCTGTTGATGGACATTCAGGTTGCTTCAGTGACCTGGCTATTGTAAATTGAGCTGCAATGAACATTGGGGTGCATGTGTCGTTTTGAATTGTGTTGTCTCAGGGTATATGCCCAGAAGTGGGATTGCTGTGTCATAGGGTAATTCTATTTTTAGTTTTTTAAGGAACCTTCATACCGTTCTCCATAGTGGCTCTATCAGTTTACATTCCCACCAACAGTGCAAGAGGGTTCCCTTTTCTCCACATCCTCTCCAGCATTTATTGTTTGTAGATTTTCTGATGTGTGAGGTGATAACTCATTGTAGTTTCGATTTGCATTTCTCATGACATTCTTTAATAGAAATCATTTCCTTTAGTGTTCCATCAGTGGGGAATTAATTAAATAAGTTATTGTATGTCCTTACAATAGAAGTACCACATAGCTAATAAAAATAGATTCATATGTAATCACCTAAAAAAATGTCTGCAACATATTGCTAAATGAAAAAGAAAGTTACAAAACAGTATATATAATTTGACATAAAATTAATAAATATTTAATAAACATACACATTTACATGTATAAATATTTAATAAAACATACATTTACATGTATAAATATAAAATAATATGACAACCTCTGGAAAATCAGGCAAAGATTTTTACGTTAGTGAAATAAATGGCTGCAAAGATATATACCAAAATATTAACAGTGAATGTCTCTTTGTGGTGGGATGATTTGTTTCTTTCTTCATGGTTTTTTAATATTTTCAGAAGTCTTCTAATGAGCCTGTATTATACTCAAAAACATTTCTGAGCACAGTTAAGGTCTGTGAGATCCTGAGTTCCTACTGCCTAAGGAAGGTACTTTCAAACTGAAACTAACCCTTCTCCATTACTCAGTTTCCAGATGGAAGGTCCATCCAGTTCCACTGGAGCTGTCTGTTCTCCCAACCTCTTGGCCTGTCCTGCAGTGAAGTCTCCCACCTCCCACTTCCCCGCCACCCCTGCTCCTGCAGCGCTAGGAATAGGAAAAGTGGGGCAGCTGGGAGCCTGCGGGGCCGCAGAAGCAGGAATGACACCTGGCATATGGGAGGTGACCCAGCCGGCTCCCTTGTGACCTGGACGTTCCCAGTTTCACGCTAAATATCCCTTAGCGATTTCCTGTTCGCTTTTCTACCGGGGAAGCCTCCGAAACAACCCAGGTTTCATCAGTTTCATCAGTGTAAAAGGCTTCCTATGGTTTCCCAGAGGTTGTGCTGCAGGGGATTTCCTGTTGACAGAAACACAGGAAGAAGTGGGGGGGCTGTGCTGGTTGAACATCTGTGCCCCAGTCCCTCTGCGGGTCAGCAACCCTGCCCCAGAGAGGCCTGCTTGCTTCTGGGGCAGGGAAACCGGCTAAGCAGGCGGGATGGGCCCATCCTATCACAGCCAACCAGCCGGCCTCGTCCCAGGCGTCCTTGCTGAGACAGCAGGGCTCAATGTCAGCAATGTCAAGGCAATCCCCAGAGGTGCTCAGATTCAACACACAGAAATAGCAAGAGAAATAGTTTAGCTATGGGGGTGGAGAGGGCCGCTCTCAAAGGCTGATACAAATCCGCTTTAGGATTTTTTTTTTCCCCTGTTGGTCTTAAGAGCTCAGTTTTGGAGTTTCCTATCTCTTATTAGTGATGAATAACTGCACACTCAGGAATTGGTTGTTGTTGGCTGGTTCCCCTGTCCCAAGTAACACTGTGCTCTTAATCTTGATGGCAGCACCAGGGAACTGCCATCTTTAAACACACAACACACCTGGTCATTTATTTGACTCCGCTTGGCTAGCTCTTAATTTCTCAGCTCCCCTCCTCTTCAGCCTCTTTATCAGCTGTATATCTCTTTAACTGGCCTGTCTGCCTGACATAGGCATTGCTTCTACTTTATAGAGTTTATTATTCCTGATTGTCTCCTGCCTGTGACTGGAGCAAAATAGCCTTAAAGGGCCAAAGGGAGATTGATGAATTGTCTGCTCGGGAGACTCTTTAAACAGTAGGATGATCAGGGAAACAGCAGGCTCTTGTGGGATGAGAGAACAGTGTTTATTCCAGAAAACCAAGAAACATTTTCTGGGTCGGGAAAAAAATCTATTTTGTAGCTCCCTTTATGTAAATGTCAATAAGTGCAATAATCAGAGCCCCTTTCTATAAATGCCAAGATAAATGCCAAAAATTATTCTAAGGCAAGGCAAGTTATATAAGTTGAGGCAGAAAAAAAGGAAATAACAATTGCTTGACGAGTGTTTTGGGTTTTTTTTCTCTCCTTAGTATTCCCTCACAATTTGCTACCTGCATCAGTTCTTCAGGAAGTGAAGGGGGTTAATGGTTAGGAAGAAAATTTGGAAAAGCAATTTGGAGGTGGGGAGAGAAGGAGCTTATAAAACAATTTGGAGGTGGGGAAAGAAGGAGCTTATGAAACAGACACAGGGAGGTGGGGTGGGCAGAGAGTGGAAGAGGCGAAGAAGGTGCCAGGAAGATGCTTCTCTCACTCAAAAGAAATTCAATCTGGGGTAACCTTATATTTGAATATATGCTGTAAATAAAATCCCTGTTTTCTTTTCTTTAACAGGAACCACTTGAATTAAAATTTCCAAACATCTCTTATCCTGCCCTGGGGCTCTTAAAGGTAAAATCATGGCTTCCAACAGACCTGGAAGTACACGGCAGCTGTATCACTAGGGAATCTGAATGATGTATGTCAATCCATGGATTGAAAAGTGTTCCTTTTAGAATTCTTCTTCTCCTTTGAAAAGTATACATATTTTCCATTTTTAAAAATGGGTCACATAACAGTGAAAACATCTGAAAGTATTTTTCACTGTAAATAAACTTAAACTGTATTTGAAATCTAAATTAACACAAAATAGAAATTTAAGATTGGGGTGGTTTGTTTTACAAAAGGATCCTTTTCTTCAAAAAAATGTTTAGCCATAGGATTCTTTTAAATAGCCAACTCCCTAGTATATTGGAAATAGGTTTTGATTTTAAAACTTGATTTATGTACACATTTTCAGAAATATAATAGCCCTTATGTAAAATGAGGTACCAATTAAAATGTTTGCAAGTTACAGACAATGTCCCACCCATTTCAAAAAGTATTTAAAACATTTACTGATGCATTTATAATTTTAAAAAATGAGACAGTTCCTTGGGGTATGTAATTGTGAGATTTAATCTATCCAAGTATGAGCCCTCTGGCCTATTTACTGGCAAAGCAAATAGTTAAGAATGATGTAACATAAAGAGATGTATATTATGCCTCTCCTTCCTTACAAACACATAGATATTTGTAATGCGTGGACTATTTCTGGAAGAATATACTTAAAATAACTGATTTTAGAAGGGAGAATGGAAGAACTAGAGTGCTGAAGAGACTCTGCTACATGCTGTATAAATTTTATTTTTACCATGTGTGATTTTTTTAAATAAAAAACTAGTTTTTACTAAGTACAGGCAAGGAACCAAATGGGTTAGGTGGATTATTCTGGTGAGACACTGAGGTGAACTCAAAAATCGTATCCTACTCCCTCAGGGCAGAGCGCCAAATGCCTCAGGAACAGAACAAGGTGGAGAAAATGATTTTTTTTGTTACTATTCCTAGAAACTATTTATTAATTCATTATGTGGTTACCCATGAATGATTGTGGAAGGAACAAAAGTATTCCCCCCTTTTGTTCCCAACTGAAGAGTTTAATCTTTCAAAGAAGAAAAAAATGACTTCAATAAGTTAATGCAATTTTAAAGAAGTAAGGAGAGGGTATTTTCTGTTCTTTCAGGGCTGTCTCCACATGAATCCTGCCGAGAGACTGACATGTGAGCAGCTGTTGGGGCATCCATATTTTGACAGCATCAGAGAAATAGGGGATTTGGCAAAAGAGCATGAGAAATCAACAGGGAAGACCCTAAGACAGAGCCGAAAGCACCTGCCGCGGGTAAAGATGGGGCACTGCTTTACAGAAGCATCCAAGGTTGTAATTTCAAATGAGCTCATACCTTCCACCTGGTGCAGAGAGTCTCAATCTATACTTGAGGTGGCAATTGTGGCTTGCAGCTCCAGCACCTTTATCCCTGCATGAGGACACACAGGTCACAAGCTCTACCAACCAGGGTCCCAAAGACATCTGCCTGCTAAGGTCCCTTCTCCCAGAATCCTAAAGGTGACCTTGCCCAGCAGCTTCCTGCTGCCAGCCAGGGGCCAGGGCTTTTGGTGTGCATGAGCACAGATCCCAGCCAGGGACAAGAAGCGTGCTTCTTATGCTTTGGAAAACGAAATCAAATTTATCCCGGTTAGCTCTCTGTCATCATGTTTACCTTCAGTATTGATTGACATTCCAGGTTTATCTAAAAAAGGAACTGTTTTCCTCCCTGATCCATTAATCATCAGAGTTGGCTAGTGTAAATGTGGTGATGAGTGCTTTCAGTGGGAGCAGCAGAACAGTGCATTTAACCAGATCACAGCATCCAAGCTGCACACTGGGAGCCTGTGGAGAATTGTGACTGGTGTAAAGTGGCAGAATGGCCTTACATTAAGTGTCTTGTCATAAGCCAAAAGCTGTAATAATTTAGGAGGGACTGTAGTTGGAACCACAATTAAGATGAGCTGGCTGCTCCTGGTTGCTTCCGGATCTGCTCAGGTACCCCTTAAGCTATAGATTATCTTGTCTTAGTCTTTCCCTTTGCAGCCTCCTCTGCCCAGTATGCTGAGTCGCACCTGGGTGGTGTTTGTGAGGTTTGGAGGAGAGAAGAGGGTGGACAGTCCATTATGAACAGGTACAGCATGAAACCCAGGGCCCTAAAAGACCAGAGTTATGAAATTAAGAATGTTTTTAATGCAAAACAGACTGGAAATAGACTTTCCCCTCAGAGTTACCCCTTATCTTGCTGTTTCTTTGTGTTCAAGAATCTTAGAACCCTTGAATTACAGGGGATTTTAGAAAACCTCATCCCTTCTTTTAAAGAAACTGGAATTAAAACTTTAAAAAGTGGGACTTAGGGCTTCCCTGGTGGCACAGTGGTTGAGAGTCCACCTGCCGATGCAGGGGACACGGGTTCGTGCCCAGGTCCGGGAGGATCGCACATGCCACGGAGCGGCTGGTCCCGTGAGCCATGGCTGCTGAGCCTGCGCGTCCGGAGCCTGTGCTCCGCAACGGGAGAGGCCACAACAGTGAGAGGCTCGCGTACCGAAAAAAAAAAAAAAAAAAGTGGGACTTCCCTGGTGGCGCAGAGGTTAAGAATCTGCCTGCCAATGCAGGGGACATGGGTTAGAGCGCTGGTCCGGGAAGATCCCACATGCCTCAGAGCAACTAAGCCCATGCACAACAACTGAGCCTGTGCTCTAGAGCCCGTGCGCCACAACTACTGAGCCCCTGTGCCACAACTACTGAAGCCCATGTGCCTAGAGCCCATGCTCCGCGACAAGAGAAGCCACCGCAACGAGAAGCCCGTGCACCACCACGAAGAGTAGCCCCCGCTCACCGCAACTAGAGAAAGCCCGCACGCAGCAACAGATTCAACGCAGCCAAAAAAAAAAAAAAAAAAAACTTAAAGTGGATTGTCAATGGCAGAAAGTGAGACTTGTAGCAGAGTTGTGACTAGAACCTCAGGATGAGCCACCTGCCCATAAATGCTACTGAAATAGGCACCAGTTAAAAAAAAAAAAAGAGGGTCTTGATGGAAATATTTTTACTTGAAAGACTAGGGGAACCCAACTAATTTGTGTGTTGCTTGTAGGTCACAATTGTTTGATTTAAAAGTACTTGTTTTTCAGATACCTAAGGCCATATAGTACTGTACAAAAAAAAATGTGTTCCCTTACTTTCATTTGACATTGACGATAAATTCAAACATTTTCTGGCAGCATGAAAGGAGCAGTTTTGCCTTTTTAACTAAGGTAGTAGGTGGGCAAATCACCTGAGTGCTCCAGACATCAGTTTTCTTCACTACAAGACAAGATACTGGCTTAAATGATCCCTAAGGTCCCAGCAAGCTCTTAACCCCCACGAATCTATGCTTTTTCCCAGTAATGTTAACATGTACATTTTCCTTTCTTTTTCATATTCTCTAAATTGCCTTTAATGTGCATGTTTTGCTTTATAATAGAAAATAAATATTGAAAAGAAAAAGCAGAGACCAAATTTATGGGAGGGGGTGAGCTCCACATCCTTCAATTCCACCCCTGAGCAGAGACCAAATTTAAACATTTTGTCCTTTCTCAGATCCTGGATTCTGTGCAGAAAAAGTATTTCTGTGCTGGAAAAGTTGTTTGTTTACCTCTTTTGGATGTGTTAGCAATAATGAAAAAAGTGTACGGCATTGAACGTAATTCTGTGTTTCATATTTTCAGTTGCAGTACCTACCTCAGCTGACTAGCAGCAACGTCCTCCCAGCTTTGGATAACAAGAAGTACTACTATAACACCAAGAAACTTAACTACCATTTTCCAAACATTTAAAGAGCTTGGAGATGGATAACAAAAAAAGAATTGATCATTAATTTGAATAAAACATATATTTGATTGAAAGCAATCACAGTGTTGAAAAAAACATCAGGAGAAAACATAACTAACTGGGGGAGGCCACTTGGCAAGACGTGAAGGGAAATTCCAGAGGCAGTGTTCCATGCTTGACGATGGTGTCCAGAACAGAAAGGAAAAACTTCTTTGGATTTTCACTTTTATTTTTGTTGTATCTAAGTAGCTGAGCTTATGGACAGAATATAAACTATCTACTGCACTCGCCCATACCTCCAGCAAAATTAGAGATAAAAAAATTTATGCTTCAATTGCACCATATGCAACAAGTGAAAAAATGGATTACAGAATGCCCATATATGTTTCTTTGGATCTCTGTTGCTTTGAGTCCTATCTCCTGCCTTTTCAGATTTTCTCATCGTATTTAAGGAGAGTTAAGGTTCTTGAAACCAAAATGTTTAAAATTCCATTTCCTGCTTGCTCTAGCTCTTGATTTTTATATATTGAAACTTTTTTGAATATATGAGATGTTTAAAATATTTAAAATCATATGGATTATCATAAAAGACTATAATTTACATGCTTATATATTTAATGATATGTTTATAGACATTTCTTACATATACTTTGGTCTTTACCTTTAGTAAAGGATGCATCTTAGTCATTTTTGCAGGCAAGATGGATTTACTATAATCCATCTACACTTGTTCACCCAATTCCCCTTGCAAACAATGGCATGAAGCTTGGCAGCTGACCCAGGGGTAGAACAAGATCCACAGGCTTCACAGGAACTGGGCCTGCCAGCCTGAAAGTAATTAGTACTTCATTCTCTCCAGCTCAGCCTCAGACTTGGAGACAGAGATACTGGCAGGACTATAGTGATCTGGGTTTTGGAAGAAACTGCTTATGAGCTTTTACTTGGGTCATAAAAGACATAAGGTTATAAGCTGATGTTTTCCCTGAAATATCTTTTTACTGTGTATGTGTGTATATCTGTAGTGCACACACATATATATGTGTGTGTATATACCAACCTAACAACTAAAAGTTAACTAATAAGAAAATAGACCAAAATGATATTATTGAGAATTCCTAGCTTTGTACAGTGATACTTAAAATGACAATATATAACTAGCTTTGATTTGGCCTATTGCTCCTATTCAAAAAGCTTTTTCATCCTTGTCCCCTGGACACAAGGGCAATATGAAGATGATGTCTGCTTCTTATTGCTCAACCCCATTTTTGATTGATGTGCTGCTATTTCCTAGCAGTCCTCAGCCACGGTTTTTGAAGATGTATTTTACTGTATCTTCAAAACCTTTCTTCTGCATTCTCAGTTTACTGCTATGTTAATTTTCTTCATGAGAGCATTTGACCTTATTCACTTACTGTTAAGTAATCCACCAAATTCTGGCATCTGTTCAATAATTTTGGCTACCCCAGCCAGTTTAGTGATATCCTGAGGCTTCCTAATGTATGTAGCTTCTTGCATAGAGCTGATAGCAGGTTAAATACTAGTCACAGTATAATCTACTTCTTGTTATGTAGACTTGATTCAAATGACAAAGAAGGACATCCAGCTTCTGCTAATAGTTTACATTTTGTGTTTTTCCTTTTTTCCTTACCCCCAACTGTGTACCTGACGGGGCAGATGACTGTAACTCCCTAATTTATTCAGTAGTTTTAAGGAATACCATTCAGAGTAGAAAAGTAGCTCCAGACTAACCTGTGGTCAATCAGTTGCTTCATCACATAGTAATCAAACAAGGCTGAGATAGAAGTGGTCATTTGTTTCTAATGAGTTCTATTAAATATATGCTTATACTTAATTTAACCATATCTGTGATCTTTTCTTCAGCATGGAATCACCACTGTTTCACATGAGACTGTTCTACATCCTCATCATTTTTTTATTTACTATTTTCTGAGTTTTAAAATGACAGTGGCAATTATGTTAGTAAACAGTACATCATTTATGGTATGTGCTATCTACATAAGCTGGTTCCTAACACAACTAAAATTCATTTTTCTACTTTAATGCTGCATCACAGAAAGTGTTTATTTTAAAATTAACTCCAGTCAAGGTTATATTCAACAGATTAATATTCAAACCAAACATACAGAAATCCACAAACAAGTTGGCATATAAACAACAATAATAGAATCAGGACCATTTGAAGCAGATAAAAATAAAGATCTGTTTATACCTATTTATGATATTCTTTATCACTGCTTTCTAGATGTAAAGTGAATTTAGTGCTTATACTTCTTATGATGTCCCTTGAGCTCATGGGAAGTACTATCCAACATATATGAGGGAATACAAATTAGTTTCTAACTGACATGTTAAATTTTTCTGTTTGAAGCAGTTTTTTAATTTAAGCAGAAAGTAAGTATAGCTCTGCTGGCCTTCATCATTGTTTCCTCTGTTCTATTGCAATCAGCAAAGCTATTTAAATCCAGCCAGGTATTTATGTCTAGTTTTAATAAGACACTAGACTAAGCCTACAAAATAGACAAATTAGCCAGAAACTGTTCATTCAGAGAAAGGATGTATGGTATAAAGAGCACAGGAATGCAGGATCATGACAAATGCATGCGAATCCTGGGAAGCAATATGAATGCCCCAGCAACGTCTGACTACTTTGCATAATTGACTCCATCAGTGAATCTGAAATTTAGCTTTCAGTTTTTCATAATTGTATATTTATAGTAACATGCTTCAAAAACTTTAAAGTAAAATGTAACAAATTACTGTTAAAAATAAAGAATATCTGTGTTGTACATTTAAATCATTTTAAAGAACTCTTAAGTATCTACATCAAGAGATATTTATATAGGATTGATATAAAATAAGGAATATATAAGAATTAAAATGGTACCTGGTTTGCATTTTTCTTAAAATGATTTAATGTACCTAAATTCTCACTTCTAACTTAGTAACTTTAGTGAATCACATCTGAATGTTTATTTTCTACATGATGGACTCTGCTAGAATGTTGTGGTATAACATTCTTATAGTTCTGTTGATGTTTATGTAATATTTGTTGCTGTTTAGGATCAACAATTGCACATGATACTTTATATTGAAATAAGACACTTACTGAATATTACTATTTTACTTCAAGTCTAATTTTAGTTCCAGAGAAGGCAGTGATGTTTTAAAGACTTGGACAATTTTTTCTTTTTCTTTTATGCCAGGAAGATCACTTAAAAACAAATACTTGAGGTTTCTGGAAGAGAAATTTTTTAAAGTTAATTTAATTTGGCCTTTACTCATAGCATTAAAAATAAACTTGCTTTATTGACTTAAAAAAGCTACACACAGAATGTGTTCATATCATCCTACACTTTCAAAATGACTTTTAGAACGGTAGTCTTAGAGTACTACTTCAAATGAAATTCATGCTAGGCACTAAGCCAGACCTTGGACAGTTTAGTTGTTCTGAATTACATCAATAATGCTGCTGAATTCTTCCAAACATTTTATGTATATTATGGCATAGAACTCCTTTGTATGTTAAATATAAAATATGACATCACTCATGGTGATGATTTTTTGCATCTGACACTAAAAGCAAAAACAACTAAAGCAAAAATAAACAAGTGGGACTTGTTTCAATCAAATTGAAAATCTTATATACAGCAAAGGAAACCATCAACAAAATGAAAAGGCAACCTACTGAATGGGAGAAAATATTTGCAAATCATATATCTGATAAGGAACTAACATCCAAAATGTATAAAGAACTCATATGACTCAATAGGAAAACCCCCAAACAATCCAATTTTTAAAGTGGGCAAAATATCTGAATAGACATTTTTCCAAAGAAGACATACAGATGGAGAACAGGTACATGAAAAGATACTCTACATCATTATCAGGGAAATGCAAATCAAAACCACTATGAGATATCACCTCACACTGTTGTTAGAATGGCCATTATCAAAAAGACTAGAAATAAGTGTTGGTGAGGATGTAGAGAAAAGGGAGTCCTTGTGCACTGTTGGTGGGACTGTAAATTGGTGCAGTCATATGTAAAACAGCATGGAGGTTCCTCAAAAAATTAAAAACAGAACTACCATATGATCCAGCAATTCTACTTTTCAGTATTTACCTGAAGAAAACAAAAACACTAACTCGAAAAGGTATCTGTACCCCCATGTTCATTGCAGCATTATTTACAATAGTCAAGATACAGAAACAACCTAAGCGTCCGTTGATGGATTAGGTAAAGAAAATGTGGTATATGTATACAATGATGTAGTATTCAGCCATAAAAAAATGAAATTCTGCTTTGGCAACAACTTGGATGGACCTTGAGGGCGTTATGCTTAGTGAAATAAGTCAGAGAAAAACAAATATTGTATGATGTCTTATATGTGGAAGCTAAAAATAAATAAATAAGCAAGCTCATAGATACATAGAACAGATTGGTGGTTGCCAAAGGCACAGGGTGGGGAGTGGGAGAAATGGGTGAACGGTTTCATGTTTTTGTTCTTAGTTTAGGTAAATTGAATTTTAAAAATATGAATCTTAACCTAGGAAGGAAAAGAAATTGGGAAAGTTCTTAAAGGAACCAAGTGTGTATTAAAAGGTGAAGCTTTAAAGCCTCAACTAATGTAAGAGATAAACAATCTAGTACTTTTGGTTCTAATGTTTAAGATTTCTCAGACTTCTGTGGTGCTGAGGTTACTGGCAGAACATAGGGGAAATTAAAAATAGGGAGGAAGTATAATAGCTAGTGCTTATTGAAAGCTTTCTGTATTAGGAACCCTGCTAGGTGCTTTATGTAGGTCAATTTTTTAAAAAGATGCTCCCTAAAAAATGCAATACAACCATAACATATTAAGGGTGATAATTTAAACTTTTAAAATATTATAGCTGACAGTTAAGTCATTTTCATAAATTATATTTTTCAGAATTGAAAAAAAGAGACCACCTCTCAACTGTTTTAAATTCCGATTATTCACCTTAACATTATCAAGTTTCCATTTTGGCACTGACCACCTACCTTAAATGATGCAAAGCAATGACACCTTTGTCTGTGACATTCCCACATGAAATTATTTCCATTTCCAACATGCTTTTTTGTAAATTTTCAAGTTGACTAAGTCTCTCCAAGCAGTCATCCTCAATATAGTGACACTTGCATAGCCTTATTTTTTCAACATGCTGTAGGCCTTCTGGGGGAAAAAAAGTACAGTTTAAGAACCTGCTTTACCATTAAGATGATCAACTATCCTAGTTTGCCCAGAATTGTTCTAGTTTTAGGATTGAAAGTCCTAAGTCCTAGGAAACCTCTTAGCCCCAGGAAAACAGTAACGATTAGTCACCCTATTAACCATACAAGGTATTCACTATACAGGTTGTGCTGATGGACAGGGCCATTCTGCAGTCAGATGCCCAATGCACTGGAGGAAAGAAATGCCCACACAAGCAGAAGCTGTGTGGATATAATTATTTCTACATTCGTGAGCGTTTCTCAATGACAGAAGTTTGACAAAGAAAATTTGACAAACAAGGCCTTGAATTTTAAGTCAATAAAGCACAGAATAAAGGCATGTAGAGACAAGCTTAGTGCAGGGAGAAAGGAGAGGAAGGTATTTGTAACCTCTATTTAATTTAAAAATAAATATCATACGCAGGAAGAAACAAGCTGGATTGGACTGAAAAAGGCAAAAAAGGACACACCTATGACTATAATAGTGAGTCAACTGCAACCAAACGTCACTGCAAATCACCTGCATTTCCCATAACAAATGATAGGGGAGTTACCCATGTGATCAAATCCAATGCTCATGATACAAGAATCAGTGGCATCAATTGCCTGAATCTTGTATTTGTCCAGAGGGCCTGTTGGGAGGTGGTTGTAGTCCTTCTGCCACCTCTCCTGGCCGTGGTAGCGCACCAGAGCCCCACAGCGCAGCAGCCACTCGGACGCTGCCCTGTCAGGGCCAACATCCCGGATGCGTTCATGATCCACTCTGTTGGCAAGAGAACAAAAGCCGGTAGCTTTTACTGTAGTCACTAGCTTCTTAACTATGTTCACCAAAGTAAATACAGAATAGCAACCACTTTTCACTTCACATGATGAGGAGGGAGATAATATATTAGTGAAATCCATGTAAAGAAAACATTCGATGGCTCTACCTGCTACCTTTTTTGCTTTTGTTTTTGTTTTCAAGTGAACTCTGTCAAGGCATGTTATTCTTATGTGAGTTTATCAGGCAGACATTGAGTCTTCATTGATTCGTATGTAGCACAATAGCTTCACACCAGGAGGTACTCAGTATCTATGTTTTGAATGAATGACTACACTTGGTTATCATTTTTATTAATGACAAAAGATTAAAAAGGGAATAATTTTGAACCTTTGTTCAAATGAATGTCATTAAGTGATATTCATTAATTTTAACATATGCCCTTTTCTCTAGTTAGTGGTATTAATGCTATATTAAGCAACAAGGAGGTTAGTTTTGCCAGTTTCAAAATGATATTTCTAAGCATGCCACCAACTTTTTATTTATTTTATTTTATTTTTTAAAATAAATTTATATATTTATTTTTGGCTGTGTTGGGTCTTCGTTGCTGTATGCGGGCTTTCTCTAGTTGCGGCGAGCGGGGGCTACTCTTCATTGTGGTGTGCAGGCTTCTCATTGCGGTGGCTTCTCTTTGTTGCGGAGCACAGGCTCTGGGTGTGTGGGCTTCAGTAGTTGTGGCATGTGGGCTCAGTAGTTGTGGCTTGCGGGCTCTAGAGCGCAGGCTCAGTAGTTGTGGCACACGGGCTTAGTTGCTCCGTGGCATGTGGGATCTTCCCGGACCAGGGCTCGAACCCGTGTCCCCTTCATTAGCAGGCAGATTCTTAACCACTGCACCACCAGGGAAGTCCCCCAACCAACTTTTTAAAACCTTGATTTCCCTTGATAGTATTCAAAAGGTTAACTACATCCCTTAAGAAGCCATAGAATAAAATATTCTAAAATTACATTTACTGAGCTTTTCTGATTACAAAAGTAATAAATGTTCATTTCAGAAAACTTGAAAGGCATTGAAAGGATGAATAAGAATCACTTAAGTCCTGTAACCCAGACAGTTAATAGTCTGTAATCTATTTTTCTGATCTTTATTCAGTGCTTGTATGTTTTATTTGCTTTAAAAGAAAGTTAGGATCGTACTGCATGCACGACACGAAAAACATTTGAAACACAAGAAATAACCAAATTAGCTACTGGGAACTCATCAAGCTGTAACAATTCCCACGTTTCTTCACTTTAGTTAAACTTACTTATTAAACACTGCATTCAACCAGCCCCAGAAGTATCGGGAGTCACGTGACCTTGGGAGTTTCTTTAAGCCACAGAACTGCTGGGAAATTTTTCCAAACAGCATCATTTGATCTAGACACATAAAACAGTATTCATATTAGATCATCAGCTGGGAATCAGAGTCCCATACATACGGCAACTGACTTTACAACTTCAGAGTCAGTGCTCTTGTGCTGATAAAGCTGATGACTCACTTGCCACTCAATAGTTATTAAGCAAGTTACTCCTGTCTGTTTTTTGGTTGCTTTTGCTGCAAAAATGAGAGGCTGAATTGAATGGTCTCTATGGTTCCTTCCAGCTTGGACATTGTTCTTTCTACTTGTTCACTCCTCAATTGGAGTCAGCCTGCAGTGGTGCCACCTGGTGTCCATGCAGGCAGTGCATCTACAAATTTACTGAAACCAGCTCCAGTCCCAATCTACATTTCCAGTACCAAAATGACAAACTAAAATCACCTAAGGAGCAATGTGTCAAGATTAAGACACTTACGTCCAGAAAAGGAGAGGAGTCGTGGAAACAGATCTTCCTATCACAAGGCTGCAAGTAGTGTCCCCAGAACAGTGCAAAGCAAGAGCTGTACAGGGCAGCTGGGAAAGACTGGGCAAGTAACTTCACCTCTCTGACCCTTGGTTTTCTCATTTGTAAAATGAGATTATTTGCTCAGATGATTTCCAGCTGTAAAAACCCATAACTATGAGTTGAAAAGGCGATTTTGGAATTGGGTCTCAACCTGATTTATCTCAATTCAAGTTTCTCTGATAGTGTGCCAGGTGGGGAGAAAACAAAGATAAATGAAACATGGTCTCTGCCTTTGAAGAGCTGACAATTTAATGCAGGGTGGAGTGAGCTAAAACAAGTTACCAGGTAGTTAAAATAAATGATAGAACCTGGAAAAGACCTCAAACGAGTTAAAGACACACAAGGATTTCAATAGACAAAGATGCCAGGAAATTGTAGGTCAGGTGATAAGCTGAGGCAGGAACCTTTAAGGCATGTTGTAGTTCAGTTGGCACAGCACATGGGGGTCATGAGAAGAGGAGGGAGACAATGTACACAGTCACATCGGGAAGGGTCTCCCATGATCAGCCAGAAAGTTTGTCTTCTGCAGGTGGCTAGGAATCATTGAGACTTTAGCACAGAGCACTGGCATGGTTAGAACTATGCTTCAGGAATATTAAGACAGCAGCATCAAGATTGAGGGTCATTTAGAGATGAGGAAACTTAAGCCCTGATAATAAGTAACTTGCTGACACCCTAAATCCTTTCTGGAACAAGGTGGGGTATTAATAAATGCATGTGTTTAAAGGGACCTGTCCAATGTTTCATGGTTAATTGTTAGCAGTGCTGAAACTGGAACCTAGTTTTCTCTCTTATTAGTCCAGGGCTCTTTCCTCAGTCATTGGATGGTTCTAGAACTCAGGAAAAAGAAGAGGACTAGAAAGAGGCCTGAGTGGGAACTACCTTAGAGCTGAGGAAGTGCCCAAGGATGTTGGGTTGTAAAACAAAGAGAGCTGAGGTCTGAGGACAGAACCCTGGGGCCATCTACTAGCCTCTTTATCCCTTCTCCATCATCACTCTGCCTTCATTACTGCAAACTTCTCCCCCTGCTACTTCCTCCCACATTCTCAGCCCTTTCCAGCTTTTGGTTAAATCTCTCTCCACCTGTGCCCATCTCAGTAACTCCTTTGGCTGCCAACCTTGTTTACAAATCTGGGCTTTCCAGCTTCAACTCAGGCTGTTCCCTCCATTTACCATCCCTCCCCGCCCCCCAGAATCCTATGGAAATCTTCCCCAGCCTCAAGACTTTACTCAAATGCCATCTCCATCCATCCATTCATTCATGCAATAAATATTGAATGTCTGCTATACTTAGTGCAAGAGATTCAATGGCAAGACAGAAGCAAAACAAAACAACACAGGAGAGAGACCGAGAAAAACATGGTTCCTGTCCTCATAGAATGTGTAGTATATATACCATATATGTATAGATGACATATAAACAAATGAATAACATGCAACACGATGTCTTAATGGAGGTATGGACATGTTCTGTGAGAGCTTAGAGAAGGGAGTGAGGGATAGGCTTCATACTAGAGGTGTCTTCTGAGATGGGTCTCAAAGGATGATTAAGAGTTTCCAGTTAGGCAGAAAAAAGAAAAGTATGAAGGGCAAAAGAAAGAGCAAGAATCACATATTACTCATTTCCATTTTTCTTAGCACCTAGCACAGCACCATTCCCTAATGCAAGTTTAATAAATATTTGGCAATTAATAATCTTCAATGGGTGATACATTTTCATGCAGAAACCAAGGAAACTCATTAAGTGGGTAAATTAGAGAGGTTTGTGAAAATTGAAGTACTTTCACTTGATTCATTTTGGCCCACCTTGTATTTCTGCTTAAGGGAAAGATTAAACCAAATTTACTTCAGCTTATGATCTCTAAAAACATTAGATATTATATTTAAAATAATTTAAACATGAAAATTAAGTTTTTATTTAGCAATAAATTAAAAAAACTAATTGGTAGGTTTTTGCATTCTCAACTGCTACTTTGTTAATTGATATTAGGAATTTCAGATGAATTCAAGCAGCTACCTCTGAGAATGCTTTCTAGAGGGAAAGAGGAGACCTCTGGTGGTAAGTTGATGAATTTAGCTTTAATAAATTAAACAAGTGAAATGCAAGTTAAAAAATAACCACTACTAAATTACCGCTGTGATAAATAATTTAGGAATTAAAATTATTTTAAAAATTCTTCTTACTATCATAACACAGCTTAGAGCCATAAGTTTGTAACAGATGTTTCTAAAAGTTGCTATATGTTCACGACTTAGAGAAGACCAGACCTCTAATGTGTGACTCAAAATAGGATATGGAGAGTCCCCCAATTTGCATATAAACAAGTTTTTTTAAAAAAAATGGAAGTTCTTTTTTTACATATGAGACATAATTACTTAGGTGGGCTATTCAAAACGTTGGCTATTTTAGTGGTCAAAAAGACTGAACTAGCCAACTCGTTCTTGAGGGCAGTAAAAGTGTGAAGAGAGGGGTGGGTGATGTCAGAACTGGGGCATTTTTACTCCCCAAATTATAACCCCACTTCACTGCAAATTCATCCATTATTGATGCCAATTCTTATTCCTGAGGTGTCTAGAGTCTAGTGAAATAGAACAGCAGAGCAATTGCTTAGGAATGAGAAGCAAAGTTTCCAAAAGCCACTCTTAGGCTAATATTGCTTGACACTCATTGAACTAATTTCACATAGGTTCTGACCTAGATGGAAGATGAACACGAATTCTTAGCTGAGGAGGGTGGTGGCTAGAACACAAATGTCTCTAGCCAAAGACATTACAGGGTGAATGAATGTAAGGTGAGCTCTTGATGTGAGATTATCTAAATGAAACAAATTAATGTACAGTCAAGCCTAGGGGAGTAGGTAAGCAGAGAAAATTTTACAAAAAGAGCATGTGTATTTTGAGTTCTTTCACTTTGCTAAACTCAGAAGCACGTGCTCAAAATCACAGAGTAGTAAAAAAGTCACTATTCTGGGCTGACCCATGAAAGCCTGACCACAGACCCTAGAACTGTATAATTCTGTACTCAACCTAGTAACAAATCAACTACATCCCATGCAACGGTTAAAATAAAAAATAGTGATAGTACCAAAAGTTGGTGACACTGAAGAGGAACTGAACTGGATCACTCAACATTGCTGGTGGGAATGTAAAATGGTGCAGCCACTTTGGAAAACACTTTGGCAGTTTCTTACAAAAGTAAACATGTGCTTATCATATGACCCAGAAATTGGACTCTTAGGCATTTATCCCAGAAAAACAAAAACAGGCTCGCACAAAAAGCTGTACACTAATTTTCATAGCAGCTTTATTTGAAATAGCTAAAAACTAAAAGTAACTCAGATGTCCTTCAATGGGTGAATGGTTAAACATGCTGTGGTACATCCATACCATGAAATACTTCTCAGCAATTAGAATGAACTATCAATACATGCAACAATTTGGATGGATCTCAAGGGATTATGCTGAGTGAAAAAGTCAATTCCAGAAAATTACATACTGTATAATTCTGCTTATGTAACATTCTCGGCATGACAAAATTTTAGAAAGGGAGACTAGAACGGGGAAGAGGGTGCCCTGCAGGAGAGAAGTGTAGTTATAAAAGGACAACCGAGGGATCCTGGTGGTGATGGAACTGTGCTGTAGCTTGCCTGTGGTGGATACAAGAATCTACACATGGGGAATTCCCTGGTGGTTCAGTGGTTAGGACTCTAAGCTCTCACTGACAAGGGCTGGGGTTCAATCCCTGGTCGGGGCACTAAGATCCCAAAAGCCCGACGGCGCGGCCAAACAAAACAAAACAAAACCTGCACATGTGATAAAAACTATACAGACCTAAATACATGCACAAAGGTAAAACTGCAGTTATCTCAATAAGATCCATGGGCTGTGTCAATGTCAATTTCCTGGTTGAGTTATTGTTCTATTCTTTTACAAGATGTTACCATTGGGGAAGACGGGTAAAGGGTACACAGGATCTCTACTGTTTCTTACAACTGCATGGGAATCTACGATTAGCTTAAAACTAAAAAGTTGAACTAAAAAAATAACCATTTCTTATTTTTTCATTTGTGATGAACAAGCAGGCAACATTCCACATTATTTTCGCAAATAAAGAAAATATGTACAACTGTCCAGGTGATAAAACCAATATAAACATAATAAAAGCCATCATTTTATCGAGCACTTTACTGGGCTAACATCTGATGAGCCTTATCTCGTGTAATCCACATGAAGGAGATCCTGCTATTACTCCTAGTTCACAGAGAAGGGTCTGAGGCAAAGAGGTGAAGTGACTTCCCCAAGCTACCCGACTAATAACTGGAGCCAAATTCACACAGGCAAGAATAAGTCCTTCCAGCAATAAAGTTAAATGATTCTATTTTTGTTCAGCTGTCCTGACCCTAAAAATTAAAAAACTTCCATCAAGCAGAGAGAACAAATGTTAGTTAAACATGGTGATAAATGTTAGTTAGGCATGGTGATAAAGGATCACGTAATTTAACACAGGTTTTTCATACATTACATGGTCCACTTCCCTCATTTTACAGATAAACAGGGGTGAAGTGACCTGCACAGGTGAGTCGCTGTTCCCAGGCCCGCACAGCATATTTAAAAGTATATCTCGGTCCAGGATTTTTTAAAAAAGGAAATAGATTGCTAAATGATGTCAGAGACCGAGACGTCTGGTTCATTTAGGTGCTCAATATTTACAGGACCAACAAATGAATGAATGGCACGTCAGGAGCCACATATATGGAAGTCCAGAAGACTGCAGGCTATCAGGCGTTGCCATGACAGAGCCTCCGTCCGGAGAGGGCTAGGGCTGGACAGCGAGCGCCCCTCCAGTGGCCACTCCACTGGGTGGGAGCCGGGTTGGAGATCGCGGTGCCCTGAAAGGAGCCTCGAGCGACGCGGGGCGGGGCTGAGGGGGGCGGGGTTGAGAGGGGCGGAGCCTCGAGTGACGCGGGGCGGGGTCGAGAGGGGCGGGGCCTGGCGGGAGGAAGGGAGGCCGCTGGGCTTGCCCAAACGACAGTTTTCACCATAATCATCCCGACTTTCTTCCGCGGCCCCGAGTCCGCTCGGCGGTGAAGATCGAGGACGCCCGACTCGGTGGGCCAGATTTTCAGTCAGCCTAGCGATGGGAGAAGGGAAAGGGCAGAGGCTAACCACCACCCTAGACCCGCCCCACCCGGGGCCTAGCTCCTCTACTCACAGCGTCAAAAGGAGGGAGCAAGCTAGCGTCCCCAGCGTCTACGGCGGCGCCGGCTTGCCCTTCGCCCTCCGCCGCGCGAGTCCATTGGCCACTGGCGGCTGCTCTCACGTGGGGCGAAAGAGCGCCCCTCATTGGCCTCTGCCTGGGGGCGGGGCTAGAGAGCGCCTGGACCTGGGCAGAGTAGGGCTCAAGGGCCGGCTCCTGGGGCTTGAGGCAGGGGAGGAGGCGCAGGCGATGGTGCCAGCGCTACGTTACCTAGGCAGTGTCTGCGGACTGGCCCGCGGGGGGTTTCCCGGGGGCTTCTCCGCGGCGTGCGCGCCCGCGCCGGGGAAGCCCTGGCTGTTGTGCCAAGGTGGCCGCAGAGCCAGCACCAGGTGAGTAGCCGCTGGCCCGACTCCCCGCGGTCTGCGCTGCTTCTCTCAGAGGTGCCTCGTGCTGGACCTCTGCCCTTGCGCTACTTTCCTGTCCTCGGCGTGGGAGAGGGTCGGGATCCTGTGAATCCCGGGCTCCAACCTATGGTGCCAGGAGCTACCTGCTTGGATCATCTGTAGGTTTGTGGGCGAGAGGAAAAGAATAAGAAAGGCAGTGTTGGGTAGAGGTCAAGAACAGTTCTGGCTCTGAATACCACCCCACCACTTCCTATTCAACTCTGGGCGGGTTAGTTAAGCTCCTTAAAAGCTCAGTTGTGAATAGGATCCTAGTCTTTCGCGTTAAGTGGTCGTTTTGAGGATTAAAGGACCTAACACACTGTAAGCAATCAAATATGCTGTTTATTCGCTGGCCTTCCTGATGTTACTTGGAAGATCTAAAACCAGTCTTATATCAATCAGTTCCTGGTACACGCATGCTGCATAGAGTTGCCCCTGTGAGAAGCAGCTCAGTTAGTTGCTAATTAAACCCTGCAAAATTCAGCGCCCTGTGATTTGAAGTTTGGAGACCACATTCGCCACTACTGTTTTTCTCTGCTCTCTGTAGAGGGAATGGTTTATGCGAAGGTTTCAAAGCTGGAAAGGTCTTGGCTGTTTCGGGAACTAGAATGTGGGCAAGATGAGTGTGACTAGAGCTTAGCGGAGCAGAGATGGTGTGGAATGACATCGGAGAGGGGCTACATCACAGCACAGTTTCTGTTTTAAATACACGTGAAGTTTTATTCTAAGAGCACTGGGAGGCTTTTAAAGGGTTTTAAAGAAGTGATTAAATGTTGATGTTTCTGAAGTTGATTCTGGCTGCTGTGTATTAGTGGATTGGAGGGGGATTAGAGTGGGATAGGATTTGTGATTCATCGTGGGGGTTTGTAGACAGCTCTTTTGGGAACCTTTTTTTAAGGGAAGAAAGGTAAGGTTAGTGAAGGTTTTGTTTATACTTTTTATTTTTCCTTTTTATACTTTTTATTTTGAAATGATTATAGATCCATAGGAAGTTGCAAAAGAACAGAGAGCTCTCATGTACCCTTCTTCACCCAATTTACCCCAGCAACACCTTACATAACTGTAATAACAGTATCAAACCAGGAAATTGACATTAGCACAATCCACCGGCCTTATTCAGATTTTCATCAGTTTTAGAAGTTTTGCACTTGTTTGTTTTTTTAAATTGCTTTACTACTTATAGACCTTTATTCTATATAACATTTAGTATCTTAAAATATTATTTTGAAAATATTATTGAAATTAGGTAGATTTGGGGGAGATTTACTTCTTTATAATTTTGAGTTTTCCCATCCATGAACTTGGCATATCTTTTCATTTATGCATACTCATTTGTTACTTAAAGTTTATTTATTTGTTGATTTTTTTGGCTGCATTGGGTCTTCATTGCTGTGCAGGGGCTTTCTCTAGGTGCGGAGAGCAGGAGCTACTCTTTGTTGTGGTGCGCGGGCTTCTCATTGCCGTGGCTTCTCTTGTTGCGGAGCACGGGCTCTAGGCCCGCGGGCTTCAGTAGTTGTGGCGCACGGGCTTAGTTGCTCCGCGGCATGTGGGATCTTCCTGGACCAGGGCTGGAACCCGTGTCCCCTGCATTGGCAGGTGGATTATTAACCGCTGCGCCACCAGGGAAGTCCCTCATTTGTTATTTAATAGAGTTTAAAATTTTTCTCTGTGAAGTTCTTTTTTCTTAGGTTAATTCTTTGATTCCCTTATTACTTTGTTGCTACTGTAAATAGTATTTTATTTTATATTATTCTTTCAGTTGGATCTTACTGGTATAGAAGATGCTTCTTTGTACTTCTTATCCAGTTTTGGAACCTGGTTCATATGTGCTTCATAAAATGAGTTAGGGAGTTCTCAACCCTTTAAATTTTTCTGGAATATCTTTGATGATAGAGATTATCCGTTCCTTGAAAGTTTGGTAAAATGTATGTGTGTGTGTGTTTAGGTAGAAAGCTTTTGATGACTATTTTAATTTATAGTGATTGATTCAAAATTTCTATTTCTTTATGCCTCAGTAATTTTGCCCGAGGAGTCCCCCACCCCATTTCATCTATGTTATCAAATTTATTAGCATATAGATCTCCATGATACTCTTTGATTATGTTTAAGATCCTTGTTGTGTCTTTACGTATATTTTCTTTATTATTCTGTTTTATTTATTTGTGTCATCTCACTTTTTCCCCCATTACTCTTGCCAGAGGTTTGTCTACATTATAAATCTTTTCAAATAAAAGATTTTTCTTCTTTATTATATTTTGTTATATATATGTTTTATATATTATATATACATGTTTATATATGTTTGTTTTTCTTTATTATATTTAACTTCTTGAGTTGTTAACTCATTGATTTTTGGTCCAGGAGTATTTTTAGGAGTGTCTCTTGCATGTTAAAGTTCCTGTAGCCTTGTTTACCCAAGAATATCTTTATTGAATCCTCATATTTAAATGGGATAGTTTGGGCTTCCCTGGTGGTGCAGTGGTTAAGAATCCACCTGCCAATGCAGGGGACATGGGTTTGAGCCCTGGCACCGAAGATCCCACATGCCGTGGAGCAGCTAAGCCCATGTGCCACAACTACTGAAGCCCACACGCCTAGAACCCGTGCTGCACAACAAGAGAAGCCACGACAATGAGAAGCCCGCACACCGCAACAAAGGGTAGCCCCCGCTCAACGCAACTAGAGAAGGCCCGTGTGTAGCAACGAAGACCTAAGACAGCCAAAAATAAAAACAACTAAATAATAAATTAAAAAAAAAATAAAAGAGATAGTTTAACTCTAGGTTAGAAGTCCTTTTTTTCTCCTTGAAAATAATGCTCCATTGACTTCTTGATTTCAGTGTCACAATTTAGAAATCTGATTTCAAGTGAATTCATGTTTCTTTAAATTTATATTTTATATTGGAGCATAGTTGATTAACAATGTTGTGTTAGTTTCATGTGTACAGCAAAGTGATTCAGTTATACATATACATGTATCTATTCTTTTTCAAATTCTTTTCCCATTTAGCTTATTACAGAATATTAAGCAATGTTCCCGGTGCTATACAGAAGGTCCTTGTTGGTTATCTGTTTTAAATGTAGCGGTGTGTACATGTCAATTCCAAACTCCCTCCCTCCCCCGACCCTGCCCCCTGGTAACCATAAGTTTGTTCTCTAAGTCTGTGAGTCTGTTTCTGCTTTGTAAATAAGTTCATTTGTATCATTTTTTTTAGATTCTGTATATAAGCAATATCATATGATATTTGTCTTTCTCTGTCTGATTTACTTCACTTAGTATGATAATCTCCAGGTCCATCCATGTTGCTGCAGATGACATTATTTCATTCTTCTTAATGGCTGAGTAGTATTTCATTTTATATATGTAGCACATCTTTATCCATTCATCTGTCGATGGACATTTAGGTTGCTTCCATGTCTCGCTATTGTAAACAGCGCTGCAATGAACATTGGGGTGCATGTATTCTTTTGAACCATGTTTTTCTCCAGATACATGCCCAGTAGTGGGATTGCTGGGTCATATGGTAGTTCTATTTTAGTTTTTCAAGGAACCTCCACACTGTTCTCCATAGTGGCTGTACCAAATTATATTCCCACGAACAGTGCAAGAAGGTTCCCTTTTCTCCACACCCTCTCCAGCAGTTATTGCTTGTAGATTTTTTGATGATGCCCATTCTGACTGGTGTGAGGTGATATCTCATTGTAGTTTTGATTTGCATTTCTCTAATAATTAGCGATGTTGAGCATCTTTTCTTGTGCCTGTTGGCCATCTGTATGTCTCCTTTGGAGAAATCTCTATTTAGCTCTTCTGCCCAATTTTTGATTGAGTTGTTTGTTTTTTTGATATTGAGTCACATGAGCTGTTTGTAAATTTTGGAGACTAATCCCTTGTTGGTTGCATCATTTACAAATATTTTCTCCCATTCTGTGGATTGTCTTTTCATTTTGTTTATGATTTCCTTTGCTGTTACATGCACTCATTTTTGTGTGTGTTACTATGCAATTTAACAGCATGTGTTAATTTGTGTAACTGCCACCACAATTAAGAAACAGAAATGTTCCATCAATACAGAGATTGTGTTACCTACCCCTTTATATTCACATCCCATTTCTCCACCCTTTCTAACCTTTGGCAACCACGAATCTATTTTTCAGCTCTATAATTTTGTCAGTTTGAAAATGTTATATAAGTGGAATCACACAGTATGTAACCCTTTAGATTGGCTTTTTTCATGCAGCATAATGTCCTTGCGATCTATCTAAGGTGTTGCCTGTGTTGATAGTGGGTTCCATTTAATTGTTGAGTAGCAGTCTATGATATGGATGTATTGCAGTTTGTTTAACCACTCCCCAGTTGAATGGTATCTGGGCTGTTTCAGTTTTTGGCTATTATGAATAAAGCTGCTATGAACACTTATGTACAGATTTTTGTAGGAACGTAAGTTTTCATTTCTCTGGGATAAATGCCAAAGAGTGCAGTTGCTAAGACATGTAGTAAGCACATGTTTAGTTTTTTAAGAAACTGCCATACTGTTTTTCCAGAGTGGCTGTACTATTTTACATTCCTACCGGTAACATGTGAGTTGATCCAGTTCCTCTCATCCTCACCAGCGTTTGTTGTTATCATTTTTTTTAAAAAAAAAAGCCATTCTGATAGGGGTGTAGTGATGTCTCACTGTAGTTTTAGTTTGCATTTTCCTAATGACTAAAGGTATTGAACATATTTTCATGTACTTATTTGCCATCTATATATCTGTCCTCTTTGATGAAATGTTTGTTCATATCTTTTGCCTATTCTCTAAATGACTTGTTTGTTTTAATAAATTTATTTATTTATTTATTTATGGCTGCGTTGGGTCTTCATTGCTGTGCGCGGGCGTTCTCTAGTTGCAGAGAGCAGGGGCTACTCTTCATTGTGGTGCGCGGGCTTCTCATTGCGGTGGCTTCTCTTGTTGCAGAGCACGGGCTCTAGGCACGCGGGCTTCAGTAGTTGTCGCACGTGGGCTCAGTAGTTGTGGCTTGCGGGCTCTAGAGCGCAGGCTCAGTAGTTGTGGTGCACAGCTTTAGTTGCTCTGCAGCATGTGGGATCTTCCCGCACCAGGGCTCGAACCCATATCCCCTGCATTAGTAGGTGGATTCTTAACCACTGAGCCACCAGGGAAGTCTTGAGTTGTTTATTTTTAGAGTTCTTAATATATATTTGAGAAATGTGTCCTTTGTAAGATATATGGTTTGCAAGTGTTTTCTCCCAGTTTGTTCATTGTCTTCTTATCCTCTTAACAGAGTCTTTTGCAGAGCAAAAGTTTTTAATTTTGATGAAGTCCAGTTTATCATTTTTTTTTCTTTTATGGGTCATGGTTTTGGTGTGAACTCCTCAAGTAGCCCTAAATACCAAAGATTTTCTCCTATGTTTTCTTCTAAAAGTTTTATCGTGAATATTTGATGATATTTAAAAACTGAATTTTTTGGTTAGAATAATGACATTGTGTGTGTTTTTTGTTTTTTGTTTTTTTTTGCGTTATGCGGGCCTCTCACTGTTGCGGCCTCTCCTGTTGCGGAGCACAGGCTCTGGACGCACAGGCTCAGCGGCCATGGCTCACGGGCCCAGCTGCTCCGTGGCATGTGGGATCCTCCTGGCCGGGGCACGAACCCGTGTCCCCCGCATCGGCAGAGTGGACTCTCAACCACTGCGCCACCAGGGAAGCCCTGTGTGTGTGTTTTTAAAGAGCCATTTTAGAAATAACATATTGAAATATTTACAGATGATGTTTAAGATTTAGATCGAAATAATATAATGCAGGAGGGGGTGAAAAAAAATAAATGGGGTGAAGAAGCAAGATAGGCCACGTTCCTGTAAAACCTAGATTTGTGACCACGAGATCAGTGCTTGTGGTAATCTTTTAAGCTTCTCATTTTAGATTTAGATAGACTATACATACCCTTTCTAATTTTTTAAATGATTATATAATCAGAGTTATGGCTAAAACTGGTTCTGAGCCCGTTCTGGACCACTTATTTCCTTAAGTTTGATGTTCTCACTGTTTCCTTCTCAGCAGAATAAAAAAATTATGAATTTTTGTACACTAGGTGTTAAAGACTTAATGTTAACTTATCCTCAAGAATATTGCACCTGAATTTTTAACGAATAGATGGTAGAGGAGAGAGTGTGATAGTTAACAGAGTAACCACTGATGTAGCCAGGTTGGGCAGAGTATTATAGAGACTTAGAGCAGCTTGGGCAACTAGCCACTCTGCCTGCTGGCTGTAGCTGATTATACATGCATGTGACTTTTAAAGGTTTCTTCGTTAGTATAAAGCCAAATGTCACAAAGCCCAATAAACATTTGATTTTAATGATTACTAATTAATACTTTGTCGGTTGATGATGAAACTGTCAAGTTTGATAAAGTCTATTATAAACACGCATTACTTTAAAGGTGGCTTTCTCTTAAAGCTCATTTGATGTAGTCATTATTGGTGGCGGAATTGTGGGGCTTGCCTCTGCCAGAGCGCTCATCCTGCGACATCCAGCTCTTTCCATTGGTGTTCTGGAAAAGGAGAAAGATTTAGGTATGTATGTTCTCAGTGTTGCTTAACCTGAGCACCTGCTCATTTTGTCAGTTCTACATCTTTCATGCTGAATGTCGATGTTAGTGTCCCAGTTTGGATTCTTTAGAAAGCAGAGTCTAGGACTAGGATTTGGGTGTAGGTGATTTTTTTCAAGGTTATTCGAGGAGGCAGGAGTGAGGAGGTGGGGAGAGTAAACAGGGAAGGAGGAAAAACCTTGTGAGGGTGCATTATCTAGGTTGCAGCTGGGAGCTTAATTCCACTGAGCCCTCGAGGAGCTACCTAATGTTTCCCAGGATTGTGCTCATTTATCCATCAGCTTCTGTCCCTTTAGTTGAGGATTGTCCATAGGGTGTTGAGTCCCTGTGCCCCCAAATATTAGAAAAGGCCCTGGAGCAGAAGGCAGAGAGCTGTAGTGGACCCTTGAAGCGGTTTGCTTGTGGTGAGGGGGGCGGTTTGTGCACCAAAGTTGTAGCGGAAGTCAGAGATGGGCTGGAGGGATGTGACACAGACACCATGCTTGGCTGCTACGGGAGGCTAGAAGTGCTCTGACTATAAGAACAAACTCAGACAGAATTTTAAATAGCGGTCTCTAATAGCTTCAACTGTAAGTGTATTCCCCCACTTCTTAAGTTTTGAATGAGTCATGTAGTTTCTCCTAACCTGTTTCTCTTGTTCCATAGCTATTCATCAGACTGGACATAACAGTGGTGTCATACATAGTGGAATTTATTATAAACCTGAATCTCTGAAAGCTAAGTTATGTGTACAAGGCGCAGCCCTCATCTATGAGTACTGTAACCAAAAGGGAATTTCCTACAAGCAATGTGGCAAGGTATGGCATTTTACTAGGGCCTTGACTTATTTATAAATAGCATTTACTTAGTAATCTTAAATGTTGATTTAAAAAATGCCTGGCTTTTCTTTCTCTGTATCCATGTAATTTGCAAAATCTAGATGTTTCATATAAATGGGATCATACAATATGTTGTCTTTTGTGATTGGCTTCTTTCACTTGGCATGGTGTTTTCAAGGTTCGTTCATCTTGTGGCATGAATCAGTACTTCATTCCTCCTTATACTCCATTGTATTGGTAAACCACATTTTGTTTATCCAGTTATCAGTTGATGGACATTTGGGTTGTTTCCACTTTTTGGCTACTATGAATAATGCTGCTATGGACATTTATGTACAAGTTTTTGTATGGACCTATGTTTTCATTTCTGTCAGGTATATACCTATGAGTGGAGTTGCCGGGTCATATGGTAACTACATGTTTAACATTTTGAGGAAGTGTGAAACTGTTTTCCAAAGTGCTGTACTATTTTACATCCCCATCAGCAGTTAATGAGGATTCCAATATCCTCACATCCTCATGAACACCTGTTATTGTCTGTTTCATTTTAGCTATCCTAGAGGATGTGAAGTGCTATATCATTGTGGTTTTTATGTAATTAAACATAGTAATTAATGATGTTAAGCATCTTTTCATATACTTATTGGCCATTCATTTATCTTCTTTGGAGAAATATCTATTCAAATCTTTTTCTCATTTTAAAATTGAGTTCTTTGTCTTTTTATTTGTATGTGTTATTTATATATTCTGGATATATAAATATCCCTTATCAGCTATATGATATTTACTAAAATACTACTAAAATATTAAAATATATATATATTTTTAAATAAAATAATAGCAATAGTAATGATCGTATTTTAAATATTACTAAATATTTTCTCCCATTCTGTAGATTTTCTTTTTTACTTCTTGATGGTATCCTTTGAAGCACAGAAACTTTCAATTTTGATGAAGTCTAGTTTATCTTTTCTTTTCTTTTATTGCTTATACTTTTAGTGTCATATCTAAGAAATCATTGCCTAACTTTAGATCATGAAAAAGTGCTCCTACATTTTCTTCTAATGTCAAAGCCTTAGCTCTGATGTTTAGATCTGTGATAGTTTTTTTCCCCCAAATGAGTTGGTTTAATTCTGAGTGTTATAGAATTGGAGCTAGAACAAAGACTGAAGAACAGACTTTGGCAGGATTCTGGGCTGGGTTTACTCTGACCTCACAGCTAAGGTAGAAATGGCCGAATGAGAAGAACTAAAGAGAAGATGAACCACTGTATGATTTCATTTTTTTAAACTTTAACAAAAGTTTGTTCTTAAATTTATAGCAGGTTTCAAGACAGCACTTCATTCTAACTATAGGTGGCAACAGATGTTATGGCAGGGAATCCAGTTATTTAAACAGGAATGGAATTAAGGATCACCATTGCCTCTGGCACAAGGAACAGCTTACTTTTTGACAGATTTCTTAATTCCAACTGTCGCCAGGAGGGCCTTCCTTGCAGCCTCAAGTTTCTTTTGCTTCTCTTTTTGTTTCTGCTTGAATGCCTTATCATCCTCATCCAACTTCTTGGCCTGCTTCTTGGGCTGCTTCAGGTGCTTCTTACCACCTTTTCAGATGGCCTACTGCCCCTTCCCCAGACCCCACCACCAGAAGCAGAGCTTCTACCCTTACACGTATTCCTCCAGCGTAGGTTCACTTTTTTTTTTTTTTGCGGTATGCAGGCCTCTCACTGTTGTGGCCTCTCCTGTTGCTCCGGACGCGCAGGCTCAGCGGCCATGGCTCACGGGCCCAGCCACTCCACGGCATGTGGGATCCTCCCGGACTGGGGCACGAACCTGTGTCCCCTGCATCAGCAGGTGGACTCTCTACCACTGCGCCACCAAGGAAGCCCTAGGTTCACTTTTTAATTAATTTTGGTATATGGTGTGAGGAAGAGTTCCAACTTCATTCTTTTGCATGTGGATATCCAGTTGTCTCAGCACCATTTGTTGAAAAAAATATTCTTTCTACATTGTTTTGGCACCTGTATCAAAAATCAGTTGAGCATAAGTGTAAGAAGGTTTGTTTAGGATTCTCAATTCCATTCCATTGATGTGTGTCTATCGTTATGCCAGTACCACACCATCTTGTTTACTGTAGCTCTTTATTTTTTGAAATCAGTAAGTGTGAGTCCTCCAACTTTGTTCTTTTTCAAGAGTGTTTTGGCTATTCTGGGTCCCTTGCATTTCCATATGAATTTTAGGGTCAGTTTGTCAGTTTCTCCAAAAAAGGCAGCTGGGATTTTTGTTAGCGAGCGATTATATTGAATCTATAGATCAATTTGGGGAGTATTGCCATCTTAACAATATTAAATTTTGCAAACCATGAACTTGGGATGTCTTCCCACTTATTTAGATCTTCTTTAATTTCTTTCAACAACTTAAAAACATTTTTCATTTTACAGGTCTTGCACTTCTTTTGTAATTTTATTCCTTGATATTTTATTCTTTCTGATGCTTTTGTGAGGGGAATTGTTTTCTTAATTTCAGTTTGGTTTATTCATTGCTAATGTATAGAATATGATTGATTTTTGTGTATTGATCTTTATCCTTCAACTTCGGTGAACTCGTTTTTTAGTCTAATAGTTTTTCGTGTGTGTGTGTGTGTGGATTCCTTAGGATTTTCTATATGCAGGATCATATCATCTGCAAATAAGATAGTTTTACTTTTTTCTTGCCTAATTTACCTGGGTAGAATCTCTAATACAATGTTGAATAAAAATAGTGAAAGTGGATATCTTTGTGTTGTTCTTGATTTTAGGGAGAAAGCATTCAGTCTTTCACTATTAAGTATAATGATAGTTGTGGGTTTTTTGTGGATGCCCTTTATCAGACTGAGGAAGTTCCTTTTTACCTGCAGTTTGTTGATTTTAATCATGAATAGGTGTTGGATTTTCTCAAATGCCTTTTCTATGTCTCTTGAGGCAGTCATGTGGTTTTGTCCTTTATTCTATTAATATGAATTTATTACATTAATTGACTTTTGGATGTTAAATAGATCTTGCATTCATGCAATGAATCCCACTTGGTCATGGTATATAATCCTTTTTATATGTCGCTGCACTCAATATACTAGTATTTTGTTCAGAATTTTTATATCAATACTCATAAGGGATATTGATATGCAGGTTTGTTTTCTTTTGATATCTGTGTCTCGTTTGAGTGTTAACTGGCCTTATAGAATTAGGAAGTGTTCCCTTCTCTTCTGTTTTTTGGAAGAGTTTATGAAGAATTGGTATTAATTCTTCTTTAAACATTTGGTAGCATTCATGAGGCCTGAGCCTTTACAGTTACTAATTCCATTTCTTGTTATGGGTCTATTCAGATAACTCTTTTTCTTCTTGAGTCAGTTTCAGAAGTTTGTGTCTTTTTAAGAATTTTCCTATTTCATATAGATTATCTAATTTGTTGCATACAGCTGTTCATAATATTTCCTTATAACTCTTCTTCATGTAATTTTTAAGAATAAAAGTTCATTGTCACCATTAAAGGTGCTATGAAGATTTTTTTTTTAATGATGTGGGAAAATGGTCCTGATATAGTGTTAAGTAAAAAAAGCAAGATATAAAACTGTATTTACAGTTTTTATGGTTGAGTTATGAGGGTTTTTTTTTTTTTTTTTTTTAATCCTTTAAGCCAAAGGAACCAGACAACATCCATAACATCCACCATTGAGAAACATACCATGCCCCATGCCTACCCATAGGATGATTTTAAGCTCTGTAACCCCTACTTCTTTCTGGAGCCTTGAACACTACTTCATATTCCCTCTTCACATCAAATCACATCATTGCTTCTAATCCATCTCAGCTCAGCTCCAGGTGTTAATTTACAGATTGCTGCTTCCAGGCCACAACGGTGTCAATGTGACTTAATGACCTGATTTCAGAGTTTTCCTGGTTCAGTCACTGATTTGTGCCTCTGAGTGTCTGCCCCTCCCCAACTTCTTTTTTTTTTCTTCAAGTTTGAAGTCCTTTTATTTCTTTAAATTGAGGTATGATTAACATATAATATTATTATTAGTTTCATGTGTATGTATTGTGAAATGATCACCACCATAAGTCTAGTTAACATCTGTCACCATTCACAGTAAGAAAAAGTATTTTTTTTCTTGTGACGAGGACTTTTAAGATCTATTTTCTTAGCAACTTTCAAATATGCAATACACAATTATTAACTATAGTCACCATGCTGTACATTACATCCCTATGACTTGTTTATTTTATATTTGGAAGTTTGTACAGAGTTTCTAAAGAGTTCTTTATATATTCTGCATATTAAAGCCTTATCAGCGATAATGATTTGCAAGTATTTTCTCCCATTCAGTGGGTTATCTTTTCACTTTCTTGATAATGCCCTATGATTCCACGTATATTTTTAAGGTTAATTATTTGTTGATTTAAATAACCTTTACACCTTGATTAAAAGTATTACTTTATGGAGTTCGGTTGACTCCTTGCTATGAAATAGTGATTTTTGAATTCTGATGTACTTGTGAATATTATCTGTGCTTTCCTTTGCTGGTAGCTGTTAAGTAAGAAACTACCTCAAACAGATACTTTGCCCAGAAATAAACAGAAAAAGAGTCTTGATGAATTTTCTGTTTTTCTCCTCTGCAACAGAATGCATTAGTAAATACTTTGAAATGTACTTTATTCCAAAAAATAAAATAGTTTTCTGTTAGCGATATTCCATTATACTGAATATTGCCTGTCTTTCTGATGTACTGGTTTTTGTTTAGTTTTGTTTCACTTTTGTTTTTTGTTTGGTTTTTAATGTAAAGACTAAGCAACCTGTGCTTCTTTCCCCTCTGGGATCGAGGGAGTGATGGCGATACTTCTGGCCAAGGTGCATGTAGCAACTGTCATAGCAGATGTGACAATTGAGGCTACATCTCACCTTTGTTTTAATGCAGTCTTAAGACAAATGTTTTTGGTGGAGGAAGAAAGTGAAGTCATGAAGAAAGGGAGAAGTAGATACATGAAGCAAAAACAGTTTAAAAAAATCAACCCAATTTGAATCATACACTAATTTATGATTTTCTATTGAATTTATCTATCATAGCTGATGATATATTTAACTCTATTCATGTTCTTTATCTTTTTTCTTTTTAAGCTTATAGTAGCTGTTGAACAAGAAGAAATTCCCAGACTTAAGGCCCTGTATGAGAGAGGCCTGCAGAATGGTGTCCAGGACCTGAGGCTGATCCAGCAAGAGGACATAAAAAAGAAGGAGCCATATTGTAGGGTAAGTGATTCACTAACCCACACACAGGCTCACAGGGATAGGGCTCAGTCCTGTGACATGGAGGCTGAGGGTGAGTTTATAGGAAGCAGGAATCATAGAGACAGTTAAATAATCCTGTTACAGAAGCATTAAGGTGCCAGACACAAGAGGGCATTGCCACAAACTCTGGACACCTGATTTCTTCTTTTCCTACAAGAAACTACCAGGTCCTGAAGAACATAGGCAAAAGCAAGAGGAGGTCTGAGACTCTATGGCATGTTTGGAAACCACTGAGTGGTGAGTTGTGGTTGGATCATAGGGTGTGTAGCAAGAGATAATAGATGAGACTGGGAAGGCAGAATTAGCCCACATAAAGGGCTTGATATCATATCCATGCTGATACTTTGAAGTTTATCCAGTAGGCATAGGTAGCCACTAAAAATTTTTGAGGAGGGTGGCTACAATATTGGATCTGTTTCAGGAGGGTAGGTTATAGAGTTTCTGGCTTAAAACATGCTGTGGGGAAAACCAGATCTTCTTTCTTGTATTTGTGATAGAAGCACAAATAATAATATAATAGTTACTCTGCATATCAACTTCCCTTGATAGCCTTTTAGAGGCTATCCGTCCAATTCTCATTCCACTGACTGTTCCAATGAACTGCTGTATCTCCTGTTCCCCATTCCCCAGTGTTTTAATGACATATTCCAATAGCTGGACTGTGGGTACCTGTCTTAGCGAGTGTGACCTTGAACTCACTGTCAGGCAGTGCTTAGCAAAAGCTTGCTTTAGAGAAACACTATTTAAGGGAGAGAGCCTGGGTGATATGTAGACCATTCATTCTTGTACATCTCTCCAGACCATCAGATTGTAGTACACCTACACTGTAGTGTTTTTCTCTCCCCATCCTACTTCTTGACCCCAGATTACTCTCCTTGAGTTGTGTTTTGGTTTTATGGCATCAGCCTATGGAGAAAGTCATTGTGTCACTCACTGAGGCCTCTACTATAAGGAGGTGGTTGAGGACATAGGTTCACTGTCAAACAACATCTCTCTGAGAACACTCAGGAGAAATTTCAGACTCCAGTTCTAAGAATAATTTTGTTTTTCCTGAGCACAATTGGCTTGTTTTTATCGATGGACACTGAATTCTTTAACTGTATTGTCCTGTTTGCCTTGGCTCTAAGCAGAAACACATTTGTGCCCTACTCTTGCCAAATATCTAGAGCATTAAGCATACATTTTTATTTTCATGTACTAAATTTGCTCTTTGTTTCATCTTATCTTTCCACCTTTGTTTTCTATATGCTCTGATTTTTTGGAACTTTTTATTGAATCACAGCATACATCCAAAATCATAAATGTATACAGCTTGATGAATTTTCGTTAAGTGTGATCATCCAGATCAACAAACAGAACATTACCAGCTTCTGAGAATTCCCCTCATGCCCCCTCCTAGACACTACCTTTCCCTTAAGGATGACCACTGTTCTTTTACATCATAGATTTTTGAATTTTGTGTAAGTAGAATCATATAGTATGTGCTCGTTTGTGTCTGGACTTCTTTTATTCAGTATTGTTTATAAAATTCATCCATATTATTGCATGTAGTTATAATTTGTTGTCATTGCTGTATAATAATCCTTTGTATGAATATAGCATGGCTCTTTATACTGTTGTTGGGCGTTTTGGGTAGTTTCCAATTTGGAGCTCTTGCAAGTAGTGCTACTAAGAACATTCTAGCACATCTATTTTGGTGAACACACGTACACACTTTCGTTGGGGATATACCTCGGAGGGAAATTATGGTCATAATTTATATATATGTCTGGCTGTGGCAGGTACTGCCAAAGAGTTTTCCATAGCATTTGTCCCAAATAATACTCTTATCAGCAGTGTATGAGAGTTACAGTTGCTCCTTATCTTCACCAACACTTAATATTGTTTGTTGTTTTCATTTTAGCCATTCTGGTGGCTATGTAGTAGTATAATATTATAGTTTCCCTGTTGACCCATAAAATTGTACACCTTTTCATATGTTTACTGGCCATTTGGATATTTTCTTTTGTGAAGTAACTAAGTCCTTTGCCCATTTTTCTATTGGATTGACTGTCCTTCTTAACAATTATTAATTCTTATTAATTTTATAAGTTCATTATATAGTCTGAATATGTGTCTTTTGTTGTGTATATATATATACATATACACAATAGATATCTTCTATGACTCTGTGGCTTGTGTTTTCACTCTTAATAGTGTCTTTAGATGAACAGAGGTTCTTAGTCTTAATGTAATCATTCCATCAGTTTATGCATATATTTCTCTTTTATGCTTAGTGCTTTTTTGTACTCTGAGAAATCTTTGCCTATTTCAGCATCAGGAAGATATTCTCCTATGCTTTTTTTCTAAAAGCTATGTTGTTTTACCTTTCGCATTTAGATCTACGATCCATTTGGAATTGATTTTTGTTTATGGTATAAGATAGGGGTCAAGGTACACTTTTTTCCCCTCATATGTAGATATCTAGTTAGCCCAGCACCATTTATCAAAAAGACCATTATTTCCCCACTGCACTGCAGTGTTACCTTTGTGATACCAGGTGACTATATATAGGTGGGCTCTGTGTCTGGACTCTCTTCTCTTCTGTTGTCTCTTCTTGTACCACTACCATAATGTCTTAGTTACTATAGCTTTTCAATAGGTCTAGACATCCGGTTGAGTAAGTCCTTCAATTTTGTTCTTCTTCAACATTGTATTGCCTATTCTTGGATCTTTGAATTTCCATATACATTTTAGAATTAATTTGCTAAAGTCCACAGGATAACCTGTTATGATTTCGATTGAGATTGCCCTGAATATGTAGGTTGACATATTTGCAGACAGTTGACATATTTACAATATTGAATCTTCCAATCCATGAACATGGATCACTCCATTTATCTGAATCTTTAATTTATTGAAAAAAATGTATTACAGTTTTCAGTGTAGAGGTCTTACATGTCTCTTAGATTTATTTCTAGGTATTTGATTTTTTATACTCTCATAAATAGTATTGTTATTTAAAGTTTATTTTCTACTTATACATTACAGATATATGGAAATCAAATTGATTTTTGACCATGTATTCATCTTGGTTGTTGAATTCACTTATTGATTCTAATAGTTTGTCTATAAATTCTTTTTCTTTTTTTTTGGCCGTACCATATGGCATGTGGGATCTTACATCCCCAACCAGGGATCGAACACATGCCCCCTGCAGTGGAAGTGTGGAGTCTTAACCACTGGACCACCAGGGAAGTCCCAATTCTTTTGTATTTTCTGTGTACAATCATGTCATCTGCAAGTAATAACTTATTTCTTCCTTTCCAACCCATATACTTGTCTGGCTCAATATTTAATGCTAGCATATATTGTTTTGTATGTGTTTCTTGTTTGTTTGTTTTTACAGGCTGCTTCAAATCCTTTCACAAAAAGACAAGATAGAAATAGATTTTTTTCCCTTAAGTTATCTGTAGTTGTGCAGTTAAAGTTAGATCAAAATATTTGATTTTATTAATTAGTATAAAGTTCCCAAGAGACTAGGAATCCAAACAGTGTTAAATGAGTTCTTCCTGCAGAGAAAGTCATAGCATCTTCAACTCCAGAAAACCTCACCCTTCCCTCCCCTCAGACTCAGTCAGAATAATCAAAGTGTTTAACTTGTGGGAGTAGGTCTTCTTCTCCCTTTTCCTCTCCCCATGCATTTCTTATCTCTCTGAGATGGTGAATGAATGACTGATTTTTTTAAAAAAGAAGACACCTTCACTGAATATCTAATTTTGGCTATTTCTTTCAGGCTTTGGGCAAATGCTACACGGTCTTAAGCCAGGATTGGCAAACTATGGCCTGTGGGCCAAATCCAGCCCACCACATGTTTTTAAAGACCTATAAGCTGTTTTAAATGGTTGAAAAAATTAAAAGAAGAATAATATTTTGTGACACATGAAACTTATATGAAACTCAAATTTCAGTGTCCACAAATAAATTTTTATTGGAGAACAATCATACTTACTCATTTACGTGTTGTCTATGGCTGCTTTTGTGCCAAACAGCCAACTCGAGTAATTGAAACAGAGATCCTAAGCCTCACATGGGCAAAAATATTTACTATCTGGCCCTTTACAGAAAAGATTACCAGCTCCTGATCTAACAGTAGGGAGCCACTGAAGGATTTAGGCAAGAAAATGATATGCAAACTGTGCTAATTTAGGAAGGTTAATCAAGTTCTGGTACATAGGATGGAATTGGACATGGGAGAGAGGGGAGCCTTGAGGTGGGAGGTCAAAGCTATTTATATTTACTATTGGAAGGCAGCTATGCTCACCATGATACCATCGACACCACTTATTTATAGTTATTTTTAGACTACCTAATTTCTTTCTGCTACTCTTGAATATCATAGGTTAGTAATTTCTAGACTTCAGGGAATTTTGACATATTATTCTTTATTTTATCTCACTATATTCTGTCTTTTTTTTTTTTTCCATAAAGTAGGATCTGACATAAGGTGAGCAGCAGAATGTGGTGGCTGAGAAGCCAGACAGACATAAATTTAAATCTCATTTCTGCCTATTTAACAGCTGTTTACCTTGAGTGGGTTAAAATTGTTCTAAACCTCAGACTCCTCATTTGTAAAATGCAGGTTGTTCTGAGAATTAAATACAGTGATATATGTAAGGCATCCAGCATATGTTAATCCTCAAGAAGTGGTAGATGTTATTTTGGGCTTATTTAAGCAGTAGTTCTAGTGAATTCAAATTGGTTTTGTTTGAGGTACTTGGGAACTTTTCATGAAATCTGTTAAGATAACTTAGTTATGTTTGTTCTTTTCCTCCTGCTTTACATTTTCCCCCTTTCCTGATGCTTTGCTTGTAACCCAATATTTTATTCTGTTTATTTCCTTTAAGCCATATCAATTCCTCTGCAGAGTAAAATAGGCTATTTAAAAACATTGTAGAGAGATCCTAGGATGTCTTCAAACCAGGCTTGTGAATAACTCATATAAGAGCTTGTTTTAGTCAGTTGGGGCTGCTGCAACAAAGTACCATGAACCAGTTAGCTTATAAATGTCAGATATTTATTTCTCACAGTTCTAGAGGCTGGAAGTCTGAGATCAAGGCTCTGGAAGATTTGATGTCCGGTGAGGACCCACTTCCTGGTTCATAGACCATCTTCTTGCTGTGTTCTCACATGGCATAAGGGGTAAGGGAACTCTCTGGAGTTTCTTTTATAAAGGCACTAATCCCATTCATGAAGCCTCCATCCTCATGACCTAATCACTTCCGAAAGGCCCCACCTCCAAATACCGTCACATGGGTCATTAGGTTTCAACATATGAATTTTGGAGGCACACAGACATTCAGTGTATAGCAGAACTGGTTATTTAGACTGATGCCATACTTAAGGGGGAAATACACTAGTATTAAAGAGATTAGGAGATTGGTTCAAGATGGCAGAGTAGAAGGACGTGCTCTCACTCCCTCTTGTGAGAGCACTGGAATCACAACTAACTGCTGAAAAATCATCGACAGGAAGACACTGGAACTCATCAAAAAAGATGCCCCACATCCAAAGACAAAGGAGAAGCCACAATGAGATGGTAGGAGGGGCGCAATCACAATAAAATCAAATCCCATAACTGCTGGGTGGGTGACTCACAACCTGGAGAACACTTATACCACAGAAGTCCACCCACTGGAGTGAAGCTTCTGAGCCCCATGTCAGGCTTCCCTGGGGGTCCGGCAACGGGAGGAGGAATTCCTAGAGAGTCAGAATTTGAAGGCCAGCGAGGTTTGATTGCAGGACTTTGACAGGACTGGGGGAAACAGAGACTCCACTCTCAGAGGGCACACACAAAGTAGTGTGCACATCGGGACCCAGGGGAAGGAGCAGTGACCCCATAGGAGACTGAACCAGACCTACCTGCTAGTGTTGGAGTGTCTCCTGCAGAGGTGGGGGGTGGCTGTGTCTCACCGTGAGGACAAGGACACTGGAAGCAGAAGTTTTGGGAAGTACTCCTTGACGTGAGCCCTCCCAGAGTCTGCCATTAGCCCTACAAAAGAGCCCGGGTAGGCTCCAGTGTTGGGTCACCTCAGGCCAAACAACCAACAGGAAGGGGACCCAGCCCCACCCATTAGCAGACAAGCAGATTAAAGTTTTACTGAGCTCTGCCCACCAGAGCAACAGCCAGCTCTACCCACCACCAGTCCTTCCCATCAGGAAACTTGCACAAGCCTCTTAGATAGCCTCATCCACCAGAGGGCAGACAGCAGAAGCAAGAACTACAATCCTGCAGCCTGTGGAACAAAAACCACATTCACAGAAAGGTAGACAAGATGAAAAGGCAGAGGGCTATGTACCAGATGAAGGAACAAGATAAAACCCCAGAAAAACTACTAAATGAAGTGGAGATAGGCAACCTTCCAGAAAAAGAATTCAGAATAATGATAGTGAAGATGATCTAGGACCTCGGAAAAAGAATGGAGGCAAAGATCGAGAAGATGCAAGAAATGTTTAACGAAGACCTAAAAGAATTAAAGAACAAACAAACAGAGATGAACAATACAATAACTGAAATGAAAAATACACTAGAAGGAATCAGTAGCAGGATAACTGAGGCAGAAGAACGGATAAGTGACCTGGAAGACAGAATGGTGGAATTCACTGCTGCAGAACAGAATAAAGAAAAAAGAATGAAAAGAAATGAAGACAGCCTATGAGACCTCTGGGACAACATTAAATGCACCAACATTTGCATTATAGGGGTCCCAAAAGGAGAAGAGAGAGAGAAAGGACCTGAGAAAATATTTGAAGAGATTATAGTTGAAAACTTCCCTAACATGGGAAAGGAAATAGCCACCCAAGTCCAGGAAGCACAGAGAGTCCCACACAGGATAAACCCAAGGAGAAACACGCCGAGACACATAGTAATCAAATTGGCAAAAAAACTGGCAAAAATTAAAGACAAAGAAAAATTATTGACAGCAGCAAGGGAAAAACGACAAATAACATACAAGGGAACTCCCATAAGGTTAACAGCTGATTTCTCAGCAGAAACTCTACAAGCCAGAAGGGAGTGGCATGACGTATTTAAAGTGATGAAAGGGGAGAGCCTACAAGATTGCTCTACCTGACAAGGATCTCATTCAGATTAAATGGAGAAATCAAAGGCTTTACAGACAAGCAAAAGCTAAGAGAATTCAGCACCACCAAACCAGCTCTACAACAAATGCTAAAGAAATTTCTCTAAGTGGGAAACACAAGAGAAGAAAAGGACCTACAAAAACAAACCCCCCAAAATTAAGAAAATGGTAATAGGAACATACATATTGATAATTACCTTAAATGTGAATGGATTAAATGCTCCAACCAAAAGACACAGACTTGCTGAATGGATATAAAGACAAGACCCATATATATATATATGCTGTGTACAAGAGACCCACTTCAGACCTAGGGACACATACAGACTGAAGTGAGGGAATGGAAAAACATATTCCATGCAAATGGAAATCAAAAGAAAGCTGGAGTAGCAATACTCGTATCAGACAAAATAGACTTTAAAATAAAGAATGTTACAAGAGACAAGGAAGGATACTACGTAATGATCAAGGGATCAATCCAAGAAAAAGATATAGCAATTATAAATATATATGCACCCAACTTAGGAGCACCTCAATAGATAAGGCAACTGCTAACAGCTATAAAAGAGGAAATCGACAGTAACACAATAATAGTGGAGGACTTTAACACCTCACTTACACCAATGGATAGATCATCCAAACAGAAAATTAATAAGGAGACACAACCTTTAAATGACACAATAGGCCAGATAGATTTAATTGCTATTTATAGGACATTCCATCCAAAAAACAGCAGATTACACTTTCTTCTCAACTGCACATGGAACATTCCCCAGGAAAAATCACATCCTGGGTCACAAATCAAGCCTGAGTAAATTTTAAAAAATTGAAGTCATATCAAGCATCTTTTCTGACCACAATGCTATAAGATTAGAAATCAATTACAGGGAAAAAGATGTAAAAAACACAGACACATGGAGGCTAAACAGTACATTACTAAATAACCAAGAGATCACTAAAGAAATCAAAGAGGAACTCAAAAAATACCTAGACACAAATGACAATGAAAACACGACAATCCAAAACCTATGGGATGCAGCAAAAGCAGTTCTAACAGGGAAGTTTATAGCAATACAAGCCTACCTCAAGAAACAAGAAAAATCTCAAATCAACAATCTAACGTTACACCTAAAGGAACTAGAGGAAGAAGAACAAACAAAACCCAAAGTCAGCAGAAGGAAAGAAATCATAAAGATCAGAGCAGAAATAAATGAAAAAGAAACAAAGAAAACAATAGCAAAGATCAATAAAACTAAAATCTGGTTCTTTGAGAAGATTAACAAAATTGATAAACCATTAGCCAGACTCATCAAGAAAAAGAGGGAGAGGACTCAAATCAATAAAATTAGAAATGAAAAAGGAGAAGTTACAACAGACACCGCAGAAATACAAAGCATCCTAAGAGACTACTACAAGCAACTCTATGCTGATAAGATGGACAACATGGAAGAAATGGACAAATTCTTAGAAAGGTATAACTTCCAAGACTGAACCAGGAAGAAATAGAAAATATGAGCAGACCAATCACAAGTAATGAAATTGAAACTGTGATTAAAAATCTTCCAACAAACAAAAGTCCAGGACTAGATGGCTTCACAGGTGAATGCTGTCAAATATTTAGAGAAGAGCTAACACCCATCCTTCTCAAACTCTTCCAAAAAGCTGCAGAAGGAAAACTCCCAAACTCATGCTATGAGGCCATCCATCACCCTGATACCAAAACCAGACAAAGATACTACAAAAAAAAATTACAGACCAATATTACTGATGAATATAGGTGCAAAAATCCTCAACAAAATACTAGCAAACAGAATCCAACAACATGTTAAAAGGATCATACACCATGATCAAGTGGGATTTACCTAGGGATACAGGGATTCTTTAATATACGCAAATCAATCAGTGTGATACACCATATTAACAGATTGAAGGATAAAAACTATATGATTATCTCAATAGATGCCAAAAAAGCTTTTGACAAAATTCAACACACATTTATGATAACTCTTCAGAAGGTGGGCATAGAGGGAACCTACCTCAACATAATAAAGGCCATATACAAAAACCCACAGCAAACATCATTCTCAATGGTGAAAAACTGAAAGCATTTCCTCTAAGATCAGGAACAAGACAAGGATGTCCACTCTCACCACTATCATTCAACATAGTTTTGGAAGTCCTAGCCGCGGCAGTCAGAGAAGAAAAAGAAATAAAAGGAATACAAATTGGAAAAGAAGAAGTAAAACTGTCACTGTTGCAGGTGACATGATACTATACATAGAGAATCCTAAAGATGCCACCAGAAAACTACTAGAGCTAATCAATGATTTTGGTAAAGTTGCAGGATACAAAATTACTGCACAGAAATCTCTTGCATTCCTACACCCTAATGATGAAAAATCTGAAAGAGAAATTAAGGAAACACTCCCATTTACCACTGCAACAAAAAGAATAAAATACCTAGGGAGACAAAAGACCTCTATGCAGAAAACTATAAAACAATGTTAAAAGAAATTAAAGATGATACAAACAGATAGAGAGATATACCATGCTCTTTTGTTGGAAGATTCAATATTGTGAAAATAACTATACTACCCAAAGCAATCTACAGATTCAGTGCAATCCCTATCAAATTACCAATGGCATTTTTTCACAGAGCTAGAACAAAAAATCTTAAAATTTGTATGGAGACACAAAAGACCCTGAATAGCCAAAGTGGTCTTGAGGGAAAAAAATGGAGCTGGAGGAATTAGACTCCCTGACTTCAGACTATACTACAAAGCTACAGTAATGAAGACAATGTGGTACTGGCACAAAAACAGAAATATAGATCAATGGAACAGGATAGAAAGCCCAGATATAAACCCACACACCTATGGTCAACTAATCTATGACAAAGGAGGCAAGGATATACAGTGCAGTAAAGACAGTCTCTTCAATAAGTGGTGCTGGGAAAACTGGACAGCTATGTGTAAAAGAATGAAATTAGAACACTCCCTAGTGCCATACACAAAAATAAACTCAAAATAGATTAGAGACCTAAATGTAAGACCAGACACTGTAAAACTCTTAGAGGAAAACATAGGAAGAACATTCTTTCACATAAATCACAGCAAGATCTTTTTTGATCCACCTCTTAGAGTAAGGGAAATAAAAACAAAAATAAACAAATGGGACCTAATGAAACTTAAAAGCTCTTGCAAAGCAAAGAAAACTACAAACAAGATGAAAAGACGAGCCTCAGAAAGCGAGAAAATATTTGCAAACAAAACAACAGACAAAGGATTAATCTCCAAAATACACAAACAGCTCATGCAGCTCAATATTAAAAAAATAAAAACCCAATCCAGAAATGGGCAGAAGACCTAAATAGATGTTTCTCCAAAGAAGACATACAGATGGCCAAGGAGCACATGAAAAGCTGCTCCGCATCACTAATTATTAGAGAAATGCAAATCAAAACTACAATGAGGTATCACCTCACACCTGTTAGAATGGGCATCATCAGAAAATCTACAAACAACAAATGCTGGAGAGGGTGTGGAGAAAAGGGAACCCTCTTGCACTGTTGGTGGGAATGTAAATTGATACAGCCACTATGGAGGTTCCTTAAAAAACTAAAAGTAGAATTACCATATGATCCAGCAATCCCACTACTGGGCATATACCCAGAGAAAATCGTAATTCAAAAAGACACATGCACCCCAGTGTTCATTGCAGCACTATTTACAATAGCCAGGTCATGGAAGCAACCTAAATGCCCATCAACAGACGAATGGATGAAGAAGGTGTGGTACATATATACAATGGAATATTACTCAGCCATAAAAAGGAATGAAATTTGGTCATTTGTTGAGACGTGGATGGATCTAGAGACTGTCATACAGAGTAAAGTAAGTCAGAAAGAGAAAAACAAATATCGTATATTAACACATGTATGTGGAACCTAGAACAGTGGTACAGATGAACCAGTTTGCAGGGCAGAAGTTGAGACGCAGATGTAGAGAACAAACGTATGGACACCAAGGGGGGAAAGCTGCAGGATGGTGGGGATGGTGGTGTGATGAATTGGGCGATTGGGATTGACATATATACACTGATGTGGATAAAACTGATCACTAATAAGAACCTGCTGTATAAAAAAAAAATTCAATTCAATTCAAAAAAAAAAAAAGACACATGAACCCCAGTGTTCATTGCAGCACTATTTACAATAGCCAAGACATGGAAGCAACCTAAATGCCCATCGAGAGATGAATGGATAAAGAAGATGTGGTACATATATACAATGGAATATTACTCAGCCATAAAAAGAAACGAAATTGGGTCATTTGTAGAGATGTGGATGAATCCAGAGACTCATACAGAGTGAAGTAAGTCAGAAAGTGAAAAACAAATATCGTATATTAACGCATGTATGTGGAACCTAGAAAAACGGTACAGATGAACCGGTTTGCAGGGCAGAAATTGAGACACAGATGTAGAGAACAAACGTATGGACACCCAGGGGGGAAAGTGGTGGCGGGGCTAGTGGTGTGATGAATTGGGAGATTGGGATTGACATGTGTACACTAATATGTATAAAATGGATAACTAATAAGAACCTGCTGTATAAAAAAAAATAAAGAGATTAGGAGTCTGTACATGTAGGGGGCAGGAAATATATGGGAAATCTCTGTACCTTCTGCTCAGTTTTTCTGTGAACCTAAAACTGCTCTAAAAAATCAAGTCTACTAAAACAAAAATGAATCATTTAAACTCACATCTAAACAGTGCTTTACAAAAATTATTGAGCACTTCCTGAATATAAAACAGCTAAACCTGTTGCTGTTTTGTAGCTTTATGTGATTTTGATGGGATTTGGTTGTGAAATTAAGATGTGAGAATCTCGCTGATCTGTATCAAGTATTACCTTGCCATTTGAGAATAAAACAATTTATAACCTCCCCCAGGAAGGCATGCTAATTTTTAACATGTGTTTCTCTTTTTATGTACTAACGAAAAGCTCTTTCACACTTTAAGGTTGGTGTAAAAAAAATAAATAAATAAAAGCACATATGAGCCCCTGACCCCACTGTGGATTTAGTCAAGATGTAAAAACAATATTGATTGTGGAGTTTGGAAAACAGGATTATTGGTTTCGTGGCAGTACTGAAATCTGGAGTATATGGAAGATTCCAGCTAATCAACTGGAATAACAATCGTTGTCTGTCATGTATCCTTGTCAGCACTTTAAAGATAGAAAAAAAAAATAGAAACGTGGACCCATGGTTCTTTATATCATGCCTAACTGTTAAAAAAGAAACAAAAAACAACAACTCTTCATAAGTCATAAAGGTTCAGGATGAATCTGGATATTGTTCTGTGTACCTGACTGTGTGATCCTCACATGTCTTGGAATGAGGTGGATGAAGTATGTGTGTATAGATAATCAAATTATGTATGCATATTTTTGTGTCTTATAAGTGAAGAAACTGGTTAAGGTAATTCTCCAAGGTCGTACAACTTAAAGAGTCCCCTCCTCCCAGATCTGACTCAGAACTGGTATGTTTCTGTTCAGTTTAACTGACATTTTCTTCTTTACTATGTGCCGAACACTATGTTGGGCACTGCAGATATGAAAGTGAGTAAGACAGAGTTGTCATCCTGAAGGAAGTTGTAGTATAGCAGAAAATACAATTTTAATACAGTGATAAGTTTTCTGATAGAACTGATACTCTGTCTTGTGCCAAGGTAAGGGAGAGCTTTTAGCTTACTCTGAAAGTCTAGGAAAATCTTCTCAGAAGTGAACCCCTCACTTGAAACATGAATAAATAGTGTAACTCATAAAAGAGGTATATCCTACTTTTCTCTGAGTCCTCTGCAGTAGTGATCTGCTTTATAGAATGCCACATTATAGTTATCAATGTCTAGGTGTATTGATATTTAGGGGTGGCAATACATAGTAGAAAATATACTCTGGTTATTTCATAGAAGTGTCTTGAGTAAATTCCTTCCTTTTCCCCCAACTTCACCACCACTACCAAGAATGGGTGGCGAAATTTCCATGGTATAGGGTCACATCTGTTTCTTCCAGGCCCTCCAGAAAGAAACAGTTTGTCAGGGGAACTCGGAAAGGGCTTCTTGGACCAGATCTCTTTAAGAAGAAAATTAAGTGCCCCTAGGGGAAGTATCTTGGAAAATTTTAAACTGCCTCTGTAAACTTTGAAGGATAGCTCTTGACAGTGCTTGCTGTGGGTAAATCCTGACTGCCTCCTCTGACCTTAGCTGTGGTGATCCGCCTGCCTTTTCTTTAGCACTATTGGTCAGGCACACGTTCCTCTGTTCCTCTAGCCTCCTGACTGACTTCCAGCTCCCAACTTTCCCTGACCTGCTTGCCTGGTTCTTTTCCAGACACCTGACCTGCCGTAACCTCAGATTCATCCTCTGACCTGCTAACCTGGACAGTGCACGCCCAGCCTGCCGGCTGACAGACACAGTCAGCCTGTCCCCCAACCCTGCCCTGGGCCAGAGTGTCTGACTGCTGGGCAGCAGTGACTCGCTCCACCTTCCCCCCACTACACATATAGGCGGGGCACACCAACATCTCATGAGGACGGTCACAGCCAAGGCTAGAAAGGGAAGGAAGAAGGAAAACCTGTTAGGGAAGGTCTGGGGCGGGGGAGGAATCTAGTAAGTTTAAAGACAGCCCTCAAAAGTTCAGTCAGTCAGTAAATAGTTGAGTGCTTCTGTGTGTCAGGCATGTGCTGGGTTATAGGAGTATAAGATGAATAAGGAGGATATTTGGGATTATAAAAAACTATTGATATGAAACACTTTTACAGCATGTTTTTATCACCCTGTTATCATACTTGTCACATAGTTTTTATGCTACGTAAGGAAGTTTTTTGTAACTAAACTCTTATTTTTTGTGGCTAAACTCTTAGTATTATCCTAAGTTAGCTTCCAAGGTTATTGTACCCCAAATACCATTTGTAGTTTAAAGTTGAATTATACTTATTTGACCTGCGAATTTAGGGATTTCAGGCAATGTAAGTTCTAATGTAAAATCTTACATGTGATTGTATTGAAACAGAAGGAATGATTTCCTGTTCTTGGCAAATGCTGTCATATTCTGGAAGCAAGACTGTCAGGAAAATGATGAAGTTTGCCAAATGTTATGTTCAGTTTGTGAAAAGAGACTGTGAGGCATTTTGTGAGCCTTCACCTTTAGTGTCATCTGGCCATTTGGAAGCATTGGTCAGGGATGGGTGGCAAAGTCAAAAACTTTTAAAGGCCAAGCAGGTAAATGCACTGGGGTAGGGGTGGAGCAGTGAATACAGATGAGATATTTAAAATAATATTATCACATATCATTGTAAAACTGCAACAACAGTGCAGTCCTGGCCAAACAGGAGGATAGAGCATTTACCTGTCGTGCTCAACTTCTGGGTGCCATTTATCCTGGGAACCAGGCTACGCTCTTAGGGGCAATTGATTGGGAGAACTGATATACTCTTATATACAATAAGGCAACAGAAAATGGTGCCATTTCCAAGGATTCACCAAAATGTAGTCAATACTTTGTGAAATGCTACTTGTTTCCTTTTCTTCAGAATTAGAAAAGCCAATGCACATTCAATACTTATTCCAAAAAATTAAATAGGTATGGTTGTAGATCATTCATTTATAGAGTTTAAACATGTTTTGAGTGACAACACACACACACACCCCAACATAGCAACAAAAGACCCAGGCTATTAATTTCTCATATTACCTGAAGAGAAAGTTTGAATTGACCACATAAAATCTCCATTCAGTAGTTGTAGTCTTGAAGATAGATTCTGCAGCAAATCAAATCAACACTCGGCAAACACTGTGAACAACTCTGAGCTCTCACTGAGTGTGCATGACATACAATATACTACTGGGAAAAATCTCTACAGTTTGTTTAAAATATAATTGGTGATACACTATTTGATTCACAATCAGATATGAATCAGAATCAGATAGGGTAAGGTATAAATAAAACAGAAAAACTCATTGTAGCAGCTGGAAGAGCCTCGAAAAATTAACTCCCCTAAGGAGGAGAATTATTTCCTGATTATAGAGGTTTTCTTATTTAGCTAGTATTATTTCTTTTATCTGTTAGACAAATTATATATGTATTCAATTTCAAATTTAGGCATTGAATTGAGCACTTTTATTTTTCTTTAAGACTATCAGATGTTTGCCAGGAAAGGCTAATTGTGTGTTATCCATCAATATAAACAATAAAAAAATTCAGCCAAAAATCAAATTTATCGCACAACCTATGCTCAGTGGTTTTTAATTGTATTGTCTTGCTTTTTTCACAATTCTGTGCCAGGGTCTAATGGCTATTGATTGTCCTCATACTGGCATTGTGGACTATCAGCAGGTGGCTTTGTCATTTGCCCAGGATTTCCAAGAAGCAGGTGGCTCTGTTTTGACCAATTTTGAAGTAGAAGATATTAAAATGGCTAAAGAAAGTCCTTCAAGAAGTAAAGATGGTAAGCAATCCTTGTCTTTTCTTTTGAATACTGAATTGACTTCTGAACAAACTTGGGACTGTTTTTGGCTAGGGTAGTGCTGGCAAGAGGGCCACCAGAAGCTAGGCTACAGTAAGGGCCCAGAGCTGGAGGCAGGTACAGAAGGGGTGAGGGTGAGACCGGATATGGGAGAACTGGGACTTCTAGTGAGTCTTGTGCTGATAGAACTAGGCATTGATGGGACACTTCTGACTAGTGCTAAATCCCGAACTGCCAAGGCTGTTTATGGAAAGTTAGCCTGCAAACACTTCCCTATCCAGGTTAGTCAGAATCCCCTGGGAGTGCTTGTTAAAAATGCAGATTGTAGCATCACCCAGTCTTACTGAATCAGACTGTCTGGGATAGGACATGACTCAGCCATTCTGAATTCCCCCTCCACTCCGCGCCCCCCCCACCCAGTTCCTTCATTGTAGCCTGTACTTAGAGTTTGTTTTGTTTTGCTTTGGGGACAATTTTTTTTTTTAAACCAAATGAATTAGTTTTTAAGCCTTAAATTCATTGTTGGGAAATTTGAAGGAGAAAAAAAGTAGTGTTCAGTTCATTCTTTCTTGACAGGTTTTTAAGGAGATCTGGGCTATCAGAGTCATTCTCCCAGTGTCCTTTTAAATTCTAAGATGATGAGCAAAATTGTTAAATAATTGAGATTGTTAGACAGGTAGCATAATCAATCAAATCTATGATATAAGTAAGTAGATCATATTTTTTTTACCTGCTGTACATATGCTTTATAGGTCTTTGAGATCACATGTATCTGATTGGGAACTAATTTTATAAATAGTTTATCATTGAAAATTCTGTGTTGTGATAACTCTTGCTTCTCTATACAACTTAGAATCCGCAAGGATTCAGATAACCAAGACTTGAACAAGTGTCATAGCATTAGTTCTGTGAGAAAATGCATACTGATTTATGATGATCCGTTTTATAGCCTGTTTTCTAGGATTGCAGTTCACAGAAAAGCTGGGACTGTCTATTTTGGAGCTGGGGTGGGGAATGGTTTATAAGTATAGATTAAATGAATTAAAATAAAATATGCTAAAAACATGCCAGAGTTTTGTATATTGTCAAATATGAACTAGTTTAATCTTGTTACTTGGTAAAAAACTTTAGAATGAAAAGTAGGAGGCAATAATGGTTATGACAGAGACAATCCTTTAAATGATTACTAGAATAATGTTTACTTAATGTAGGCTTTCTTTTGCTAAAAATAAATCTTTCACTAATTTTTTTTCAGGGATGAAATACCCAGTTGTTATAAGGAATACAAAGGTAAAGATTCTTAAGCAAAACTACTTTAATCTACTTTATCTACGGTCATCTCCTTTCTTAAAAAGCTGAATTAACCACAGTGCTGTATTTTATGTCATTGAATGAAATTTGTCTAATGTAAAAATTATTCTGAGAGAAATCCTTTGAGAGCAGTGTAACAGCTTTCATTCTAAGAAGGGTTTCAACTTGGAAATGTCTTCATGAAGTGTTTGTGCCAGCAAAGGATAGGATTATAAGCACTTAGAGTAATAAAAACTGATAGTTTTATTGCTCTGCCTACTTATCTACATTAACTTATTAACTGTCTGCTAATGAGAAGACTTTGGGGGCAGGGAGCAGGTTGTACAGAGAGAGATGGACTACTTTTCTTCATCTTCTCATAGTCTAAAACAAGAATTATTGAATGGCATAGAAGCATTTCGTTAGCTGTATGTTCATTGAACAATCAGAGTTCAGTCAGGAGAGTAGAGTCATCAATGAGTATATTATAGGAATTAGGCCTTACACATTTTTAAAAAATATTTATTTATTTATTTTGGCTGTGCCGGGTCTTAGTTGCGGCATGTGGGATCTTCACTGTGGCATGCAGACTCTTAGTTGTGGCATGCATGCGGGATCTATTTCCCTGACCAGGGATCGAACCTGGGCCCCCTGAATTGGGAGTGTGGAGTCTTACCCACTGGACCACCAGGGAAGTCCCCTTACACAATTTTTAAAGGATCTGGGGAAGTGCAGGTTCAGAAGGGGAGTTGGTAGATCAGAGGCATCTCCAGCCAGTCTGAGAAGCCACATGTGTCTAGCTGCTGAAGTGGGAATGCAAGCAGGAAGCTCATGAGGAGATATGGGGGGCTCTTGCCTCTGTCTATACCCAAGCAGTGGGCTGGAGCAGTGCCTGATCAGTAGGAGCAGTAGTTGGGAAGCTGAATGTGGAGCTGTAATTTACTTTGCAGTGGGTGTTTGTCACTTCGTTGGACTGGAATGACCTTCAGAGAATAGTGGCTGCTGCTGTACTTCTGCCTGCCAAACCATATGCAATTCCTGTTTGGTCAGCTTTAAGCTGGAACCGTATAGGGAAGAATTGTTGTTCCCAGCTTAACCAGATCGACACAGTATAACCCCCTGCAGTCCATCCCTTTTCAACTTGGCATCCATTCACACCCCTTATAACCATATTTAACTTCCAAATGAAGAGAGTAGAAAGATTATGCTTCCATCCACAAGGTGCAACTATCTTCCATACACCTGAAGACATGCTTACTCTCCAAAAAAGATACGAAGTCTACTTTATTGATCATGAATGTTCATTTCTTTTCTAGCTGAGTCACTCTCCCCCTTTGAGATCCTGCAACTTAAATACTGAGATAAAAGGTTAACCACAATTTAAGCATCTTATATTAAATCAGTAGTTCTCAACGGGAGGCAGTTTCTCCTCCTAGGAGACATTTGGCAATGTCTGGAGACATTTTTATTGTCACATCTAGTAGAAGGGGGGCAATGCTACTGGCATTTAGTGGGTAGAGGCCAGGGATTCTGCTAAACATCCTACAATGTGAGAGACAGGCCCCCAGAACAAAGAGGTATCTGGCCCCAAATGTCGATAGTACTGAAATTGAGGTGTTAGACAGTGGGGAAGTGACAGAGATGGGTGTGTTAGTCGTCTAGGGCTGCCTTAACAGAACACCACAGACGGGGTGGCTTTAACAACAGAAATTTATTTTTTCACAGCTCTGGAGGCTAGAGATCTAGGGTCAAGGTGCCATCAGGGTTGGCTTCTGGTGAGATCTCTCTTCTCAGCTTGTGGATGACTGTCTTCACACTATGTCCTTACGTGGCCTTTTCTCTGTGCGTGCACATGTGCAGAGAAAGAGCAGGAGAGAGCAACCTCTGGTATCTCTTTGTCTTATAAGAACACCATTCCTATTAGATTAGGGCTCCACTTTTGTGACCTTATTTAACCTTAATTACCTCCCTAAAGGTCCTGTCTCCAAATACAGTCTCGTTGGGCGTTAGGACTTCAATGTATGGATTTAGGGGAGACACAATTCAGTCCATAATAATGAGGATAAAGAAATAATTGGGTAATTTATAGACAAATATATTTATTTCAAAATAAGGAAGAATTACCCATAGCTACTACACTCCTCATTTCTGTCACCAGACATGTGGTCATAGCTGATATTTATAATTTCCTTCTTCCACTACTCATTCCATAGTCCCTTTGCCCTTGGCAAGCATCTCAGCTGGTCATGGTTCCTAGTTTGGTGGGGTAACTCAAACTTTCATTCCTGAAGTGTCTGTGCCATTAGAAGCCCTGCCTGTTTTGGGTTGTGGTACTTTCCATTAAGTTTTATAATAATACATGGGAAAATTAAGGCATGTCCCAGGAGAGCTACATTCCAGATGTACTCCTCTTTATCATCCCTGAGCCCTCTCTGTGGTAGCAACTCAGTTTCTCCTTGAGAGTCAGAATCAATTACCCCACTCAGTGCAGTAATCCCCTCTGGCTATTGATCACTGGCAGGGGGAACCCAAAGTGGCCAAGTGTGGCAGTATCAATTTCTAACTTAATGCAACCATTGCTTATTCTCTAATGGAAGCCTTTTTCCCTTGGGAACTAAGACCTCTAGACCATCAGAGCCAAAAGTTGTAGGGATAGTAAGCAAAAAATTTTACTGTAATAGTAAGGAGCTACTCCCATTTTCTACCTCTTGATTTCCAGACCTGTGAATCCTGGCTATGGGAGAAACAACACCATATATTAGTCACTGGTTTAGAGCATGTAGAGAATCCTGGAAGACCTTGCCCCAGGCCTGTAGGTGTTGCCAGCCAACTAGTGCTGTTATTGAATCTTCAAAAGCCCATTCTACTTTTTGTCACCCAGCAGCTTCAGGATTGTGGGGAAAATGATAAAATCAGTGCATTACACAAGCATGAGCCTATTGTTATACTTCATTTCTTGTAAAATAAGCTCACTGATCAGAAGTAATTCTTCTAAGTAAAATACCATAACAGTGAATAAGGCATCCTATAAATTCACAGATGGTGGTTTCCATAGAAGCATTGTGGGCAGGGAAGACAAATTTATATCCAGGGTAAGTGTCTATTCCAGTGAGCACTGAGTGCTGCCTTTGGTTTTTGATTGAAGTGGTCCAGGGACCATATCAGTGGCTCTGTTGATTCCGCTGTTGGCAGATTGAACATTCAGCAGTGGTTGTAAACAGATCAGCTTTGGTGAGTAAGTCCATGTTGCTGAACCCTTGCATTACCTCCTTGCTGCCATAACCATTTAGTTTATGAAACCATTGGGTAAGGACAGGGGTACCTGGGGAAAGAGGCTAGCTAACGTCCACAGAGCAGGTCATCTTGTCTACTGATTATTAAAATCTTCCTCTTCCATGATCACCCTTTAGTGAACATTCATATAGTACTGAAATATCTTTTTTATCTGAGCCCGTTTGGAGAGGTCCATTCACATACCTTTTCTCCAGAGCTCCCTTTTCTGACCATCCAGCAAACCATTAGTCATTGCACATGAAGCAGTGTAAATCCATACTTCTAGCCGTCTCTCCTTCTAGGCAAGATAAATAACCGAGTATAACGTTCAGTGTTCTTCGCCCTGGGAAGATCTCCCTTCACTGCCGTCCTTCAGGGCCACTCCCGAGTGGGGCTCTGGTGCTGTAGCTGTTCATTTTCAAGTGGCGCCAGAATGTTGTGCAGAACCATTTGTAAACCAGGCCTGTATTTTTTTCTTCCTTGGTCAGCTGATGACAGAGAACTTTCCATGGGGCCATGGGGGCAGGCTGAGAGGGAGGAGATGATTTAGCAGTAGAGGTCATGGGAATTTGAGCCACTTGCCTGCACAATTTATGTGTGCCTACAGGACCTATACAACCCTTATCTCGTATATTCCACTTCCTCTTGATGACAGAGTGCTGTGTACACACCCAATTTTGCAGCTTGGTGAGTCAGACAATACCTAGTTCATAATGGGTAGTTCACATGGTAACTTGGTGACCTGTGGTCGAGTGTTGAGCCAAAGGCAGAAGCACTTTCTCAAAAGGAGGCTAATTACCTGCAGAGGATGGTATAACTTTCCTCCAAAATCCTACGGTTCTGTACTGATTCCACCTCTAGGGGCCTACCATGGTCTCCGTAAAACATCACTATCAGCCACACACTTCAGTTACCATCAGAGCTGCTGGATCATGTGGCCCGAGTGGCAGAGCAACCAGGGTCTCCATTCAAAAAAGGATTAAAAAGCAGAATGGTTGGCAGCGGTGGGAAGTGCAGGCCCAGCGTGGAGGAGCAACAGTGTGAAAAAACATTTGAAGTGAAGGAGGAGTAAATCCTGTAAAGCTGATGTCTCCAGTGACTTTAGAAAAGAAATAGAAAATCATCATAAGCTTTCTCTGCCTGAAGATTTCTTTTTTATATATATAAATTTATTTATTTTATTTATTTATTTTTGGCTGTGTTGGGTCTTTGTTGCTGTGTGCGGGCTTTCTGTAGTTGAGGTGAGCGGGGGCTACTCTTCATTGTGGTGCGTGGGCTTCTCATTGCAGTGGCTTCTTTTGTCATGGAGCACGGGCTCTAGGTGCGCAGGCTTCAGTAGTTGTGGCATGTGGGTTCAGTAGTTGTGGCTCGTGGACTCTAGAGTACAGGCTCAGTAGTTGTGGCTCACGGGCTTAGTTGCTCTGCGGCATGTGGGATCTTCCCAGACCAGGGATCGAACCCGTGTACCCTACATTGGCAGGTGGATTCTTAACCACGGCGCCACCAGGGAAGCCCTGCCTGAAGATTTCTATCACTTCTGGAATTTCTGTGAAGAACTAGATCCTGAGAAGTCAGCGGATGCACTTTTCTGCAAGCCTTGGCCTTTGATTAATGGGTCTTTACGAAGTATAAAATGAACAAAAAATTAGCAAGCCCAATATTAACCTTCACTGGAGATTTTACTATGACCCTCCTGAGTTCCAGACTGTTATTACTGGAGATAATAAAATTCAGTTCCATGTGGGGTATTTCAGGGAGTCTCCTGATGAACCTCCTGTATATGTTGGTACAGATGGAGCAAAGAAAAATTGTATAATTGATCAAAATGGAGATAATGTGTTTGCCGCAGTCAAATTTGTTTTGATGAAAAACTTAAGTAACATAAAAAGAAAACTAGTCTCTTGAAAAACATAGATGAAAACTGCACAGAAGCAGCCAGAGCACTGGGTTACTCATTGGAACAGAGAACCATGAAGATGAAACATAGAGATAAGAAAGTCAAGACAAAGACTTTTCATGATGCGGGCTTAGTTGTCCCAGTAGATGAAAATGATGCTGAGTACGGAGAGCTCCCTGAAACGGATGCCAACTTCAAGGGAATTTGCAAGACAATTTTTGAAGCACAAAGTGATGAGAGACTAAAAGCTTTTGCTCTCATTCAGCGATGACTTTTGTGCAGTTTGCTAGTGATGAATGTGATTATGGGATGGGGCGTAAGTGGGAATGGACTTCCTTGTTATGGTTCAGACTATTGTCATAAAGTTACCTGCCAACTTTTACCTCTTACCTATACTCTGTTGAAGAGAAGTCTCTTTGCAGAAATTATTGAAGATTTTCTGGTAAACAGGAGTAAAGAAAACACAGACCAACTTGCAGCATGAATGAGAATTGGCTTTCTTTGGTATATAATACTTTAAAGCATTAATATTAAACCTGTGATTTTTTTTAAGGAGTACATAAAATAAACTGATGGAAACGTTTACTAAAAACTTTTATAAAGCTAAAAAATAAAAAAGATTAAAAGTCTGCTTCTGCCCCTGCCCTCATCTAAGGAACATTTTCACTAGAGTACGGCATCATGTGATGCAGGATATGCAGGGGCCTATGGGATACCAGTGGATATGTATTTCACCCAAATTTGCTATAGTTGTTGCTTTTATTTTGACATTTTCTTTTAGTATAGTTAATATAATTTAAAATATAATTTTAATATATTTTTTAAATTATAAAATATAATTTAAAATTTTGAGGGACTTCCCTGGTGGCGCAGTGGATAAGAATCCGCCTGCCAATGCAGGGGACGTGGGTTCGATCTCTGGTCCAGGAAGATCCCACACGCCACGGAGCAACTAAGCCCATGCGCCACAGCTACTAAGCCTGCACTCTAGAGCCCACGAACCACAACTACTGAGCCCATGAGCCACAACTACTGAAGCCTGCGCACCTAGAGCCTGTGCTCCACAACAAGAGAAGCCACCGCAGTGAGAAGCCCATGCACCGCAACAAAGAGTAGCACTCGCTCGTCGCAACTAGAGAAAGCCCGCATGCAGCAACGAAGACCCAACACAGCCAAACATCAGGTAAAATTAAATCTTTAAAAAAATAAAAAATAAATTAAAAAAATAAATACATGGAATTGTTTTAAAAAAATGAAAAAATAAAAGTTTGAGTCAACTTATCAAGTTGAATATTTACGCTTTTATGACAGGTTAAAAGAAAATGAATTTTTAAAATAAACTTATGGGGAGAGGATTTGCAAACTAAAGATTTATAGATTGCATATGGGGAAAAATTCTTTCACTTATGAAATAGCAACAGTAATGCATAGTTTATTTTTTTAAAGAAATTTATGTTTGAACAAATAATGTAAATTCAGTATTTCAATTTTGGGTGTGAAATAAATGTGTTATTGAATTTAATAATTGTTTCGTGTATAGCATAAACTGATTTCAGAGATGTATGACAGTTTTTAATAAATTTTTTCTTCAGAATTTTTCCTTGAGCTTTTTTTTTTTTTTTTTTTTGGCTGTGTTGGAGTCTTCATTTCTGTGCAAGGGCTTTCTCTAGTTGTGGCAAGCGGGGGCCACTCTTCATCGCGGTGCTTGGGCCTCTCACTATCGCGGCCTCTCTTGTTGCGGAGCACAGGCTCCAGACGCGCAGGCTCAGTAGTTGTGGCTCATGGGCCTAGTCGCTCCGCGGCATGTGGGATCCTCCCAGACCAGGGCTCGAACCCATGTCCCCCGCACTAGCAGGCAGACTCCCAACCACTGCGCCACCAGTGAAGCCCGTTCCTTGAGCTTTTAAGAGAGAACTTCTAGGTTATTGCATTCTGGTACCATTCTATAAATTCTCTTATCTTTACATTTATAAAGCTCCTCTTCAACAAAGAGTTGCTGAACTTTAAAGTAGTAACTAGAAGATTTATATCACATAAAGAATTTTTTTGTACTTCTGGTATATAACTCTAGATGAACAGGAAAGATACCAACCTACTTCTGTTTTTGTTGACATGGTCCTTTGACTTCAAGCGTCTTAAAACTTTCATGGTTTAGTCTAGCTAATTTGAATTCACTATAAACAAGTTTCATCTGATTTTTGTCATCAGTGTGACTTGTATAACTCATGAAAAGATGCTTATCTTGGTAGCTAAGCAAAAATAGGAAGCACGCGGAGATAAAATAAGGCTGAATCAGTAAGGGCTACAAAGAAAGAAAGAACGTTGAGGCAGGTGAGAACTCCAAGGCTTCAGAAATAGGTCCTCGGGGAAGGAGATCTAGGAACAAGAAATTACCTGAAGCAAGAAGGTGTTAGTTGTCTCCTCTGTAAGAAATAAAGCGATAGAAATTAGAGTGTGGTGGTGAATTAGAGTTAAATGAAATCATTTAGGAAATAGAGTTGCAAATTGGCTAACCCTGGCAGAGTAAACCTAAAAATATGCAGATGATAATCACAAAATAAAATTTATGAGAAAACACAGCCTAAGATTAGCAGTCTCCTAGTCATTAAAGCAAACCTTGACTGTGGTGTGCGTTCTCAGTAAATGTGGGTTGAATGAATGAGTTTTTGAAAGTAGCTTCAGTTTGCAAAGTAGATACTGATCAGGAAGCAGAAATTGGTTGGTGGGTAGGTTACAGTGGGAATTGTGCAAGGTTATTGAGTAACAAGATCAATTACTCCTACCTAAGACAGGAGAAGCTATCTGAAACACAAAGGAAGCCAAATTGGTTGGGGCCACCTAAACGAAGTTTACTACTTCATGCAACAAGTAGTTAAGTTCCGTGCTAGGTGTTAGTAAAATACGGGTGTATGTGTGTGTGGCTTGTTGGGTATCCTCACTAGGTCAACCACTGTATCTCTAGATTAAAGTACAAAATTTAAGGTACATCCTCTTGTGTGCCACTGCCCTAAGTTCCTACCTGCCACCTAAATGCTGAAGAACTTATTTTGCTGATACTTGTTTTAATTTCCTCTTTTAAAAGGAATAAAAAGGAAGAAGTCCATATCTGTGCCCTTTATTGTCTTTTCTATCATCTATCCGCCCTCTCCCTCTCCCCCTCCTCCACCTAATCTTTCTACTTCCCACAAGTCACTGTTCTTTTCTCTTGCACTAGGGAGAGGAGGTTCGATGTCAGTATGTTGTGACATGTGCAGGACTTCACTCAGACCGTATTTCCGAGTTGAGTGGCTGCAATCCCAATCCGCGAATTGTACCATTCCGGGGAGATTACCTGCTCTTGAAGCCAGAAAAACGCTATCTTGTAAAAGGGAATATTTATCCAGTAGGTAGTACTTCTGCCTTCTCAAGATGGTTGTGGGCAAAAAGGGGAATGAAACAAAAACTTTTCCCGGGGTGAGAAGTAAGATATTTTGAAGGGCTTTTGGTGCAATCATTCCACCTGTTTCTCTTGTTGTCGAATCCCCAAATCTTTATTCCGATATCATAGTCATTCAATTATAATGACTTGCCCACAAGTACAGGAAAGCTTGAGTGCACCATGGGAAGGGCTGTGAAGAAAGAACCCAATTCTTCCACTTCTCTGGTGGAAGGAGTACTCATAACAGAACTTTTCCTTATAGCACGCCCAGATGCCAACCCTCTTTCTCAGTTCACTGTCTATAAGTGCAGAAAAGGGGATTTGGCCACTGTGTAGTTTCATGGTGTAGCGAAGACAGAGCCATTTAAATGAAAAGCTCATTCTTCTGTCTGGAACTACTAGGTTGAACAACCAGTATTCAGCTATTTAATGTTTTTGACCTTGCCAAAACTTCCATTTCATCTGTTCCAAGTATTGCATTCCCACTTTACAAAAGCCTGTGCTATGAAGGTGTGTTTTTTTCCAGCAGCTCTGATTTTATTTGCCACCCACATATATCCCTACTTGGGGAGGGTGGAGGTGGGGAATAACCTAAAGTAGGACAGTTGTTTTTTTTCTTTACCCAGAAAGAGGAATAGATGGGACAATGTACCTTATTGTCATAGCATCAGGTTTCCTGTGTGGCATTTCTAGGCAGAAGCATGTAAATAGAAAAGTATTATCTGAGTACAGATCAAAAGTAATGCAAATCAGATGCATGGGAAGAAAATGTTTTATATTACCAGTTGAATGTTTGCATGTGTAATAAAATGCAGTATGAAATGGGGCTAATAGTTCTTTGCTCTGTTAAATCCATAGGTCCCAGATAGCCGATTTCCTTTCCTAGGAGTTCACTTCACACCAAGGATGGACGGCAGTATTTGGCTAGGGCCGAATGCAGTTCTTGCCTTTAAACGAGAGGGTTACAGACCCTTTGACTTCAGTGCCAGAGATATTATGGATATAATTATCAAGAGGTAACTTTATTTCCTTAAAAAAATGATTTTATGTGCTTATATTTTTAATATGGGAATTTTTTCTTTCTCGATATTCTGTTTATTGGATAAATTTTCATATTTGTGATTGGTATATTGGTTTTTTAATTAATCTAAATTAAGAGCTTTGTGGAATAAGCATAACATTTTAACTACTTCAAGAACACTCTGATGAGCCAGGGTGAGGTTGTGGTTAAAAAGAACAAGACCAAGAGCCTCGAGCGATCGCACATCTGAGAATCCAGATCTTGTTTTGCTAACCTTCTAGCTGAGCTTGAAAAAAAAACAGAAGTTTCTCTCAAAATCAGTAGATGGTTTGCTTTGATAAGATCATTTCAGGCCAGTCACCATGATTTTGAAAACCTCTGGAGAAACTGCTGATAAGCAGGTTTGTTTCTTTTTGTGGAAGACTAACAGTACTGCTGTGTTGACCTGGAATGCAGCGTGTTTACTATTGTAAGAAATAACCCAGTGAAGTATTTTGTCCTTTTAGCACTGTTGCTCTCTAGAGGGTTTCACATCATCAAAATCACTAGAAAGCTTTTAAAGCTATACTTGAGTTTCACCCTGCACAGATTCTGAAACAGGTTTAGGATGGGGCTTCCTAGCACGTATGCTTGTAAAAATACAGATGTACATAGGCTCCCCAGAGTCTCATGTGAGAATCGCTACTAGAGCGTCTCACCTCTGGCTGACTAAAGAAAAGTAGGGTAAATGTCCCACATGTTTAATGCCATGATTTAAAGATCTTTAATGCCTTTTGAAAGCACATAACATTGAATTAGAAAGCCTTGATGTTGGCAGGCTTTATCCTAGTTTGAAACCAGCATTCCCTGGGAATTTGAGTTTGAATGGTGTTTACTTTTAGAGTTGGGAAGGTATTCCTTTGATGAAGTTTCCTTCTTACGTCGGCCAAAAGCTGATTTTCTTTTAATATGTGGTTTTTCTGACTTTGCATAGATTTCTGTGATGCCACACCCCACCCCCAAATCTAATAGCTGTAAAGGTGTTGTATGATAATAAAGAATTCCTTTCTTTCATAAAGATTTTATTTTCTTTGCTTTCAGTGGCTTGATTAAACTGGTGTTCCAGAATTTTTCCTATGGAGTTAATGAAATGTACAAAGCCTGTTTTCTCAGTGCAACAGTGAAGCACCTTCAAAAGTTTATCCCTGAAATTACTATCAGTGACATACTTAGGTAAGGAAAAGCCGTAAGGGTTGTAAATACAGTCATGTCCTAGGTGAACTTGGGAGGTGGGTCTGACTTGGTGACTTGTAAGCACACTTTCAATCAGTGTGTCCACTGAATTTTTGTGTGCTCTCTCTTTCTCAACAAGTTGTTCATTCCCCTTGCAGTTTGGGCATTGCTGCATCATGGCCCTTAGTGCTTGAACTAGGTCCATTTATGATTATCTGGACTACCTTACAGCATTAAGCTGAAATCTCCATTTCAGTTGTGTTATGATGCCACCTTCACCTTTGTGTCTAGCTTTCATTCATGATAAACATCTCACCTGAAGTTTTTTTAATCTCCCTGGCCACTTACTCTTGTGATTCCAAAGCCTTCTGACTTTTAATTCTGTATAAGATCATTGATCACCATGTTACCTAATTAGGTAATAAGCATATTAAAACATTATACTTTGATTGATTCTTAAAAGCTTTTAGAAACATACTCATACCTGGCATCTTACCTTGCTTCCTCTGTACTTACTTTGTTCTTTCTTGGATCCTACTTCCCTCAAGGACTATTTGTAGAACAGAAGTGGGAAATAGTATGGTAGCAATCAGTCTGAGTCCTTGCTGTGGGGGTGTGGGGCAAAGGAAGGATTACTTAAAAAAATGTTTTTTTCTTAAAGATAAAAGGCTTTCTGGACTTGATCTATACCTTGTCCTAAATGCCACACAAGCCTATTTTCTTTTTGGTGATATTTTTAGGGTGCTCATCTTTTCCGCTGAACCAGCCATTTGTTAGGCCTAATCAGCAGTGGTCTTTGAGATCCTCTCCTCCCTGAATCCATCCTGCAATGAATCTCTAGAGCACTAAGTGTCTGTCTCCTCAGTAACAGCTGCTGAACTTGCCTGGTGTAATATATCAGCAGCTCGACTCTGTATCTGGGAAGAGAGCAATAATCACGTCAGCTGTCTCCCTCAGGGGAGCCTCCTGGTCTAAATCTGATTCTCATGTATCATTCTCAGACCAGCCTCTTTGAATCCTTAGAAGAACTATTAAAACCCAGCTAATGTTTTTAACTCTTATCTCTCTCAGCCCTCTACTCACCTTCTGAAATAGAAGGGATAAAAATATCTAGGCTTTATGTTCTTTCACTCACCTATAAATGAAGGCTTTTATGTTTTCAGTGGTCTGCTTTAGCAGACTTGTTATGTTTTATATCTGAAAATAGATTGGTCAAATCTAGTGTCTTTTACTGCTGTTAATATTCCTTGGAAAACACAATAGGTGGGCATAGTGAATTCTGTGTATAAATAGTTGCAGTGAATTCACTATGCAGATTTGATTACCACTCTTTTGTAGAAGCCTGAGGAAAACTCTTTAGACCAGTGGATTTCACATGGTAGAACTGAACCTTGGGGCCTGTGGGTTTTGGTGAATACCCTTGTCTCTGGGTGGAAAGGTGTGAATTTCAGTTACCAGTTTCATTACCAGGTAGTAGAAAAGGGCACACAACACTGTAGGCAGGTGCATTTGGGGACAAATTCAACCCAGTCACAGATGAGTTTCTTTCTGAAGATGGAGAAGCTGAACATATTCAGCAATTCCATTTGATTCCTGTAGCTCTTAAATGCAGGAAATTATCAGTAACAAAAAGAAAAGTGTAGAAGATATGTTTGATACCATTTATATGTTTATACTGTGTATGTATATGGATTGCACATGTAACGTGAAAATAAAAACAAACACGAGAGTGATAAACACCTAACTGAGGAGAGTGTTTATCTCCGGGGAGACAAGAGAATGGGATGCAGAGAGTTTGACAGGGGGCTTCTATCATATCTGTAATGCTTATTTCTTAAGCTGTTTGGTAAAAAAAATATTGATGTTCATTATGTTATTCTCTGTACCTTGTTATATGCCTAGAATCTTAAATAATAATAATAATACAAAAAAATAAGGTCAATAGACTTCCCACATTTTGAAGCCTAAGTCCTGTTTGCAACCAGTATAACACCATAAATGCCCTATCATTAATATTGGGGAAGAAGCATATTAGGTAGTTCTGGATAGTAAAAAAGAACCAAAGCAACACTTTTAGTGGAATGTTTAGCTCAAGATGGTGTCCTTTAGTTGCAGTAGCTACCAAAAGGGATCCAGTTGGACTTCTCATTGCCCAGCCAGAGTATCTTGGGCAATAACTTACCAATGAACATTAGATTGGAATGTAAAGTTATAACCTGTCAAATGTATGCATTAGGTATACAGACTTCTCATTATTAAATGATGATCTCTAAGGTTCCTAATTTTAGCTCTAAAGTCCTTTAATTTGTTCTGTGATTAATTTTGACATGGTAATCTAACAGTAGTTTGTATCTGTTAGCATTGTAAGGATGTAAAATATGACGACATATTTGCCAAGATCCCCTCTTTTTCCCACACTTCATTTTGAAAATATATTCTTGGGGGAATTCTGTAGTAAATTTTCAGACAAGATGTTTTCATTGTAAGTGATAGCTAAAGACTACACTACTGTGAAATGCAAGGGTAAAAGCCAAAAATCCTGCAATAAAGGTGATCTAGACCCTTTTGCAAAAAAGGGTTTCTCATTCTTGGTACTGTTGACGTTTGGGGCCAAATAATTCTTTATTGTGGGGGACTGTCCAGTTCACTGTAGAATGTTTAGCAGCATCCCTGGACTCTACCCACTAGATGCCAGCAGTACTCCCCTAGTATGACAACCAAAAATGTCTCCAGACGTTGCCAAATATCCTCTGGGGGCAAAGTCTCCCCTGTTTGAGAGCTACTAGTCTAGAGAATTTGGTAACCCTCACACTGCAAAATACTAATAAGAGAGTCTGGAGAAAATATAATAAAAATCCCTTGAAATACTTATAGCTGAGAGTGCAAGAAAATAAGGGCATCCCAGAAACGAAAACAGAGAGGAAATTGAATACCCAAGAACTAGGAGGAATTAGTGCTGATGCTGACTTGGAAAGGTAGGGAGGATTTTCTGATTTTGATGTAAATATAACTGAGTTTTGTTTTAATCTGTGATTTACAGACAATAAAATATGCAGATCTTGAGTGCTCAATGAAGTTTGGAAATTGTATAAACTCATGCATCCACCACACAAATCAAGATATAAAACATTAGGGACTTATATTTTAATTGCTACTCAAGTGCTGGAAAGGAAGCCTTGGGTCTGTAAAAGGTAAAAAGTTGGAACTGAGATCCCTTTGTAAAACCAGGGACTCTGGAAGGGCTGTACCCTCAGTGAAGAGGAAGTCTAGAAAAAAATCTCCTAAAAATCTAGAACCCTGGGCCTTCCCTCACAAGTACTTGGAGTTTCAATTTGTACCACTAGTTTGATCTAGGAACTTTAAGCTGAGAAATGGATCCTGCTTCAGACTAACACTTCTGCCTCTCACTCTCTCACTTTAAACAGCTTAGAGTGAGTGAAAATCAGGGTAATTTGACCACAGACTGAATATGGTTGATACTAAGCAGTTAGTAGTTTTGTATTATTATTAAGAATCCTTTTAAGAGAAATATACATTGAAGTGAAATGATACGCCATCTGGGGTTTGCTTTAAAATAATCCAGTGGAGAGAGGTAGACAGAGTGGGGATATAGATGAAACAAGATTGGCTGTGTGTTGATTATTACTGAAACTGGGTAATACATACATGGGAGTTCCTTATACTGTTCATTTTACTTTTGTACATGTTTAATATTTTCCATTAAAAAAAAAGGTGTTCCTAGAATGGTTATACACCTGGAGTGTCTGACAGAAGCAAATATAAAACCTCTGTGGAGGGACATAATTTCAACCCAACGCCCCCTGCTGAATAGGAACTCACCAGCAAAAGTTCCAAAGCACTATAAGTGAGAGTAAGCAGATAGAATAAGTACTAGAATTAGACTCTAACAACTTTGGATAATAGTAATATTAGAAACCATAAAGTAAGTATGCTCCAATGAATTTTTTTAAAAAGGGAATGAAAAAAACTGAAAAAGAATAATAATTTAAGAAATACCCTAGGCAAATTTAGAAACCAAGTAATCAGAATTTCTAGAAATGAAAAATATAGTTCTTAAATTTTAAAACTCAAATGATTAAGTTAGACAGCTGATTGGACCTCCCTTAAGAGAAAATTAGTAAATTGGAAGGTAAATCTGAAGAATTTAGAGAACAATGTTGTAAGCTAAAGATGCATCATGTGCAAATTAAGACATGGAGAAGATGAGAAGATTCCAGCCTACATCTCATAGGAGTTCCAGAGAAGTTGAGAAGAGGCAATACTTTGAAGAGAAGTAGTTGAGAATTTTCTGGAATGGACAAAAAGACATAAAATTCAAGATGTACAGTGAGTCCCATCTGAATTAAAAAACTAAATACAAGAATGTAAATAGATTATATAACTTCCAAATAGTAGAGGAAGAAAAAAGAATGTAGAAAACTCAGTAAGTCAAGAAAGGAGGTGGGAAAACTTCAGAAAAAGATCGGGTTAAATAGCATAAAATAATATAGTTGAAATCAAATATCAGAAATTATAATAAATGCAAATGTGTTAAGACAGAGATTATCAGGTTGGATTTTAAAAATCCACCTATGTGTTAGGCAAATGCTTATTGGAAGAAAGATGAGTCCTAGGTTCATTTTAGATAAAAGACACTTTAAGGTAAAAAATTATTGTTATAAATAAGGAGGGTCACTATAAATTTGTTGCATATGATAACAGAGCTAAGAAATACAGAGAACAAAAACTGACATAACTGGAAGCAGAAATCAAATCTATAATTGTGATGGGTGATTTTAAGACATGTCTGTTGATAGATGATAGCTCAAGCAGATAAAATATTAGGTTTGAGGGGAATTCCCTGGTTGTCCAGTGGTTAGGACTCGGTTCACTGCTGGGGTCCAGGTTCAATCCATGGTCGGGAAGCTAAGATCCCCTCAAGGCACTCGGCATGGCCAAAAAAAAAAAAAAAAATTAGATTTGAATAACACAGTTAAAACACTTGATTTAGGGACTTCCCTGGCAGTCCAGTGGTTAAGACTCTGTGCTTCCAAGGAACTAACATCCCACGTGCCGTGCAGCATGGCCAAAAACTTAAAAGACCAACAAACAAAACCACTTGATTTAAGGGATGCATAGAACTCCCTCACCCCCATTATAGAATACTCATGTTTTTCAAGCCCTCACAGAACATTTACTAAGGCTCAAAATGATCTAAGCCCTAAACCAGTTTGTCAACAAAATTAAAAAACTGGGCATGGAAAAACCATGTTCTCTTGTTGCAATCCAGTTTGGTTGAATATTAATAACAAAAATACTCTTTCTTCACATTTGGAAATTAAGATGGAATGGTTGACTTGCCCTATATCACCACTCCCAATTTAAATATGCTCCTGTGAACTTCTGTTTTTAGATTAACAGTAGGTCCCATGTGAGTTTTATAAAATACTAAATTGTCCTATTTGGAACTGTCCAAAGATGTCAGTTGTAGCCTGTCATAGCTGTTTTCTAGCCCACAGGATTATGCCTGCCACAGAATAATAAAGCAATAAATACAACACTTCTCAGAAGAATGAGTGCCGTTAGTTACATATTTACCTGTTGTTTCTAGACACATTTAAGGGTCTAGGCCTTGCATTTCTATTAAATTTAGCTACAAATATGGCAAAATATGTGGCTACAAATAGCATTAAACAGTTAAATATAGCTAAATTCACAAATATTAAATTTTCTGAATCATTTGTTCTTTCAGTTATTAAAATAGAATTTAAAAGTATTGAGAGTTAAACAATTAAAATTTTCTATCCCTATTGAATACTTCCTATGAACACAAGTCTAGACAAGGGGGCAAAATAGGACTGTTTTATAAGATTCAGTTCTGGCCCTGAAGATGTTTATGGTTTATTTTACCTGAAATTTCAAAATTATAATATTCATCTCAAGCTGAGATATTCTGAGGGGGAATGCCTATATGTAATCATGCAAAGAAAAACCCTGAAATTTCACTAAGTGCTGAATAGGGAGCATGAAGAATTTGGTAATTTAAACATGCCATGTTAAATAGTTACTTTAGTTTGAACTAAAGTGAGTTTCTTAGAAAAAGTTAATCTTGTATATTTTTTTTACAGTTTGGATTATAGGTTTTGAATACTTGGGCAGGACTGTAGGGGATGTCGAGAACATAGTTGGTGTTTGTAAGAGGAATAAATAAATATAGACACATTTTTAACTGTAGTTAATCAGTACTAACTTCTATTTGCTTAGAAAGAGTAAGGAGAATATACTAACTAAACCTTCATGGAGAGGAAAGTTTTTATTTTGAACACTCAACATCAGTAGGTAGTCATGCCACTGTGTGTCCCCTGCATGTTGGCTTTCTGTGAGATAAAAGGAGAAGGACAAGAAAACTCATAGAGATGCTCACAACAGCAATAGGAGCATTATCCAAGAAAAGAGAGGAGAAATGCTGTTTTGATTGGTTGAGAGAAGCTACAAACACAGAATGTACAAAATAGACCACACACTGGCTAATAGGCTGTTATGTATCCTTACCCTAAGAAATTTCAGCTTCAGTCCCATTCTGCCTCTTTGTGCTGTATTTTTTGCAGTACGCGGGCCTCTCACTGTTGTGGCCTCTCCTGTTGCGGAGCACAGGCTCCAGACGCGCAGGCTCAGGGGCCATGGCTCACGGGCCCAGCAGCTCCGCAGCATGTGGGATCTTCCCGGACCGGGGCACGAACCCGTGTTCCCTGCATCGGCAGGCGGACTCTCAACCACTGCGCCACCAGGGAAGCCCTTTGTATCTGATTCTTCCTTGGAAATCCTTATAGCTCAAAAATCTCCTGTCCAGATTCCCTGCAGCCTTCTATATTACAGGTTACTTTTATTACAGAATCTTTCACCCCTGTTGTTGTAATTCTTATTTATCTCTCTACAGATGAACTGTATAGCTATGTAACTTCAGGCAAGTTACTTAATCTCTCTATTTTCTTTGCTGTTAAATATAAACTATAAACATATCAGCCTCTTAGAGTTGTTGTGAGGATTAAATGAGAGAATTCCTAGCATGGAGTAAGCACTTGGTAAAAAAATAGCTATTATTATCATGATCTCTCCTCAGCCAGGCTGAGGTCTTAGAGGGCAGTGCTCTCGTATTGTTCTTTGTATCTTCCTCAAGTGCTTATCTGCATCTGCCCAGAATCAATAAAAAGTGTTTAATATTGTTGCCTGATTTCTTGAGTCTTGCTGGTGTGTATAAGGCAACTGTTTGCAAACTGGGTTTTCTTAAGCAGTTTCAGTGGAGGCGCTTTTGGACTCCAAAATTATTTTATCCAGATTTTATCTGTAAACTTTATTTTTAAAACTAAAAAAAAAAATCTAATTTGTAAACTCAAATGTTGTAAAACAGAACTTTTAACGTTAAAGGCTCTTACTGTATTAACATGCTGTTAATTCATTTTTGTGCATTTCCTTTGATTAAGAGTGTGTCATTTCTCTTTAATTAATTGAAGGTTATCCTGATATTAAATGCTAAACAGTTAAAAATCAAAACAAACTACAAAGCCAGCATTTGCTGCCATTTGCAAATATTTTTTCCATAACTTTTAATAGTGTACAACCAAAACATAAAAATACTTAGAATTCTGTAGCGCATGTAGGAATGTAGCTGACACACATAATTCTTGCTTTCTTTACTTTGTATTATCTTGCTTTCTATTCTAGTGATTGATTGTATAATAAATTCATTTTGTAAATTTAAATAAAAATACATCTATTCTAATTAAATATGGATTTATCTGCTACTTTTGGAAAGAACCCATTTGTGTATTTTAGGGTAAGGATATATGCTTGACAGGCTACAACTGGCAGCCTTTGGCTAAACACAAACCTATTGGGTTTTCACATAATTGTGCATTTAGAAGAATAAAGACTTTATTGCTTTAAGAATACTTTGAAACCACTGACACGTATGTAAAGTGTCCTGTCGCTTCTAGTCAGATGACTACCACTCTTGCTTTTGCAGAGGTCCAGCTGGAGTAAGAGCCCAAGCCCTGGATAGAGATGGAAATCTCGTAGAAGATTTTGTATTTGATGGAGGAGTTGGGGATATTGGAAATCGCATTCTTCATGTGAGAAATGCACCTTCCCCTGCTGCCACTTCTTCCCTTGCAATTTCTGGAATGATTGCAGATGAAGTACAACAGAGATTTAAATTGTAAATAATGAAAGGAGCTAGGTATGCATTTTAATCTCCACATTCAGCAACAAGAATGTACTAACTACATTCTTTAAGTTTCATTTAAGAAAAATGGTTTAAAATGTCATTTTAGATAACCACTGAATTTTTTAAATTATGTAATATGGAAATAATGATTTTTTAAAGTCCATGCTCTTTAAAAAGGTACAGTTGTATCTGTCCTGAATTCTTGACTTTGTTAATGACCTGTCCTCACCAACCATGATCTAGAGATTTGGCTTTTTTGGAATTTCTGGGAACTATAGCATGAAAAAGTGATTATTCCCCTAACTTTTTGACTTTATAATATCTAAGCTTTTTTGACTTTCCTAGACAAGAAAATATATTGTAGGTTGCAAACCTTTTAATTTTGAAGAGTCATAGAAAAGCTCACATCATTTAGAACAACAGTATTTGTATTTGGGAATTTAAAATTGTTGATTCAAATACATGAAATTTCACATTTTGAAGTAGTTTGAATAAGATTCTGTCTTATCTACATTTGTAAGAAATAACTTTGCAAAAGAAACTCAAAGCATTTATTATTCCCAGTTTCTTTATAATTCACTTGGTCTGGTGTCATCCTAAATCTAAACAGCAGTCCACAATGAGTATTTTGCTTACTCTTCAGTCTTCTGTGGTTGAGAAACTAAAAGAACTTAGAATCCTGACACTGACATACAGAACTTTGTAATTTAAAATAGTATTTATCTCTTATATCTCTGTTCTTCAGTCATACCAAGGTTCTCAGATGTTGGCCAAGATCACTAATGATTCATGCCTACTTGACTTTTCCAGAATCCTATAAACCTTTATGAGGATATTTCTTCATTTGGGGGAAATACCTAATTTTGAGGCATTCACTTTTGTACACCGCAAAAGTGCCTTACAATCGTGTATTTCATGAGTATTTTAAATTGTTTAAAGTGCCATACTGTATACTATGTACTATATATATACGTGTGTGTGTGGTATCTGTTGAAATGATTCTTGCAATACAGAATGTTGGAAAATAGAAATATAAATGAAAATATGGTATAACGTGGGGAAACTTATTGCAAAACCACCATTTAGGTGAGAAATTTTCATCCATTCCCTCACATATGCTGTCTCTGGATTAATCTTCCAGTCTTCATTTTTTCTTTCCTCTCGTCTCTCCAAAACCGTGTGAAGGATGAGTCAGAAAGATGAGCATTTTGGTTGATAGCAAAACTTACCAGTTTTCTTCCTTTTCACTTTAAGCCAATGATTACATTGATTGAGCTACCTCATCAATTAATTTGAAAGGCTACACATCATCAGCTCATGTTACAGAATAGCACATCTCAGGTGAATAGATTAGACAGTTCTTCAGCACTTGGGATGAGAATACTGAAAGCAGTTGGAAAGTATTCACAGAGGAAACAAGCCCTAATGGTTCTTCATAACAACTGATTCTTCCAAGAAATGTGATACACAGGGTATTTTCTGTTTCATTGCAAGACTATTAAGAGATGGAAAATATTACAATTCTCTATTTCATTAACAGTAAGATTGCATATACACTAAGCTGTGAAAGACTGAAGTTATAAAAATAACTACCCTAATTAAAGCAACCCCCATTCCATTTGGGTCTTTACTATACCCCAAAAAATACAAGTGAAAAAATGATTGAAAGCATTTTGAATGTGTAGATTATTCTATTTGTAAAACATTTTTATTTATGTCAATAGAGTTTTGTTGTGGAATAATGCTATAATATTTAAAAGTTTTGTGTATTTCTAAGAGAGAAGAATTGTATATTAATATTAAAAATATTTTAATGAGCTTTGGTGTTGTGAACATAAATTTTAGTTTCATAAAAACTCTGATTCAGTACTTACCTGGGAGGGGATATACCATGATCATGAAGGTGGTTTTCCCAGGGTGCAGCTCATGCATTGCACTCCGGATGTGCTGACCCCTGCAATTTCCCCAAATGTGGGAAACTTGGCTGCATGATTTGTGGTATTGGGGAACTGTGTTTGCGCTTTCCCCTGTTTTTTTTCTGTTTTAACAGTAGAGATCCTTCAAGACCGTTTTCTAGGGGTCCAGTGGTTTGTGTTTATCTAATACTGAAGAGAACCTTTAGTGTGTCATCCATTTAATGTGGGTACTGGATGGTGGTTAATATGACACAGGGATATGGAGAAATAAGGATTTTTTTAAAACTCTGATTCATATAAATTTTGAGCTATCAATAGGCTTTAAATAGCAGCCAATCAAAAGAAAAAAGCTTGTATTTGTGTATAATGTAAAAATGAGGTAGAGTAGTTTATATTTTGGGTAAAAAGTGGAACACTAGGGACTTCCCTGGTGGCGCAGTGGTTAAGAATCTGCCTGCCAATGCAGGGGACACAGGTTCGATCCCTAGTCCCGGGAGATCCCACATGCTGCGGAGCAACTAAGCCCGTGAGCTGCAACCACTGAAGCCCACGTGCCTGGAGCCCATGCTCCGCAACAAGAGAAGCCACCGCAATGAGAAGCATGAGCACCGCAACGATGTGTGACCCCCACTCGCTGCAGCTAGAGAAAGCCTGCGTGCAGCGATGAAGACCCCACACAGCCAAAAATAAAAAAAGTGGAGCACTTTCCTACTTACAAAAAATGGCTTTCCATTTGGTAGTGGTAGCAATATCTGGCTGACTTCAGTGTCATCCTCATACCCAGAGTACCAGGGAACATTATTTCTGTTCCATAGTAGAATGTGTATAACATACCAATACACAGTGCTTTTTCCATGGAGAGGAGGGCAATAAGTAAATCTTTTGGAACTTCATACAAAATTATTGTTCCTCTTGGGAAGACATTTTCGGTATGCCACCTCTTACACGGGGTTGGGGTTCTGGGCATGAACCTCCCATATGGGTTATAGGGCAAATGATCTATCTGAGTGCCTACTCCAATTTCTTTCCAGCAGGTGGACTGTTAAGAGGACCAGAGTTAGCTACAGCAACGGACCATGAAAGTGAGTGACAACAACATTTATTGTTTCCTGTGGCATTGCTTTGGTTTGCTACTGACTGGCAGCACTTGTAGCTTTAAATAAATGGAGGAAGTAGGAGAGAGTAAATGCGAGAAAAGTTAAGTCCTTCTTGAAAATGTTTTTCAGTGAGAGAATTTTTTTTTTTTTTTTTTTTGCTGTACGCAGGCCTCTCACTCTTGTGGCCTCTCCCGTTGCGGAGCACAGGCTCCGGACGCGCAGACTCAGCGGCCATGGCTCACGGGCCTAGCCGCTCCGCGGCATGTGGGATCTTCCCAGACCAGGGCACGAACCTGTGTCCCCTGCATCGGCAGGCGGACTCTCAACCACTGAGCCACCAGGGAAGCCCTGAGAGAATTTTAGTGGTAAAATTTTTACTGCCTTTTAAAATTTGAAATGTGCTTGGGTCATTCAACTTATCTCCTTAAAGCCATTCTAAATTCTAAAAAGACAAGTAAAATTAGAATGAGGTATCACCTCACACCGGTCAGAATGGCCATCACCAAAAAGTCTACAAATAACAAATGCAGGAGAGGGTGTGGAGAAATAGGAACCCTCCTACACTGTTGGTGGGAATGTAAACTGGTGCAGCCACTATGGAGAACAGTATGGAGGTTCCTTAAAAAACTAAAAATAGAGCTACTATATGATCCAGCAACCCTACTCCTGGGCATATATCCAGAGAAAACCATAATTCGAAAAGATACATGCACCCCAATGTTCAATGCAGCACTATTTACAATAGCCAAGAGATGGAAGCAACCTAAATGTCCACCAACAGAAAAATGGATAAAGAAGATGTCGTATATATATACAATGGAATGTTAGCCATAAAAAAGAATGAAATAATGCCATTTGCAACAACATGGATGGACCTAGAGATTATCACACTAAGTGAAGTAAGCCAGACAGAGAAAGACAAATATCATATGATACCGCTTATATGTGGAATCTAAAAGAAAAACAAAAAAGACACAAATGAACTTACTTCCAAAACAGAAAGAGACAGAGACAGAAAACAAACTTATGGTTACTAAAGGGGAAAGGGTGTGGGGGGAGGGATAAATTGGGAGACTGGGATTAACATATACACATTACTATGTATAAAATAGATAACCTACAAGGACCTACTGTATAGCACAGGGAACTGTACTCAATATTATGTAATAATGTATAAGGGAAAATAATCTTAAAAAGCATATATGTGTGTGTGTGTGTGTGTGTGTGTGTGTGTGTGTGTGTGTGTACAACTGAATCGCCGTGCTGGACAACTGAAACTTATACGACATTGTAAATGAACTATACTTCAATAAAAAATTTTAAAAATAAATTCTAAAGACAAGTAAAATTATTATCAAATTCTTAGTGTGATAGCATATTAATTTTAACTCAAATTTATGATTGAGTTTTTGTTATATATCCATAGGCCCTCTCTCTCATGGTATCAGTGTGTTTAATACTTCTATTTTTCAACACTTGAAGCGTGTGTTTCTAATGAGGTTGGAGTTTTTCATTTAAAAAAACAGCTTTTAATTAATGTTTTGAATAAGTACAACATTCATATAGTTGAAAATTCAAAAGTCATAAAAAAGTACACAGTGGCAAGTCTCCCTCTCTCCTCTAGCCTCCCAGTTCTTATCCCTGAGGCAACAAAACTTATCAATATCTTGTGCAGCCTTGCAGAAATATTTATATATAATAAAATACTGTCTCCATTTTTTTTTTACACAAGTGGTAGCATACTCTGCATACTGTATTATACATCCTGCTCTTTTCGCTTTGTGGTGTATCTTGGAGAATGTTCAAGTGGCCTGAACACAGTGGCCTGGTTCTTTTTAGATGACTTTATAGGTTCCATTCTCTGGATTTATTATTTGTTGAACCAGTCCCTTATTCCTACTGATGATTATTTAAATTGTTTATTTCTAGGGTGTTTTTTTGTTGTTGTTTTGCTGTAACAAACAATACCGTAATGAATAATACTGTGCAAAGTCATTTCACATATGAGCAAGTATACCTATAGGACATATTCTTAGAATTTATCAGGTCAAAGGGTATATGCCTTTGCAACTTGGATGTTGTCAAGTTGCCCTTGATGGAGATTGAACCAATTTACCAATCTCACCAATAATCTATCAGAGTACCGGTTTCCCCATATTCTCACCAACATAGTATATAATCAAACTTTCTGATCTGAGCTATTCTAATAGGTGAAAAATGATAACAGTATTATTTAAATTTGCGATTTTTGTAATATGAGGTTGTGCATCTTCAATATGTTTGAGACATTTATATTTCCTTTTCATATCCTTTATCTTTTTTTTCTTATTAAGTTTTAGTCTTATTAATTTGCAGGAATTCCTTTAGATGTTAGGGAGATTAACTGTGTAGGAAATGAGTTGCGAATATTTTTTCCAGTTTGTTATTTGCCTTTTGGCTTAGCTTGTGGTGTTTTTCTTTGGTATACATTTTAAAAAATAGAATTTATCAATCTACATTTTATATCATAGTAGAAAGGTCTTTGTACTCCAAAGTTATAAACAGATTATTTTATGGTTTTATTTTTTACATTTAAATATTTGACACATCTTGGCTTTAGCCTAGTGTAGAGTATACAGTATTGATCCAACATGTTTTTCTAGGTGGCCCATTTGTCTGGTTGGGAAACTTTTTACTGGTGTCATTCTTGGATTATCTTCCACATGCACGTGGATCACATTTCTGTTTGCCTAGCCCACAGATCACAACTCAGATGCCTGTAGAGACTAGGCAGGTTACATAAAAGGGTGAAGAGTGCCAGCTGGGGAGTATAGCCAACTGGAAACGGGATGGCATATTTTTCTAAAGAGGCAGCCACTACCCCACTGCCTGCTGATTATTCCTTTGCAGGAAGCATCAGGGCCCAGTGTTGCCAGATCTTTGTCAAGAGAAGCTGAAAATCCAGATTTTTATATGAAATCTCTTAATTTTAAAATATTAACAACAGTTTAAAAAATTTAAATATAGCTTTGGTTAAACAAAATGTGTCTTCAGACCTGATTTGACCCAGAGAAGGCTTCTAACCTCCTTAGCCAAGAATGAAACTTCCCATTAACAACTTTACTCTCCTACAAGAAAATACAATCACAGTCCAGTAGTTTGACAGCCTAGCAGTTTATAGCTGGAGTTCAGGAAGAGAGAGAAAAGTAAAGACACTCTATATAAGCCAAGATCTTTGCCCTCACTGATGGAAAGATTGGAGAGATACAAGCATTTCCCTATCTTACCTTTATCCCAAGTATTGTACGTGGGAATGTGGGTGTGGCCATTTATTTTATATGTGTATATATATATATATATATATATATATATATATTTTTTTTTTTTTTAAGTACGCGGGCCTCTCACCGCTGTGGCCTCTCCCGCTGCGGAGCATAGGCTCCGGACGCGCAGGCCCAGCGGCCACGGCTCATGGGCCCAGCCGCTCCGCGGCACGCAGGATCCTCCGGGACTGGGGCACGAACCCGCGTCCCCTGCATTGGCAGGCGGACCCTCAACCACTGCGCCACCAGGGAAGCCCTAGAGATATTTTTTTAATTGAAGTATTTCTGATTTACAATATTAGTTTCATGTGTACAATGATTCAATATTTCATGTGTACAATGATTCAATATTTTTTATATATTATGCTCCACTTAAACTTATTACAAAACACTGGCTATATTTCCCCGTGCTGTACAATATATCCTTGTTGCTTATCTATTAGAAAAGATTCTTGATTCAGTGGATACTTGGATTAGAAAAATGGTTGAGTGGATACTAAATTTTCCAACTCTGCCATTATGATTTTGCCAAAATGACAAAATGGTGCTTGTTTTAAGGTAGGATAATTGCTCTGCTACTGATCTGGAACTGAAGCGTGGCACAGACTTTTTTTTGGCAACCTGTTCTTCCTTTCCCTTCCTCACTGCTAGTGGCTGGGAACAATGTACTGTAATTCATGTATGTCCTCAGCGTCTTTAGTGGGATGAAATTTATGTTAATGATAAAGTTTCCAGAGTCTTCAACTCAGGAAAGCTTAAGGTCTGGGGATCTTTTTTGGGCTGCTAATGAGTATGGCTGGCCCCAAGGGCAGATCCGGGTTTTGTGGCGCCTGACACCTCCACACCGCCACAGTTTGGAGGACACCATTAAGAAAACAATGCAAAAATATGGGAAGTTTTACCAAAACGGTATGAAATTTTTGTGAACACATAGGGGCTCATGCAAGTGAAAGACCTTTAAGTTCAAGCTTGATTAACGTTGCCATCTGCCTTTTTTGGCCCTACTGTGTGCTAAGGGCTTCCCACTCCTCACTTCCTTCAGTTCCCACAGCACCAAGCTATGAAATTGTTACATATACAGAATAGCCATGTAAACACAAATACATTAAATATCTTGTCCAGCCGGAAAGCCCCTTTCTCTACAAATCCCTATACTGCTTCCCATGACGGAGTCCTGGGGCTCGAGGAGTGGCATCGAGTCAGGATTGTCTCGGGAAGATCGAGAGGAGGGAGAGTGTGTGTAAAACGCAGTCAGTGAGTTGCGGAGTCTGTCTGGAACGTGCACCCAGCAAGCGCCCAGGAGACGCGCACTCCTGCGAGGAGGCCTCCGCTCCCGGCCAGCCCCTTTGCCCCTCCGCGGCGCGCATGCTCCGTGCGGGGCTGCTCCAGCTACACGGGATAATGAGCGCGGGGCGGAGGGGGCTGGCCGAGCCGCGCTTGCTGGGACCCGGAGCTTGGCGGCGGCCCTGGGGCGCTGTGCGCGGCTGCTGAAGGGGCGGCGGCGGTGGTGGTGGCCAACGCTGTGCGCACCAGTGTGGCTCTCTCGCCCGACGCGCGCGCCCGGTCTGTCCCCAGGGCCCTCTGGAGGTGACTCGGGTGGGCCGGGCAGGGCGGCGTTGCCGGTTGGGAGGGCGGAGATGAGGCGATGAGGAGACAAGCCGCCGCCGCCGCCGCTCTCTGCCTGCCGCGGCCGTAGCGGGAGTCCGAGGAGGGGAGAGGCCAGCTGTACCCCCGTCGGGTTGCGAACCCAGACAAAGGAGGAGGAGCCGCCCGAGAAGCGGGCCAGCGCCGCCGGGAAAGGAGGCCACCGCTTCGGTCGCAGCCGGGGGCCGTCCGGGTTCACGGGCCGCCGCGCTTCCTCTGCGGACTCTGCACTAGGCGAGGCCGCGGGGCCGAGGAAGCCGCCCCCGGAGCCCCCGCCCGCCCGCCGGCGCCGCCTCCGAGCCGCCTCGGCCGTAGCCGCGGCCCGGGCAGGAGGAGGCGGCGGCGGCCGGCGAGGCGAGGCGGCCCGCGCCCTGTCTGTCAGGCCACCGGCCCGGCCCGTTTCGGCCCGCTGGCCGCCCCCGATGCGGAGGCGCTGCCGCCGGGGCCATGCAGCAGGCGCCGCAGCCGTACGAGTTCTTCAGCGAAGAGAACAGTCCGAAATGGCGGGGACTGTTGGTCTCGGCCCTGCGGAAGGTCAGTGCTGGTGCCCGTGCGGCCGCGGGGCCCCCAGGGAGGTGCCGGGGCAGAGGCGGGAGGCAGGCGGGCGGGGCGCGCGGGCCGCGGCCCCTCGGACGCTCTTACGGGGAGCTACATGCCCTCCCCGCGCTCGGGGCCCGCAGGCCCAGCACTTTCTCTCCGGCCGGCGATGGGGGCGCGTGATTGCCTGCTGCGTCCAAAAGGACGTTTTCTCAAGTTCTTGCTTGGCCCCGGAAGGAAGGTTTTATTATGATCATAAAACTGGATTTCACGTTGCAGTCATTTCGTCAGGCGACTTCCGCCGTTGACCAATTTGTTGTTCTCAGGCTGGATTCGGGCAAGAGAAAGTCCCGCTGGTATTTAGACAGTTTCTAAAACAAAAGCACATTTCTAGCCTGTGTAATTACTTTTAATTAAGTTCCTTGGGGCTGTTCCCTTAGTCGATTTGCTCGTGAAGGGGGTCCACTCACCTAAGAGGTGGTGACTTTTTTTTTTGTAAGATGGATGTGTTTCTCGAGAAATGTCAGTGAGCCATGATATTGCTTTGAACAATTCTTGAGGTCAACTTAAAGTGCCTCCTCCCTTCCTGCAAAAGGCGTCCCCCCTGTTTACGAGAGATTTCCCTTGTAGAATTCGGTCAGTTTCTTCACTGAGTGCAGTTTAGCACTTAGAATCATTTTAAGGGGACGAAAAAGGAGCAGCTCATAAAAATCTTTTAAGTTTGGGTGCATCACTAGGGTGCATCTCTCCTGTAGATGGTGTGAGTTTTCGTCTGCATTTAGGTAATAATCATACTATCATTTTTATAATAAAACCTTTTGTAAGGTCAAGGCATTTAAAGAGTGTAAATGGGTGCAGGAGAAGATACCATACCTACTGAGCGTGGGTTTTCCTTGCCAGTGATTCAAACTTAGTCCCTTCTACCTTTTGTGGAAAATAACCAAGAATAAATTTTAAAATAAGAAAGAAAGAATAAACATTAATTTAAAAGGCTGCCCTTGGAAAATAAATCTTCATACGTTAAATTTCTACAAGTGAAAGGAAGTAGTATATTAAATTAAAAACATTTTCCTCATTCATTCAGAGTTTTAGATTTGCCATTATTTTCATAATTCTTACGAAGAGATACTGCCTCCCTTGGGCCAAACACCAGCTAGTATCTTTTTAAAGAATTTGGTGGAGGTGGCTAGGAGCAGCTAGACAATTATCATTTCACAGGTATATTAGGTGTTAAAAGTATTAAATTGACCTTCCTTTTGTGGGCAGCCCGATTCTATAAGGAGAGGGAAAGAAATGGAAAGTGTGCTGAGTGGTGATAATGAAAAGCAAAGGGGGAAATGCTTAGATAGTAATTAAATCTTCCACCACATAGAAAGAAGTGTTGAGTACGGTTATCAGGTAGGCCTGTATTGTTGGCAGTGTGAAGTAGGTCTCCACCTACTAGTATTTTCTGGTAGCAAATAGAATTTGATTATGTGTTGCATAACTTATTCAGTAGGTAGCTTTGACCCTAATAATCCGTCATGCACAAATACAGATTTGTATCTTCAGGTTAGCCTGGAAACAAAGCCAGCATTAGCATCCAATCCTAGTCCATTGCTTTGAGTCTGGTATTTTGCATTTATGTGTTGTGCTTGTTTTCTTGGAACTCAGATGCCTTGTAGATCTCTATTTTCTTATTCCACAGTTCTTGTACATCCTTTGCTTATGGAATAAATACAGCAAAGAAAATCTGGTCTTTTGAGGTGAATTCAAGAAGCAGTTTCTATTTAACTTATTAATTTACTGTTATTCTAGAATTGAGGTATATTCCTATGGAAGACACTTTTTATGTTTTTGGAAAGTTTTTGGTGTTCATAATTCAGATTATGTTCAGTTTTGTGGTATTTGTGGTATTGCAACATGTAGGTTTGTAGTGCTTGCTAAGAGTTTTAGTTCTTAAAGAGCTCAAGGTTCACTCTTTGAAGGATGAGTTAAATTCTGGTCTATACTTGCCACCCTTGTCTTTGTACACTGAGAATTCCTACCACTTATGGGGAGGCTCTGTCTTCACATTCAAGGCATCTAGAATTTGGTTTCCTTCTACCAGCTGACCAGATTGTTACAAAGACTGCTAGGATTAATAGTAGATGCAGCAATAGTATTAGACTACTAAGATTTTTCTCCTCCAGTTGGTGTTGCCATCAAACATGTGTACGCTAGTTTCATTTAACATTTATTGAACACATTTTAGGTACTTGGCACCAAGCTGGATCCTAAGAATACAAACATGAATAAAAGTAAAGGCCTTGCTCTAAAGGTGTTTACCACCTAGACTGAAAATTATAAACTTTGAGGTTTTGGTTTATGTAAATGAGATAGCAGTTATGAGCTCAAGGTTTTGTAAGGAATATCTCTGTGTTTGAAAAGAACAAGGTTGTTTAATTAACTCTGTGAGGTTAGTTCACTTGGGCATCTTGATGGAACCTCCAAAACTGTTAAAATATAATTTTCAGAAAGGTAAAGTCACAACTCTCATACCAATGTGAACGAACATGTATCAGTAATTTTGATTCAATTTACTACTTAATGAGGGAACTCATGAGATCTTAGAACCACTTCAAATGAAAATTGGAGGAGGTAGGTATTTATAGGCAACTTAATAAAAGAATATTAAAGTAAGATTTTGGGGTTGGACACAAAATTTGTTAATGTCCTACAAGAACATAAGCAGTAAATTTGGGATTGTCTTTCCTGCTGATTAGGTTTTGCATCTGTACCAGACAAAAATCTCTAAGTTAATCTGATCAATTTGTAAAAGAGCCCAGTCAGTAGAAAGTAATCAAAGGTTCAAGCGTAGCTTGAACTGTGCCGAAGAACACCTAGTTATCTCTTTTGCTTATTTTCAAGTTTTGGCTGATTTTTCTGGAAACCAAAAAATACATATATTTGACCAAGTTACTATTACTGACTGAAAACGCAAGGGATTTTTTAAAACCAGCATTAAATATTCATTTCACTATGTAGAAGAAACACGAGCATTGAGAAATAGATTTAAGAAAAAATAATTTTGGAAATAGAAATGTGTTGTTCTTTAACTTTTTGTTTTGTTGTGCTGCTGTTCTTTAACTGTTAAAACAGAACTTCACCTAGGACATTTAAGTACATACAGAACTACAAAGGGTAAAGTAGAGCTAAATGACACTGCTAATGGATAATACATGCATTGTTAACATTACTGCTAAATTATGTATCTTTCCTAAAAGAGCCAGAGACATAAATGCCTTCATCACTATTCCCCGAGAAGATTGAAGCTATCATATTACTCGGAGGAAAAAAGAGTGTGGGATATATTTGTAAATGCAGCTTATTACCTGTGTCTTTGAAATGCCTGTGGTACTTTGTGCATGTGCTATTCGATTGTATGCTGAGAAAAATCAGTGTAGGCATTCTATATGTGGGAAACATGCCTTAAAATCATTTTAGCAGGTATTTTAGTCCCTGGTATTTCCGTGGTAGATGCCTTTTCTTTAAGGCCTTATTCACCAGGCTAGCCAAGGAAGAGAAAATGTCTGTCGTTATTATCTGTAGTTACAAATGTCACAGAGAACTAGAAAGAATTGGTAGAGTTACCTTGTTCCTGAGTCTAATTTCATTCAGGTTAAATATTGACCTCCCACCTCAACCATTATAGTTTGCTCTTAGATATCTGTTAAAATTCAAGAGGTGTGAATGTTTGAGTTAATTAATAGCAGTCTGTGGCGGAGTGGGGGGGTGGGGGAAGAAGGTTGAGGGTTTTGATTCAGAACTGCTTTTGTGAAATCTGAAAGAGTCTAGTGTTTATGCCTTTGTACTAATATCTCTTGGAACTATTTTAGAAGATTGTGCTGGATCTTTCCTGGGGCCCAGAAGAAAAGCCTGGGGGTCCTTTGAGAAAATGAAATTGGTGTTACTGATATAAGAAGGTCAAGGAAGGCTTCTTTAAGGAAGTGACATTCATGCTGAGCTCTGGAGGATATATTCAGATATTTATTGAGTGCCTCCTGTGTGCCAGGTGCTGTTCTTGGTACTGAGGTTGTAGCAAGGCCTTGGTCTCATAAAGCTTCCATTCTAAATGGCTGTGGCAGAGAGGCCTGGGAGAGGCAGACAGTAAAGAAGTTAATTATCTGAAAGATCAATAGGAATTAACAAAACAAAGAAAGGGGAGAAAGGATTTGAGCCCTAGGGAAAGGTAGGAACATGACTTGATTTAAAGAACCAAGACCAAGTGAAAAGGAGATGAGGACTTCCCTGGTGGCGCAGTGGTTAAGAATCCGCCTGCCAATGCAGGGGACATGGGTTCGAGCCCTGGTCCGGGAAGGTCCCACATGCCGCGGAGCACCTAAGCCTGTGTGCCACAACTACCAAGCCTTTGCCCTAGAGTCTGCAAGCCACAGCTACTGAGCCTGTGTGCCACAACTACTGAAGCCCGTGCACCTAGAGCCCATGCTCCACAACAAGAGAAGCCACCACAATGAGAAGCCTGCGCATCACAACAAGCCTGCGTGCAGCAACGAAGACCCAACACAGCCCAAAGTAAATAAATAAATTTATTTTTTTTAAAAAAAGGAGATGAGCTAGTTGAGAGACTCTAGTGTGGACCCAGGTTAAGGTCTTTACCTGTGAATAGGAAGGCCTATAGGGTTATTTATGTGACAAATTAATTAGATGAACTTGATCAAACTTGCTTCTTTGAAAAGATCACTCCAACTAAAAGGAATAGGAGAAACTATGATTTTTGTGACATGAGGCCTGTTCTGGATTTCCTAAAGCCACTGAATATAACAGTAGAACTCTAGGGAGTCATTTGGAATTATTCCAAACTAATAATGACCCAGACTGACCCAAGGGGTTCAGCCAGAACTGGATGAGCATTAGGAATGCGTTTTAGCTTGCTGCATTTAGCTTCGTCTCAACCGTGATTTAGTAGTCTTCTTCTATTTTCAGGTTAATTTTGGTATGGTATATTTGGAGCAATAATATTCCATTAAAGTGTTTTATGCTGAGTATCCAAAGCATTACTTGTGTTACCACTTGACATAAATCAAGTGTATATCTTTTTATTAACCATGGCCTTTCTTTCAAGGGAGCAGTAGTTTGATTATATCCTCTGTTAGCCTGCATATTCGAATCAGGAAGGAATTTTAATGGAAGTAATGGATTTAGCATTGTCTCATGGAATCATGTTAAAAATTAACAACCTAAAATTCTTTTCTTTTTTTACATAAGAACATATAGTAAGTAGAAAGCTTTTGAAATGTGTAAAGTGTTATACACTTTACATTTTAATGTGTAAGCAACACAATGAAAATAACATCAAGATCTAGATATGAGCACTACTATGATCTCCTCCAAGTAAAGTTTTCATTACCCCAGTTTTCTTCATTAAGACACTTTGTAAACTCAAATACTACTTCTTACTTACATAGCACTTTGTAATTTTTTTTTTTTTTTTGCCGTACGCGGGCCTCTCACTGTTGTGGCCTCTCCCGTTGCGGAGCACAGGCTCCGGACGCGCAGGCTCAGCGGCCATGGCTCACGGGCCCAGCCGCTCCGCAGCATGTGGGATCTTCCCGGACCGGGGCACAAACCTGTGTCCCCTGCATCGGCAGGCAGACTCTCAACCACTGCGCCACCAGGGAAGCCTCTGGTAATTTTTTCTTAATTGACCCATTAGCAGCATTTAATAGTTTATCTCTTCCTCCTTTTTGAAATCTTTTCCTCATTTGGCTTCCAGGACACCAAACGCTGCTGGTTTTCTCCCTCTCTGACTACTCCTCCTAGTTCTTCTCCTTTGTTGATCTCCTCATCTTCCCATCTACATCATCCTGACCTCCCTGGAGCTTAGTCTTTGGACTCCTGTTTCTATTTACAGTAGATTTCTTGGAGATCCCACCCAGCCTCATTGCTTCACATTTCATCTCTATCTGATGGTTTCCAATTTATAATTCTGGCTCAGGTGTCTCTCCTGAGTTTGGATATCCAGTTTCTTTCTTAACACTTCCACAAAGATGTGTGATAGGCATCTCAACTAATACTGAGCTCTTTCTCTTCCCCTGAAAACTTGCTCCTTTTGTAACATTTCCAACATTAGTAAATGGCTACTCCATCATTCTAGTTGCTCAAAATATTGAGTTATTCTTGAATCCTGTCTTTCTTTTATAAACCATATCTAATCTGTCAGCAAATCCTTTTAGCTCTACTTCACACTATAGCAATATTCAGTCACCATTTCTCACTCTTCCACTTCTACCACCTGGGAACACTCTGGGAGTATCAAAGTAGCCTCTTAACTGGTCTCCTCTCTTCTACCCTTGCCCCATTCAGCCTTTTCTCAACACAATAGAGATAAGTGGGATCATGTCACTCCTTTGCTCAAACCTTGTTCAGTGCTTCTCAGAATAAAAGTCGAAGTCCTCCCAGTGGCCTGCTAGGCCCTCTGCAGTCTGGTATTTCCCCCGCTTCTCCTTTTACCTCATTGACCTCATTTACTACTGACCTTTTTTTGCTCTACTCGTGCACCACACTGGCTTCCTCGTACCTCCAACACATAGACATGTTCTAGTCAGGGCTTTTGTATTGTACTTGGAGTTTCTTCTGCCTAGAACAACCTTCCTGCAGATAAAAACATGAGTGGCCCTTTTACCTCCTGTAAGTCTTCAGACAAACATCATCTTGAAGAGGCCTTCTCTTGCAGCCTATCTGCACCTCCTGCTTCCTGGACATTCATATGTAAATGTTCACAGCATGTCCCAATCCAAGCTTATTATCATCTTCCCTAAACTTAACGTCTCCAGTATAAATGATACAGTACTCAGTTCTCAAGCCAGAAGCCTAGGAACCTAGGCATCATCTGTTCCTTCCCTCTCACACCAGGTTCATGTCTAATCAACACCGAGTCTTGATTCGTTCTCTTAAAAGTTTTCTAACTTTTTTGCTATGTATCCCAAAAGAATTTTTGAAAAATTTGTACATTTTTATGCTGACATCTAAAAATTTTCATCTTTAAGTTTAGTTTCAGAAGATATAGTTTTATATGTTTTGTAAATACTGATGTTTTAAAATAAAATAGTCCCGTTAGTCTTTTAAATGTACCCAAAATACACTACCAAATGTAAAATAGATCGCCAGTGGGAAGCAGCTGCATAGCACAGGGAGATCAGCTCTGTGCTTTGTGACCAACTAGGGGGTGGGATAGGGAGGGTGGGAGGGAGACGCAAGAGGGAGGAGATATGGGGATATATGTATACTTATAGCTGATTCATTTTGTTATAAAGCAGAAACTAACACACCATTGTAAAGCAATTATACTCCAATAAAGATGTTAAAAAAATAAAAGGGTAAGATAATTTTAAAAAAATGTACCCAATGAAATACACACCGTTCATCCTTTTAAAATACACGACAAAGTGCTTTTTTAATGGTTGGAAATTTACATTGTTCTTTTTTCTCTGTGAACTTTTCATTCTAGTTTCCCCACATAATTATATTCTAATATAATATTTATTTTATGTTTAAAAGTCTTTGATCCCTCCTTTGTATTTATACTTCTTTGCAACAACAAAAATGTCTATATACTGAATTTTTTAAAATTTCCCCAATGACCATAAAGCTTTAAAACTTCCTTTTGGGTTGAGTTATTAGTAGTCCATAGTTGATCAAAAGAACATAAATGTCATGAATTTTGAAAAATAATAATCATAAAGCACCTGACTTGAAAAATGACTTGTTACCTGATCTTTAGAGTTATTCACTTTTTCATTTTCTAGATTTTCTAGGACTTGTCAAATGACTGATTATTATTACTGCTACTTTTTCACTTTTTTTATTTAGAAGTACCTTGTTTAGTCCAATATATCCAAGAAAGATTGGGAAAATAAAAATAGTATTAACTTCAATATACCTTAGCCATGGCAATATTTACTCATAAGATGTATTTTACCTTATCACACTTTTTTGTTGTTGTTGTTTGTTTGTTTGTTTGTTTTTTGCAGTACGAGGGCCTCTCACAGCTGTGGCCTCTCCCGTTGTGGAGCACAGGCTCCGGACGCACAGGCTCAGCGGCCATGGATCATGGGCCCAGCCGCTCCGCGGCATGTGGGATCTTCCCAGACCGGGGCATGAACCTGTGTCCCCTGCATCGGCAGGCGGACTCTCAACCACTGTGCCACCAGGGAAGCCCTACCTTATCACACTTTTTAAATACATTTTCATTGAATCCTTGGAGCTGTAGATCTAGCTTATTGTATTAATTTTCTGTTGCTGCATAAGAAATTATCAACAACTTGGTGGCTTAACACAACACACATTTATTATCTCACAGTTACTCTAAGTTAGAAGTCCAGACATGGCTTAGCTAGATTCTCTGCTTTGGGTCCCATGGGCTGAAATCAAGGTTTTGGCTTGGGCTGCAGACTCATCTGAGGCTCAGGGTCTTCTCCCAAGCTTATGTGATTCTTAGCAGAATTCATTTCCTTTCAGTTTCCTGTCTGAGGCCCTCAGCTCCCAGAGGCTGCTGCCATTCCTTGCCATATGACCCTCCCTATAATATGTCAGTTTGCTTCTTCAAAGCCAGCAGAACTGCATCTGCTGCTGTCACTTGTCTCACACTTCTAGACCCTCTTTTGAAGGACTCACCTGATTTAGGTCTGGCCCACCCAGGGTAATCTCCCTTTTGATTAACTCAAGATCAACTGATTACAGACCTTAGTCACCTTTGCCATATACGGTAATATTATCATAGGAGTGATATCTCACCCTATTCACAGGTCCTGCCCACATTCAAGAGGAGAGGAGTGTACAGGGCATGTATACCAGGGGTGGGAATCTTGGAAGCCAGCCACCTTAGAATTCTGACTACTCATTTTATGGAAAATATCCCCACATAACCTAATTGGTAAAGTCAATTTAGTTGTCAAGCCAACCAGCCTATTGTATTTATCTTGTTCAAAGTCTAACTTAATTTTTCAATTCAAATGAATGTGTTAATACATGTCACATGCCAACCATCTCACTTCTGAATTCAAATGGTAAGATAGAAAGATAGATAAGGTGTGAAAACTTGCTTTGAATTTTTTCTCCTGAATGAAATAAGGTGATGTTGCCTGTATTTAGTTTTGTTTGTTTGTTTGTTTATGGCTGCTCTGTGCAGCACTCGGGATCTTAGTTCCCTGACCAGGGATCAAACCCATACCCCCTGCAGTGGAAGCGTGGGGTCTTAACCACTGGACCGCCAGGGAAGTCTTATTTAGTACTTTTTAAATATGCTTTCTTTTCTTTGTTCTCATGAGCTTTTCCCTGCATTATAGTGTATTTTTTGACAGTAGGCTAGGGGATAGAAAAAGCAAGGTTAAATGAAAAATATTTATCATTGTCTCCTTGTTTTGTGTCATAGAATTTATTTATTTATTTATTTATTGTACTGCAGAGCAATGCACCATAATGAGATTCAGGATAAGTAGGAGATCTGCCTTTCTTCAGTTAAGTGGGAGGAGGGCAGTTGTGGAGATGTGGGAAAGGAGAACCTCCTTTATTTACTCCTTGAGTGCAAGTACCTTGCCGGCAGATCTTCTTTAAGAAAGAGTGCAAATAGTAGTTTTGGTAGTATGCTGAAGGACATGGGCATTTGGCCCAGGGAGTCTTAAACTTTGACTGAATACTTAGTGATCTTTTCCCCAGGTCACAGGAAAAAAAGCCACTATTAATTTTTTTCAGTTTTATTTTTTTCTCTTAAGTTTTTCTTAGGTCTGTGGTACGTGCTGCAGTTTATCTGCTAATGAGTAGTGCAAGATTGTAAAGTAAATGAACAAGAGATATAGAGGTTTTACAGGGAGAACTGCTTATGATACTTTTTGTTTTTACTTACAAACATGTGCCTATAGTTTTAAGTTTTATAGTCATTTTTATTAACATTCTTCTTGCTTACTATGATGAAGTGTAAGTATCTTAACACTTCATATTCTTCTAAGAGCACTGTGACTTCCAAATGCTCTGCCACTGGAACACGTTGGGAACCATTGATCTAGCCTGTACTTTCTTGGCCTGATTGTATGGGAAGGTACTTACAGTTCATTTGCCATTTCATTCCAATCAAGGAAATTTTAATGACAAAACTTTCAGTTTCAGCTAATAGTCTTTCCTGTATGTTTTGATTGTTTTATGGTAAGCCCTTACCTAATATTAAGCTAAATAGAATGAGATTCCTGGCCTGTAGTTTCTGTATTTTAAGTAAACCCACCTTGGGGACTTCCCTGGTGGCACAGTGGTTAAAGAATTGGCCTGCCAGTGCAGGGGACACAGGTTTGATCCCTAGTCCGGGAAGATCCCACATGCCGCGGAGCAACTAAGCCCATGCGCCACAACTACTGAGCCTGCGCTCTAGAGCCTGCAAGCCACAACTATTGAGCCCGTGTGCCAACTACTGAAGCCCGCACACCTAGAGCCTGTGCTCTGCAACAAGAGAAGCCATTGCACTGAGAAGCCCGCACACCGCAACAAAGAGTAGTCCCTGCTCGCCGCAACTAGAGAAAGCCCGCGCAGCAAGGAAGACCCAATGCAGCCAAAAGTAAATCAATCAATCAGTCAATCAATCAATCCACCTTGAAAACCTGTCAAGAAAGCACCTAATTAAGAACACTAAATCTAAGTGGGAAGGGAAGTGAATATTAATAGACAGTGGGAATAGAGGAACATACAGTGGGAATCCCCTCATTTATAATGTTATATGGGATAACTGAGTCTTCAGGTACATATCCAATGAAATAAAACCAAAGTTAATGGACTTCTTAATTTTTCCCAGTCTCTGAATTTCAGCAAGTTCAGGGAATCTGTTTGCTACCATGAATTTATTTAGCAGCTGTTTACTGAGTGCTTGCTTTATGCAAAGCATGGTGCTAAATTACCTTTGTGTTAGGAATAAAGGAGTGGGGAAATAGGAAGAGACCAAAAACATAAGAAATAGTTCCTGACCTTAGTTTATAGTGTACAACTGTGGTTTCAATTCTTGATTATACACCCTGATCAGAAAAATGCTACCTCAGAATATTGATTTTTATATTATTTTAAATAACTTATTTGAGAATTAACATACAATAAACTGCACATATTTAAAGTGTACAGTTTGATAAGTTTTTATGTATGTATACTTAAGTGAAACATTCATAATAAAGATAGTATAGCCTTCAGCCCATAGATTTCCTCTTGACTCTCTATAATTCTCCCTCCCATCCCTCCTGACCTCTAATCCACAAGCAATCACTGATTTGCTTCCTATAACTATAGATTGCTTTTTCCAGAGTTTTTTGGTAATGGAATCACACAGTATATATTGTTATTTTTGCCTGGCTTCTTTCACTCAACATGATTATTTTGAGATCCATCCATGTTGTTGCATACATCAATAGTTCATTCCTTTTTGTTCAGTAGCATTCCATAGTGTGGATATACCACTTTTTTTTTTTTAAAGATTTATCATTTATTTATTTATTTTATTTATTTTCGGCCGTGTCCAGTCTTAGTTGCAGCATGCAGGATCTTCGTTGAGGCAAGCAGGATCTTTTGTTGCGGTGTGCAGGCTCTTTGTTGTGGTGCACGGCCTTCTCTCTAGTTGTGACGTGTGGGTTTTCTCTTCTCTAGTTGTGGCACACAGGCTCCAGGGCGCGTGGGCTCTGTAGTTTGTGGCACGAGGGCTCTAGTTGACGCGCTCGAGCTCAGTAGTTGCGGCACGGGACTTTAGTTGCCCCGAGGCATGTGGGATCTTAGTTCCCTAACGAGGAATCGAACCCACATCCCCTGCATTAAGGCGGATTCTTTACCACTGGACCACCAGGGAAGTCCCCACTTTTTTTTTTTTTTTTAATCCATTCACTTGTTGATGTACATTTGGTTTTCATATCTTGGCTGTTAAAAATAAAGCTGTAAACATGTGTATACAAGTCTTTGTATGGGCATATAGTTCCTTTTCTCTTGGGTAATTATCAACGAGTGACTGGATCAGGTAGTAGGTGTGTTTAACTTTTTAAGTAACTGTCACACTGTTTTCTATTTGAACTGTTGTACAGTTTTACATTCCCACCAGCAACATATGAGAATTCCAGTTCTTCCTGCCAGCACTTGGTATTTAAATTTATTTCTAGCCATCCTAATCGGGTTATTATACTGGTATCTTGTTTTAATTTGCATTTCCCTGATGATTAATGATGTCAAGCATCTCTCCTGTCCTTATTTGCCATCCATATATCTTCTTTGGTGAACTGTTTGTTCAGATCCCTTGCCCTTTTTTGTTAAGTTGTTTGATTTCTTATTGTTGAGTTTTGAGGATTCTTTATGTATCTAACTATAAATCTTTTATATACAAAGATTTTCTTTCAGTCTGTAGTTTTTTATTCTCTTAGTATTACCTCTTTAAAAATAGCAATAGGGGCTTCCCCGGTGGCGCAGTGGTTGAGAGTCCGCCTGCCGATGCAGGGGACACGGGTTCGTGCCCCGGTCCGGGAAGATCCCACATGCCGCGGAGCGGCTGGGCCCGTGAGCCATGGCCGCTGAGCCTGCGTGTCCGGAGCCTGTGCTCCTCAACGGGAGGGACCACAACAGTGAGAGGCCCGCGTACGGCAAAAAAAAAAAAAAAAAAAAAGCAATAAATCTTTATTGGGATTTTTTTAACAAAATAATTTTAAAACAAAAAACCCAACATGTAAACAAGAAAGTAAATAAAGTTAATTGGCATTATTATATATATATATACATCCAAGGATCAAAACAAATTCTGGGTTAACATTGCATAATCCAGTAAAATGTTTTGAACCATCAATGTTCAGGGTAACTGTATTTAATACTATCAATAATGATACCTTATCTTTGAATGCTATAAAATAGTTTATGGATTATAAACTATATAGTTTAGGTTTTCATTCTTCCCATGAATCCATATGCCACATGTATACTAGTCCTAAAATGTATTTATGTTGTCACTATTAGTCCAAAATATCCATCATCCCAAATTAACCAGGTTACAATTATCCGATCTCCAGAATTTTTATGGTGAGATGTGCTAGAACCCATATATGACAACTTCATTTTTCGAAACCTAATTCTAAATTCTGTCTAATCTGCAACTTACTCATTTCTTCTCACTTTCTATATATACATTAAATACTATAGCAACTTCACCTTAGAAAGTATAGTTAGTACATTAATACGCATTTAGTCAATAATTTCTGACAGAGTTATAGCTTATTTACCAAGAGAAAGTGCTAATTTTTGTTTTAAAATTTAGTTCAAGTATTGTCATAGTAGTGTTATTTAATTGAGAATGATGGCTTCAACTTAGAGCGTTCAATGTACACATTAATATAGTTTAAAATTAAAGAATTAAATTATTCCTATGGAGAAAATCTCAGTTCTTGAAAGACCAAAATATATTGTTTTATTACTATAAAATGTTATTAGTTCATTGTCTGATTCACTGATTATATTCAATTCACTCTTAATATTATCTTTTGAAGAGCAAAAGTTTTAAATTTTTAGAACTTTGCATGAACGAGCAAAAAAATCATTTGTCTGTATTTGTGTTTTTATTTCTGGATTCTCTATTCTGTTGCATTGGTCTTTTGTCCTATCTTTTAAAAATTTATTTATTTTATTATTTATTTATTTGGCTGTGCAGCATGCAGCATCTTAGTTCCCTGACTAAGAATCAAACCTACGCCCCCTGCAGTGGAAGGGCAAAGTCCTAACCACTGGACTGGCAGGGAAGTCCCTATTTTCCTATCTTTACATCATTACCACACTATTTGGATTATTGTAGCTTTATAAAAAATCTTGGAATCAGGTAGTTTTAGCCTTCCGACTTTGTTCTTTTTCAGAGTTGTTTTGGTTATTCTAAGACCTTTGTATAGCCATAGGAATTTTAAAATTAGCCTGTCAATTTCTACCAAAAAAAAAAAATCCTGGAATTTTGTTGAATTTATAGATTATTTGAGGGAAATTGACATCTTAACAATATTGAGTCTTTAAACCCATACAGTTTAAATTTTCATTTATTTAGGTTTTTAAAAATTTCTATGAGCAATATTTTGTAGTAATATATCTTTAGGATGAAATTTGCCGCTTTTTCTTTTTAAATTGAATTTTAACTCTTACAACAAACAAAACTTACAGTATTCTTAATTGGTGTTTGAGGCACTTGCATGAAATCTTAGCAGTGGAATAAAGAATTTGACATAAGTAAATACACAGACTGTGTATCCAGAGGGATTTATTTCTACATTGTACCAGAAACTCAAATGATAGTTGATTAAACAAGTGCACTAGCAAGATTTTTTTATTTGATTGTGAGTATGGGGGACTGAAAAAATATATATATTAGGAAATAGCATTTCCAAAATTTGTCAAACCTAGTATTTATCAATTTAAAAAATAAAGTTTAATGCTTTTATATGTGTCTATGCATGAATATATAGTATTATGACTATTCTGTTTACAGTGTGTGTATAAGGAAGTACCTTCTGGCAATTTGAAAATACGGTGTAACTAAAATACAGGTCTGACTTGTTAATCTACTGTTAAAGATTGAAAATTATTTTAATTGCTCTTTTTCTGACCAGTCTTTCAGAAAAATCTGAAAATGAGTTTGTTCTGATGTGGTAATTTTATGTTGATTGTCTCTCAGGGTGCTGAGGTAGTAAATACTGTGAAAGTACAAAATATGGTTATCTTTCATTGTCATCTTGATGTCCTTATTAGTATTTATGTCTGGGATTTTTTATTTTTGTGATACGCGGGCCTCTCACTGTGTGGCCTCTCCCGTTGCGGAGCACAGGCTCCGGACGCGCAGGCTCAGCGGCCATGGCTCATGGGCCCAGCCGCTCCGCGGCATGTGGGTTCCTCCCGGACCGGGGCACGAACCCGTGTCCCCTGCATCGGCAGGCGGACTCTCAACCACTGCGCCACCAGGGAAGCCCTATGGCTGGGATTTTAACACTGTATATTTGTTTTTATGACTTTTCATATTTGCAGTTTAACAAGTTTAGTATAAGAAACTCAGATGCTCAGTGTTAAGGTTGCTTTGTAGGTTATTTACTAAAATCATAATCATAGAAAAAAATCCATTAGACATTATCTTAATTCTCATGCACAGTCATTTTTACTGATTAGGGCCCTTGGCTTTTATGGAAGGATGTTATAACAAACAGCCTTATGAACTCCAAGCTGAACTTCCAATATAAATGTTTATTTTATATTTTTTAAAATGTCTGTTGATCTAATAGAAATACATGGTAGGATGTAATTAAGTTTCCTCTTATTATATGAAAGAAGTGCAGGTTGTAAGAGGAAAGATTTATTTCTCCCAAATCTATCTGGAATTTCTAAAGAAATATAAAGCCAGGTTTTTTGGATGTTAGTCCTATATGAATTTCTAATTGCCTTATTTAAACTCTTCTTATCCAGACTTCTTGAAAAAGTAGTTTTTAATTATTGTCTCCAGTTTCATGTGTCCTTCCTCTTTCTCACTTCCCCACTTATCATGTTTCCTTGTAAATTTCTTTGTATTTTATCAAAATTATTCACGGAAAAAAAAAGATAAATAGCTCTATAAGGCTTGTTACGAAAAAGAGCATTACCTCCTCACTATTCACAACATTTTTTGCTTCCTAGAGGCAGTCCCTTTAATTTTTCAAAATGATTCATTTCAGTATTCTGTGTCTCTAAGGAAAAAAAGTGCTTCTATCGCTACTTATGACTTTTCTGTTTTGGGCATTATCTGTTGATTTCCTACTCTGGAAGGTAAGGATTTAATATTCTTCAATACACATATACGTTCCCCCTCCAACCACATATACTTCCTGTCTCTCCTCCCACCCCATGGTTATATCTTAATTTTGGTTGGATCAGTATTCAGAGTTTATAGTATTATAACCATAAATAATGACCATATACTATACTATATGTTATTTATAGTTAAACCACTTTTTCTTACTACCTAACCTTTTTACTGAAGTTAATAATTGTCTTGTTTTCTTGTTTGTGTATTTTCTGTGTATTTATTAATTTAAGCTCAAACTCTCTACCAGTTGTTTAAATATCCTCTCAAGAGTTTTAGATCCATCAGTTACTCTGATAATTTCATCTTCTTGAGATAGCTTCTCTTAGAGCCTTCTGATCTGCTCTTATCAGACTGGTGACCTTTATGCCTGTTGTACAGCTCTCATCTTATAATTTTCCCTTACTTCATCCTGGGCATTCCTTTGGCTTTTCTTCTGTATTGGTTCCTTTGTTTTTTTTTCAGAACTGTCACCACTGTAGTTCTTTTTTTTTTTTAATAGATCTTTATTGGAGTATAATTGCTTCACAATACCGTGTTAGTTTCTGTTGCACAGCAAAGCAAATCAGCCATATGCATACACATGTCCCCATGTCCCCTCCCTCTTGAGCCTCCCTCCTGTCCTCCCTATCCCACCCTTCTAGGTCATCGCAAAGCACCAAACCGATCTCCCTGTGCTATGCTGCTGCTTCCCACCAGCCAACTATTGTACATTCGGTAGTGTATATATGTCGATGCTACTCTCACTTCGCCCCAGCTTCGTGCTCCCTCCCCATGTCATCAAGTCCATTCTCTATGTCTGCCTCTTTATTCCTGCCCTGCAACTAGGTTCATCAGTACCATTTTTTTTTTTTTTAAGATTCCATATATATGTGTCAGCATACGGTATTTGTTTTTCTCTTTCTGACTTACTTCACTCTGTATGACAGACTCTAGGTCCATCCACCTCACTACAAATACCTCAGTTTCATTTCTTTTTATGGCTGAGTAATATTACATTTTATATATGTGCCACATCTTCTTTATCCATTCATCTGTAGATGGACACTTAGGTTGCTTCCATGTCCTGGCTATTGTAAATAGTGCTGCAGTGAACATTGTGGTGCATGTCTCTTTTTGAATTATGGTTTTCTCAGGGTATATGCCCAGTAGTGGGATTGCTGGGTCATATGGTAGTTCTATTTTTAGTTTTTTAAGGAACCTCCATACTGTTTTCCATAGTGGTTGTATCAATTTACATTCCCACCAACAGTGTAGGAGAGTTCCCTTTTCAACACACCCTTTCCAGCATTTATTGTTTCTAATTTTTTTGATAATGGCCATTCTGACCGGTGTGAGGTGATACCTCATTGCAGTTTTGATTTGCATTTCTCTAATAATTAGTGATGTTGAGCATCTTTTCATGTGCCTCTTGGCCATATGTGTGTCTTCCTTGGTGAAATGGCTGTTTAGGTCTTCTGCCCATTTTTTAACTGGATTGTTCCGGTTTTTTTGATATTGAGCTCCATGAGCTGTTTGTATATTTTGGAGATTACTCCTTTGTCTGTTTCATTTGCAAATATTTTCTCCCATTCTGATGGTTGTCTTTTTGTCTTGTTTATGGTTTTCTTTGCTGTGCAAAAGTTTTTAAGTTTAATTAAGTCCCATTTGTTTTTATTTCTGTTACTCTAGGAGGTGGATCAAAAAAGATCTTGCTGTGATTTATGTCAAAGAATGTTTTTCCTATGTTTTCCTCTAAAAGTTTTATAGTGTTTGGTCTTACATTTAAGTCTTTAATCCATTTTGAGTTTACTTTTGTGTATGGTATTAGGTAGTGTTCTAATTTCATTCTTTTACATGTAGCTCTCCAGTTTTCCCAGCACCACTTATTGAAGAGGCTGTCTTTTCTTCATTGTATGTTCTTGCCTCCTTTGTCGTAAATTAGGTGCCCATATGTGCGTGGGTTTATCTCTGGGCATTCTGTCCTGTACCATTGATCTATATTTTTGTTTTTGTGCCAGTACCATACTGTCTTGATTACTGTAGCTTTGTGGTATAGTTTGAAGTTGGGGCGCCTGATTCCTCCAACTCTGTTTTTCTTTCTCAAGATTGCTTTGGCTATTCGGGGTCTTTTGTGTTTCCATACGAATTGTAAGATTTCTTTGTTCTAATTCTGTGAAGAATGCCATTGGTAGTTTGATAGGGATTGCATTGAATCTGTAGATTGCTTTGGGTAGTATAGTCATTTTCACAATATTGATTCTTCCAATCTAAGAACATGATATATTTCTCCATCTGTTTGTGTCATCTTTGATTCCTTTCATCAGTGTTTTATAGTTTTCTGAGTACAAGTCTTTTGCCTGTTTAGGCAGGTTTATTCCTAGGTATTTTATTCTTTTTGTTGCAGTGGTAAATGGGAGTGTTTCCTTAATTTCTCTTTCTGATTTTTCGGTGTTGGTGTATAGGAATGCCAGAGATTTCTGTGCATTAGTTTTGTATCCTGCAACCTTAACCAAATTCACTTAATACTTCTAGTAGTTTTCTGGTGGCATCTTTAGGATTTTCTATGTATAGTATCATGTCATCAGCAAATAGCGATGATTTTATTTCTTCTTTTCCAATTTTATTCCTTCTCAATTCCTTCCAATTTGTAGGCTTTCTCTAGTTGGGGCGAGCGGGGGGCTACTCTTCGTTGTGATGTGCGGGCTTCTCATTGTGGCATCGGCAGGCGGACTCTCAACCACTGCGCCACCAGGGAAGCCCGGCAGGTGGATTCGTAACCACTGCACCACGAGTGAAGTCCACCAATAATGTTTTTTATGAGCCTTCTTGTACATGTCTTCTGGTAAACGTTTGTGCTTATTGCTCTAGAGCAGTGCTGTCCAATTGGAATATAATATTAACCACATATGTAATTTAAACTTTTCTCATAACCACATTAAATATATACGAAGACACAGATGGAATTGATTTAAATAACGTATTTAACCCAATAAATCTAATCATTTCAGCATATAGTCAACATAAAAATTATTGAGATATTTGACATTTTTTGTGTGTGCTAGATCTTTGATGTCTGGTATGCATTTTACTCTTATAGCCCATCTCCAGTTCAGTAGAACTACATTTCATGTGCTCAGTAGCCACATGAGGCTGGTGTCTACTGTATTGGACTGTAGAGTTTTAAAGGATATAAAATATTGAGTAGTAGAATTACTGGATCATAGGGTATGCCTATCTTGAACTTTAGTAGTTGATGGCAAAGTTTTCCAAAGTGATAGAGCCATTTTGCACGCCATTGGTAGTGTGTGAGAGTTCCCATTTTTCTACATAATCAACAACACTTGGTATTATCACACTTTGGGTAGTAATTTTTGTGTTCTGTTTAGTAAATCCTTTTCTGCCCTGAGGTCATGAAGATAATTATCTATTATCTTGTTTTATATTATCAGAACTTTATTAGGGCTATTTATTTAATAGGTCTAAAATCAACTAAAATTGATTTTTGTATCGAGTGTGAATAGGAGTTGATTTCATTCTTCTCCATATGGGTATCCAGTTGTTCACTATTCATCGACTTGCCCCAGTGTCCCTCAACAATCCTCCCCCTGCCCATAATGCCACCTTTGTTGTACATCAAGGGTCTGTATATCTGTGGGCTTGTTTCTGTACTCTCTGTTCTGTTCTTTTCATCTGTTTGTCTATCATTATATCAGTATCACATTATTAAATACTGTAGCTTTGTAATAAATTCCAATAATAATTGGAGCAAGCACTTATATTTCTTTAAGAGTATATGACTGATTTCTTAGCTTTTTGTATTTCTATATAAGTTTTGAAATTATCTTTTCAATTTTAACCAAACATACTCTTTGGTTTTGACTGTGATTTTATTAACTCCATGGATCAGTTTGAGGAGAATTGATATATTTACAATATTAAGTCTGATAATTCATGAACATGGTATTTTATTTCATTTATTTAGATCTTTAATTTTTCTCATAGTCTGGTTTTTCTCCCTAGGAGTCTTGTACTTCTTATCTAAGATTTATTCCAAGATACATGTTATAATGTTTATTCTATTGTAAGTGATGTTATTTTAAAAATTTATTTTCTAACTTTGTTGCTGTTACACAGAAATAACATTTTATTTTTATGATTTGAAATAATTTATGTGTACCATATTTTTATTTTCCTTCATGGGTGTATTAGTCTGGGATCTTTAGAGAAACAGAAATACACACACACACACATACACACACACACACACACACACTCTTATAGAGACAGAGAAGTGCAGATCTGCAGTCAGTAAGCTGGAGACCCAGGAGAACTGATGGTGTAATTCTAGTCCAAGTTCTAGTCCAAAAGCAAAAGAAGACTGAAAACCTGTCAGGCAGAGAGAGAGAATTCTTTCTTACCCAGCCTTTTCTACTATTCAGGCCTTCAGTGGATTGCATGAGGTCCACCCACTCTGGGGAGCGCAATCTGCTTTACCCAGTCTACCAGTTCAAATGTTAATCTCATCCACAAACGCCCTCAGAGACACCCTCAGAAATAATATTTAACCAAACATCTGGGTACCTGGTGGCCCAGAAGTTGACACATCAAATTAACTATCACAGTGGGCAATCAAATCATCTGCAGATTTGTTTCTTCTTTTCTGATTCTTATACTTTCATTTTTCTTGCTGTACTTCACTGACCAGGACCTCCAGTACAATGTGGAATAGAAATCATAATAGCTAGTATCTTTGCCTTTTTCCTAATCTCAAAAGGAAAGCTTTCAGTGTTTTACCATTAACTATGATGTTTCTTTTAGATTTTTGTAGATATCTTTTACCAAATTCAGGAAGTTCATTAAGGGATTTGATTATGAATGAATATTCAAAATTTTATGTGCTTTTTCTACATCTGTTTAAGATCATATTATTTTTCTCTCTTATTTAATCTGTTAACATGGTGAATTACTTTGCTTGATTTTCCAACATTAAGCCAACTTAACATTCCTAGGATAAATCCAGCTTGGTCATGTTGTATAATTTTTTTTAATATATTACAGAATTAAGTTAGCTAATAGTTTATTTAGGCTTTTGTTTCTAGGTTCATGAGTGAAAACGAGCTGTACTTTTCATCTTTTTGAGTTTTTATATCAAGGCTAGCCTCAAAATAACTTGAGAAGTCTACTTATTCTTTTACTGTTTTTCAAGAAAGCTTGCTTAAGATTGTTGCATTTCTTCCTTGAATGTTTGATGAGTTTGTCAGTGAAGCCATCTAAGGCCATGCAATGAGCTATAAAAGCAAGTCTTAACATATTTCAAAAAAATTGAAATCATAGAAAGTATTTTTTCTGACCACAGTGTGATTATTCTAGAAATTGATAAAAAAGATAACGTGAAAAAAAAACCCTGTGTTTAGAAATTAAGAAGTATACTTAAAGTATTTAAGTATACTTAAATTCTAAAAGTTAAAGAAGATACCATAATGGAAATTAGAAGTTATTTTGAAATGGATGACTGCAAAAATATTCCATATAAAAATCTGTGGGTTTTTTACAAAAGTAGTTCTTAGACAAAATATACATATTGCAAAAGAAGAAAGGTTGAAAATAAGTATCCATACCAAGAAGTCAGAAAAAAAGAATAAATAGCAGAAGAAAAAATGGAGATGAAACATATAAATGAAATATAAAACAAACATAAAATGGAGAGCATCAACAAAGCCAAAAGTTGGTTCTTGAAAAGATTAATAAAATTGATAAACCCCAGAGAGACTGATCAAGAAAAGAATGGACACACAAATAACTGATATTAATGAAAGAAAAGAATTCACTGAAGTTTCTATGAACTTAAAAATGCAAGAGGCTATAATGAACAATTTTATGCTAAATTTTGAGAATTTAAATGAAGTGGTCAACTTAATGCTGTTTTCTTTGTGGGAAGTTTTTTTTTTTTTTTTTTTTTTGCTGTATGCGGGCCTCTCACTGTTGTGGCCTCTCCCGTTGCCGAGCACAGCCTCCGGACGCGCAGGCTCAGCGGCCATGGCTCACGGGCCCAGCCGCTCCGCGGCATGTGGGATCTTCCCGGACTGGGGCACGAACCCGTGTCCCCTGCATCAGCAGGCGGACTCTCAACCACTGCGCCACCAGGGAAGCCCTGTGGGAAGATTTTTAACTACCGCATCAGTTTTCCAAAATAACTATGAGACTATTTAAATTTTTTTCTTATTATGTCAGTGGCATTGATATCCTCCTAATACCATGCATTAGAACAATACTTTTCTCTTAATCATTCTTTCAGCAGATATTTACATGACACCTACTATAACGCTAGGCACTATTTTTTACCTTCTTTTTCCTCATATTCAGTTTGACTGGATTATTTTTTAGGACAGATTACTAGATTCTAATTTTAAGAAATTTAACAACAGGGACTTCCCTGGCAGTCCAGTGGTTAAGACTCTGTGCTTCCACTGCAGGGGGTGCAGGTTTGATCCCTGGTGGGGTGCTAGGATCCCGCATGCTATGCGGTAAGGCCAAAAAAAAAAAAAAAGAAATTTAACAACAAAAGAGGCTCAGCACAGCTGTGTGGCAACAGAAAGCAGCATATACCATTGTAAAAGAAATCTGACTAGCACCTACTTCATAGAGCACCTCTGTAACATGTGAAGTAGTATGATTATTCAGGGCTACCTCTGTTGCTAGGGTTCATAGACTTCTAGTAGGTTTATTTTATTTATTTATTAACTTTACAGCAGGTTTTTATTTTTGCTTTATATCTATTACAGTGTTTGAAACCTAAAGAAACACATTTTCTCTTCAAATTTGGATGTGTATATAAGTATCATTTGTCTGGACTCAGCACTCAATGCCTTGGTTTCTTGGCCTATATCTGCTCTGAAATCATCAAGCTGTGTCTGTCTACCCAGGGGCCCCGAGAACAAGAAAAACAATAGCCAGAAGTTTATAGTTCTTAAAAGCAAATAAATTTGGAAAGAAAAATGTGAGGAAAAAGGTTTGATTCACTTTCGTAGAGTCTGTAGCTAGGAACCCAAGCTGTTTTTGAGGGATATCTGGTCTGTCTTGGGTAGCTGGAACCTCATACTTACCCCCTTTGCTTCTTTAGTGGTTCAATCAAAGACAGTTCCCACAAAAGCTGGCTAAAAGAGCCAGTACCCAACTCCAGGGCCTGAGGGTTCTCGGCATGGCAGTTTTCTCTTCCCAAACCCAGAGGCCAAACCTCTGACCTACATAGGGGAGCAGGGCTAGAGTTCAGCAGAGGGGTTCAAGTGTGTGCTAATGTGGACATTGGCAGTCAGGCTGGCCCAGAGTAGTGAGGTGGGCCCAGACGCACTGAAGACCTTTATGACATACTCCACAATCCTTTCTCCCAGTGTTCTGGACCCCAAATTTAATGGTGCCTATTCTTTTTTTTTAAATTTATTTTTGGCTGCTTTGGTTCTTCATTGCTGTGTGCGGCTTTCTCTAGTTGCGGTGAGTAGGGGCTACTCTTCGTTGCAAGTGCGCGGACTTCTCATTGCAGGGGCTTCTTGTTGTGGAACACGGGCTCTAGGCACGTGGGTTTCAGTAGTTGTGGCACGTGGGCTCAGTAGTTGTGGTGCACAGGCTTCGTTGCTCCACAGCATGTGGGGTCTTCCCTGACCAGGGCTCGAACCCGTGTCCCCTGCATTGGCAGGCGGATTCCTAACCACTGCGCCACCAGGGAAGCCCAAATGGTGCCTATCCTAACTTACAGCCAGGTTTGATTCTGCACATAGCCCAGGCCTGATGCAAAATGCCCTCCCAGAGGAAAACTAACAGCTTTAATTTACAGACTTACTTGGTTTGTACTGACCTCAAAATTCTTCCCTCCCCATGGTCTTCACCTAGGTGTGGGGCTAGGGAACAGACAATGGGATGAACGAATCCTTTATGAAGGCCTTGACCAAAGAGCAGTTATTGCCTACCACATGGATCCCCCCGTAGGGCCAAATTCTTGACTTGTTGGCTTAACAAAAAAAATACAGAAGTTAAGACAGGAAAAATACTGGACAAGATTGGTCTAAAATGTGCAATCCTACAACAGCTGTGGAAAAAACCTACTCTGAGCAATTTCTCCATCTCACACGCACTTATTTCTAGGATAGCCCTACCTGGAAGATACTGCTACTAGTTGTGAGCCTTTCCTGTGGTTCAGTAAGCTGAGGCTTGCACCCTTCACCAGCCTGCCAGGGAGGCAGACAGGCACATACATTCCTAGGCCCCCAGCCAGCCTCCTCTCCCTAAGTGTCCCTGCGGTGCCTGCAGGGAGCCGGAGAATCTGACTCCTTGCCTTCAACTGAGAGCCCAGAATCTGAGCCCACAAGATGAATCTGCTGAGGAATATTCAGGATGCTGGACACCAAGCTGAGCGAGAAGAGCTTGGGGAGGAGAGATGTGGCCTGAACAGCCGAGCTGAGGCCTTCAAAGAAGGGCATGGGGGAGGAGGGGGAAGTATTGCTAGGCATGCATCTCCTTCCCTTCTATTTTGCTAGAAACAGGTAACTTTAGAGTATAGGGGGAAGACAGGTAGACATGAGAAAATGGAAATCCAGTTCCTTCTAGAGTTTTCATTTTAAACTGGTTTGGCTTGAGAGAAGTTGAAAGTTCGTGCCTGAGGGCCTTCTTTCTCTCTTCCTTGACTAAGTATGATAGCAGCTATAATCTGTGCAGTTCAGCTCTAAAAAATAGGGCTCTTGGAAAGAGGCTTCCAGGGAGAAGAGAATAGGAGTAGTCTAAGGGTTCTAGGTAAGGGGGAACACAAAGGGTCCCTGAATGCTGAAGTCATCAACACCTGTTCCTTGGAAGGGTCACTTGCACCTACTGGCCCAAGTAACCAGGCTGGCCAGGTGAGGGTGGAACCTGTGTGGTTCTAACAGAAGGTTGCAGCCAATACCAAGGCCAGTCAGTTACTTGGGATAGCTCGGAATTGAAGGCAGGCTTCTAAGACCAGAGATCCTGTTAACACTAGAGAAGATGGTGTGGCGGTGAGATGCCCAGAAGGGCTGGCAATAAAGAGTAGCTGTCACTGTTCAAAACAGTATTTGAAAACTTTAGCTAAGAAAAAGACTCCTTGTCCCTTTAACCCACACCTAAATATCTCAGACCCACCAGAGATCTTAAAATGGACATAGCCATGTGCCAAAATATTAAGATTCCAAACACATGTCTTCTCAGGCTATTCCCTACAGCAGGTTGGGGAGCCCTTCCATCCCTGTAATATCCATTCAGAAATCTGTCAGAAAGCCTCTGACTTCACCTAGGCCAGGGTCTGGAGTCCAGATGGGGGCTGCCCACGAAGAGTGGCTGTGAAGCCTGGGCTAAAAGATAATATTTTGCTTCCCAAGATGGCCAGAGGAGAGGAGGAGATGCAAAAGATGATGTTACTGCCTCTGTGGGCTGGGAGAACTTCACCTGTTGACTGAAAAGGGGGTCAGAGGAATATAATGGGAAAACATGGTCTGAGGAAGACACTAACAAAGGAAAGCTCCTTGAGGCCACATTTATCTGACGAGAAATTTGTCCTCATGTTGTGCCCTGGGAGACTTCAGCCTTTGGAGTCCTTGTAGAAAACAGGCTTCAAGCAGTAGCTGATGATCAAAAAGTCTTCTATTTGGTACCCGGCCCAGATCTGAAGCAAAAGTAAATTTGGGAGGAACAGTTGGGGAAGGCCGGATGGGTATGTATGTCTCACAATAAGAATTTGGCCCCAATGTCAGGGACTTAACTGTTGCTAGGGATGTACAAAGTAGATCTCACTAAAATGCTCTGCCCTTTGGACCAGGACAAGGGGTGGGGGTGGCTTGCTTTTGAACTGTAGGAAAACAGTTTTGTAATGGAGTCGGCAGGCCAAGTGAAGAGGGTCCTGCGCCTTGCTTACCTGGGAGAGTGAGGTTGGTTGATACCATGCCCAGCCTGCAGAGCAGCATCTGACTCACTTAGGCGGTACAGCACTGGCGTCACTTTTCAGTGATAGCCACCAGCCCCAACCACCTTTCTCAGAAAATGCCTCTGGAGTGGGATCTCATCACTGGAAAGAGAGGGCAGATTCAAGACCAGTGGCCAAAAGCATCTGAACTTTTTTTCTGTAAACAGTGGCATGGCTTTCACCTGAGCCAGAGGGGGATGTGTAGGAATGGGAGCAAGAATGGCATTGTTTCTGGGGAAGGGAAAACGCAGCTTGGAGCAGGGCACCTCTGCCCGACCTCTGTGGGGAAGCAGGGACAGGGCAGATTGTGCCTGCAGCTCCACCACTGGCCTACACGCAGCTGACAGCTTCCTCCACCCCACCCCCAGCACCTGAGCTTCACTGTCACATGTAATCCACTGACGCATGTAGGCAAGCCACTGAGGCACTGCAGTAGCTCTACTCAAAGGGGAGAGAAGCCATTAGGATTATAATTGTCACAGGAAGGGCAAAACCCAAACCATGTACAGGTTATCACGTAAGTTATCACAGATGGCTGCCTCTCCTCTTACCACAGAAATTTAGCAGCCTCACGACTTTTGTGAGAGTGATTGATATCTTCCCTGGTTGGGATCTTGGTACATAGTAGGTTTAGTAATTAACTTCAGGGTATCCATGCTTCCTTTGAAATTGTGTAGAATATTTTATGTGCATATGCTTTTTTGGTGGTAAGGATGAGGGGCCAGTGGCTTTCAGCTGATTTTCAGAGTCTAGAAAAGATTAAGAACCACTACTCTGAGTTAAGAAAAGTTTACAGAGACCAACAAATACAGTTTTTCTTCATTTTTTGTTTTATATCTGTATTTGAGTAACCATTCTGGTAAAATACTATAAATTATATATAAGATTCTCTGACTTTTGTTTAATAAATATCATTTTGCCTGTACTTAAATTGAGAACTTTTTTTTTTTAAAGGTTCAGGAGCAAGTACATCCCAATCTCTCAGCTAATGAAGAGTCTCTCTATTATATTGAAGAGCTGATTTTTCAGCTGCTTAATAAATTATGCATGGCCCAACCAAGGACTGTTCAAGATGTGGAGGTAAAAATTATTTTGTTATTTCAAAAAGTCATTGAACCACTGTACAAATTAATTTTTATATCTAAATCTATATCATTCTAAATTATTATGGAAGGTAAAACCATTGAAATCATAATGGGAGATATATGGTCAGTTCATTCTGAAAGGGAAGTTTTTCAGCAAAAAAAGTGCTAAAACAACTGGATAAATTTATGGTGGGAAAAACCCTTGAAACCTATCTCACACAAAAATTAGTTCAAGATATATCATAGTCTTAAACATAAATGCTGAAACTATAAAGTTTCTAGAAGAAAATGCGGGAGAATATCTTTATAAGCTGGTGTTAAACAAATGTTTTTTTGCAGAGGACTCAAAACACTGTAAATATCAAAGAATAAAATTGATGTGAAAATACAAAAGGTATAAGTCACAGACTAGGAGAAAATGTTTCAATATGTATTCCTTACAAAGGAATTGTAAGGTAAGGCTTGTATCCAGAATATGTTAAAACAAACAAACAAAAACTCCTACAAGTCAGTAATAAAAAGATACCCTGCTCACCCAAGTGGGCAAAAATCTTGAACAGATACTTCATAAAAGAAGATATACTTATGGCCAATAAGCATATGAAAAGGTACTCAAGCTCATAATTCATCAGGGAAATAGAGATTAAAACTACGATGAGATACTATTTCACACCCACTAAAAGGGATAAAATTAAAGACTGATAACATGGAATATTGATGAGATGTAGAGCAACTAGAACTCTTATACATTGCTAGTGGGAGTATAAAACGGCAAAAGTACTTTGGAAAATTGTTTTGCAGTTTCTTATAGTTAAATATATATCTAGCCTATGACCCAGCAATTTTACCCCTGGGTATTCAACCCTAGAGAAATGGAAATATATCTTCACAAAGAGACTTATACATGAATAGCCAAGCAGTTTTATTCATAATAGGCAAAAATCAGAAACAACTAAAGTTTCCATCTACAAGAGAATGGGAAAACAAATTGTGATAGATTCATAAAATGGAATACTACTTAGTAGTATTGTAAACTGAAAGAATGCACTATTGGTATACGCAATAACATAGCTACAATCCACAGATATTATATAGAGCAAAATGAGACATACCCCAGAGAGTATGTATTATATGATTCCAGTTACATAAAAATCAGAAATAGCTAAAAGTAATGGTGATAGAAATCAGGATGGTGGCTGCCTATGAAGGGTGAGATTAAGATGATAGAAGTTTTCTGTAATCTTGATTAGGGTGATGCTTATACAGATGTAAGCATTTTTCAAAACTCATTCAATGGTACACTTAAGATCTGTACATTTTACTGCATATAAATATTACCTCAATAAAGGACTAGTATAGAATAAACATTTTACTCATTGATTAAAAGTATATATATACCTACATATACCTCTAAAAGATCGTGTGTAATTCAGAGCTGAAATATTTGTTTTGGCTCAGTTACATGGGAGTATTTCTAGAGTTTTAGAAATATCCGTCAGTATAGCTTTTAAAAGTTACTTTGGCATTATACTGTTTATATCACCTTTCTTTTGAAGATTGTTTCTATAACAAGGCAACAACTTCCAGTGTAGGGATAATCTTAATTTGGAGTAATAGACCTATTAAGATTTTCAGGGACTCTCGGAATTAAAGCATTTGTTTCCCTGTTCTCTGCTGTAAGAATTGGACATAAGTAAATATAATAAAAGTATACTTTTCAGAAGCTAAATATGTTAGAAGCTGAGAATATAATTTTAAAAATAGGAAATCCTGCTAAATTGGAGTTTCATTCAGTTATCATTACTTTTCATTATTCATGCCAATTACTGGTTACATTTAAGATTAGATGAACAAAATAGTAACGTAAAAGGCTTGGATTGTTTTTGCCAAGAGATATATTTCTTTAAACCATTCTGAGCTCTGCCACACACTTGATCCTTTAAGAGGTACATGATATTTCTTCTTTTAAAATTCTTCTCTATAAAGCTCTGAGATTAGCAGGAGAGAGACTGCATAGTAATTATTAATAATGAGTTAACTTCTGCTAGGTAAACAGTTTTAACCCTAGAAACCTTGACCTTAAAATCACTGATAGAGTATTTTATGTTTGCTTTAATCTCCCCTAATATTATTACTTTTTCCTTTTTCCATTTTATCTTAATTATGCTTACACTTAAAGCTTTCTGTTTAAACCTCACCTTTTTCCTCACCCATGGGAATTATGTGGAAGAATCTTGATAGCATGTTGATCTTTTTTTTTTAAACAAAAAAATTTCATTTATTGCAGGAATCAGAATATGCTATGTTACTATTAGCTGCTGGTGTTATGGATGATGATAAAGTTTAATTTTGTATGAATTTTCTGTTCATGAGCACTTCTATTAACAGTAGTTCTGCTGTGATCTGAACAGGAACGAGTTCAAAAGACCTTTCCTCATCCAATTGATAAATGGGCTATTGCTGATGCACAGTCTGCCATAGAGAAACGAAAACGAAGAAATCCTCTCTTACTGCCTGTGGACAAAATCCATCCTTCATTGAAGGTAGAACAGACAAGCAAACAAACAAAAAACAGACACAAAAAAGCATTGGGGAGGTTATTTTTAACAAATAATACTTTATATAGTATTTGTGTATTTATATAGCATGGTCTTATTGTGTATGTGCACTTGAGTGTGTGTACACTTATTTATACACATACCTGCATATATATGTTTCTTAATATGTGTAAAAAACAAAAAGAAGTATGCTTTGATGAAATCATATTGCTTTTCAAATAATATTAAAGGTTAATGATAAGAAATAATGCATCTTTGTGGCATCTTCTAATGATGGCTACCCCTGATTGACTTCCAGCTTTTTGTTGATTAATAAAATATATAATGCGAAAGCTCCTGTGAGTTCAGAACTGTTTTTAAATCTGTATTTATCACAGATATTTTTCTATACGTTAGAAAAGTTGTCTAGGGAATATTATTTAGTCTGTAGAAAATAATTGGTGTACATGGATTTGAATACTATTTGGTAGCAATTTCAAGACTCCCCCTCCCCCCACCCAACACACACACACACACACATCCTCCCCTTAGTAGAAACCATTGTAATTTGGGGATATTAGTTAAAGCAAGATCCTTGAAGATAGCAGATACTTATCAGATGGGTTTCAGATAATGTATCAAGAGGTTTTCAGGGAAGTCCAGTCCAAGATTTCTGTCTTAGAATCAATCATCTCTTCTTGTTTGATACTGAAGGCAGATTTGTTAGATTACGTGTCTCTTAAAAAAAGAGAGAGACAAAAAGAAACCCTGATACTGAGCCAACAGCTCATTTTATATCCTGTGGTACCTTTGAGTTTAGATATTTGGTTTACAGAAAGTTCTTTATAAGCAAGAATGTTAAATAAAATTTTTAAGTGCTTAACTGCTACTTGACAGTGCTGCCATTTTTTGGAATTAAATTGTTTATTTTTTCCGCAGGAAGTTTTAGGGTACAAAGTGGACTACCATGTGTCCCTATATATTGTGGCTGTACTAGAGTATATCTCAGCTGATATTTTGAAATTGGCTGGTAATTATGTTTTTAATATCCGACATTATGAAATATCCCAACAGGACATTAAAGTGTCAATGTGTGCAGATAAGGTAAGTGTTAAAAGGTATTTAAACTTAACCTGAATGATAGAGACTATATGTCACTTATACCTCTGTTTTTTATATATATATATATATATATATATATATATATATATATATATGTATATGTATATATATACACACATTTTTTTTTTTTTTGAGGTATGCGGGCCTCTCACTGCTGTGGCCTCTCCCGTTGCGGAGCACAGGCTCCGGACGCGCAGGCTCAGCGGCCATGGCTCACGGGCCTAGCTGCTCTGCGGCATGTGGGATCTTCCCGGACCAGGGCACAAACCCATGTCCCCCGCATCGGCAGGTGGACTCTCAACCACTGCGCCACCAGGGAAGCCCTATACCTTTGTTTTTTAATACATGATTATATTAGTGATTTTTATAGTGACTGGTGTTGGAAGACAGAAAAGTGGTGGCTTTACAGACTAACAATGATATTTCCGGGTTTTTTAGCATGTGACAGGATGAGAATCTCTCTTTTTCCAGCAAGAATTTTTTACCTACAGGAAAAAACATCCAAAGCCTCAAACCAGTTTAAGAAAAGTAGTTTGAGTTTTGTATTTTAAGAAAGAGAATAAATACAGAATATTCAAATACGTTTAAGAAGTAATTTTGAAAAACATGCTTTGATTTCACAGCATGGGTCATTGGGGCACAGGTAGAGAGAAGACTTTGCCATACCAGAGTTACTTCCTTTTGATAATTTTTTTGTTACTTATCTTCTTCCTGGCTGTAAGCTACTGAGGAAAGAAATTGAGTCATTTCTTTATTTTCCTCTCTCCTCCTTTTCTTCCCTTCCCACTTTCCCTCCTTTTTTTCTTACTTTTTAAATCAACATTTTTGAGTACCTCTTATGTGTCAGTCACTGTCCTGAGCATTGAAAATACAGCAGTGAACAAATCAGCAATCCCTGTGTTAGAAGGAATTTATTTTAGTGGGAAATAAAAGTATTATAACCAAATAATGGCAGCACAATGTAATTAAAACTATTATACAAATAAATCAAAGGTGGTGGAGAAAGTGAGTAACTCTGGCATAGGGGGGACCAGGAACATTTCATAGAGAAGATACCTGAACTAGACCTCTAAGGGTGAATTACCCCAGGACCTGGCACATGCCAGTGGTTCTCCACTTTGCACATCAGAATTACCAGAAAGCTTGTAGAGAATACTGATGCCTGCATTCACCCCCAGAGCTGATTTACTTGGCCTGGGATGGGCCTCTAAGCATCAGAATTTTCAAAATTTTTGAAACTATCACAGGTGATTCTGATGTGCAGTTATGATTGAGAGTGATTGTACTATGCTGTAGTCCCAAAAATGATTTTTCACTTAAATTTCATAGTAGAAATTCCTTGTTATTTCTATTTTGACTTCTGAAAAAATGAAAAAAATGATTACATGGTTTTTTTAACTTTGTTTCTAGCTCAGACTTTTAGAAAAGTTGTATGTACAATAAAAATACTCCCCTGTACCTTAAACCCCTTGAGAGTAGGTTGCCAACATAGTTTAGTGTGTCCTACAAACAAAAACATTTTCCTGCATAACCACGGTATGACAATCAAAATCCAGGAAATGAATGTGGATACATTATATTATGTAATCCTTAGACCCCGTTCAAGTTTTGCCACTTGTCCCGGTGATGTCCTTTAGAGCAAAATGATCCAGTTCAGAATCACGTGCTGTGTCTAGTAGTCAGGCATCTTTTTTCTCCTTGTTCATTCTGGAACAGTTCTTCATTCTTCCTTAACTTTTATGACCGTGACGTTTTTAAGGATTATACCTGTTAATGTTTAAAATGCCCCTTCCTTTAGTTTTTTCTGATGTTTTCTCTTGATAAGATTTAGGTTATGGATCTGTGGCAGGAATATCATAGGAGTTCTTCTCATTGCATTTTCTTACACAACATACAATTTCACTGTAACCCATTACTAGTGATAGTCACTTTGATCACTTGATTAAGGGTTCATCCTCTAGGCTTCTCTACTTTAAAGGACTCCTTTCCCTTTTGTAATTAATAAATATTTTGTGGAATATTTTAAGGCTATGTAAATATCTTGTTCCTCATCACAGGTTAAATTTATTTATTTTGTTTATTTTAATATGGACTCATTGATTCTTATTCAGTGGAACATAACCTGTCACTTCATTATTTAATATTCAGATTGTCTCAGATTTGGCCAATGGGAATTCCTTCAATTTGGCTTCTCTGTCCCTATCATTCTTTGAACACATTCTTTTGACACAAGATGCTCCAGGTTCAACTTGTTCTTTACCTGCTGCTCAAGCCTGGAATTAGTTGGTTTCTAAAAAATCCTGGTTCCTTTTAGTGAGAATGGTATTTAGAAACCAAGATCTTCGTGCTAGATGAGCTCATTGATATTGGAGTGTCACTGCTCTGGTCTCTTAGAGGGCAGAACTAGGGAGTGTGTGTGTGTGTGTTTTTGTGTATACATATATACATACACATTTATATTTATTTCTCATCTATCTTTATATAAGTTCACAGATCTCTTCAATCCACATTCAACACCACAGGATTCATTTTAGCCTCCCCTTTTTACACTTGTAACTCCCTTATCTGATAGTGAGAAACCTGGCTCCTGTTTTTCTTAATACATTTATTTATTTGATCAATCCTTCTGTATGTGACCAGTCTCCCAGCAGGCCTCTCTCCCCCCACTGGTGTAGGCACCCTATTTTGGCATAGAAACCCTTCTTCTCTGTATACATTCTCCATACTCCACTCAAGTTCTGACAATCCCATGTTGCACCACTGCTGCTGCTGGTCCACCCTTCTTATCCACGAGGGCTCCAGCACTGTGAATCAAGCTGCCCTATCATATGGATAGTCTCTTTACTCCGAATGATCTCCAACGTCTTGTGCCAGGTTGTGAGCCCCCACCCCCCGCCCCCAGTAAACACCCTCCCTACTCCTCTCAGGAGCTAGCACGCTGAGGCGGGCCCCCTCACCTTTTCCTCACACCCTCGGGTAGGGATTCCTACCTTATTTGCCCTATTCCTCCCCTCCCCCTGCCCTCAAACAGTGGCCTTGTACAGGATTATTGAGGGACTGTGGGAAGGAGAGACTTTATTCCATATGAGTCAGTTACCTTTTCCATGACTCTTTTTAAAGGCGAAAGTAGTTAAATTCTAAACAATTACACAGTCTCAGAATTACAAGAGACCAATCCACACAGGTTTATCACAGGATATTGAATATATCAATAGTTCCCTGTGCTATACAGTATGACCTTGTTGTTTATCCATACTATGTACAATAGTTTGCATCTGAATTTCCTATTAACTTTCATTCACTAATTCTAATCTCTTTTCTGGACTACATTAGATAAGACCAAACTGTTTTTCAGAATAAGTCATTCTGTTATTTAAAGCTTTTTTCCATGTACTAAAATTTTACCTTTTGAGACTTTGAAAACCAATCTTTTTGTGACATGATTTTCAGATCTCATTATTGCATTGCTCTTACACTGATTTCTAAAACTAAAGACAACAGTCTAGATTTGGTCTGACCAACACAGAGTACAATGAAAGGCTCACCTCCTTTATTCTATATGCTGTTCTTTTATAATTTCAGCATTAACTTTTTTGGGCACACATATCACTCTGTTTGCTTAATGAATTTGCAGATGTTTCAGCTCCCTGGGACTTTCCACATGAGATACTCTTATATCTTTGATTTCTTACAACTTGTGCTGTTGATATTTTTTCATCTAAATTTGAACTCAAGTTTTTCTCTATAAAACCGTAATGTTACTGAGACTATGCTCTAGCATATCAAGATACTATAAAAATCGAATTTTGTCACTCATCATTGTAGATATCATACCAGCTTTTTGTAATATATGCCAGTCTGAGAAACTTAGTTTGTTTTAGTTGGAATTATTTGTTAAAAATATTGGAAAAGTTTAAGAGATGAGACTTCTTATGTATGTTATTAGAGGCATCCTTCCAGGTTAATAAATGACCACTTTTTTTCACTATGGCCTTTTCGTCAGCTACTGTTTTACCTCTTTGTCTAATTCAGGGGTCAGCAAACTTTACCTGTAAAGGACCAGATGGGTGGCTGAATATTTTAGGCTTTGTAGGCTATACGTCTTTCTTAGAACTACTCATCTTTGCCTTTGTAGCAGAAAGGAAGCCATAAACCAATGAGTGTGGGCTGCGTTCTAGTAAAACTTTATTTACATAAAGGACAGTGGGCTCACTGTGGCCTATGGGGTGTAGTTTGCCCATCCTTTTCTTTTCTTTCTTTTTCTTTAACATTTATTTATTTATTTATTTGGCTGAGCCAGGTCTTACTTGCAGCATGCCAGGTCTTTGTTGCCGCCTGCGGGCTCTTAGTTGCGGCATGCTGGATCTAGTTCCCTGACCAGGGATTGAACCCGGGCCCCCTGCATTGGGAGTGCAGAGTCGTAACCACTGGATCACCAGGGAAGTCCCCTGCCCATCTTTTTCTACTGTGATTCCAAGTTTGTCATGAGACACTGTCCTAGGTTTAGCTAAGATACAGATGACTTTATTTGTGGGACTAGTCATGTGAATGGATTAATGAGATTAGTGTGACATGGTGTGGTCTTAGTAAACCTAAACTGATTTCCTGTGATCACTATTTCAAGAGCTCACAAACCATCTGTTTAATAAACTATTCAAATAAATGCTTTCTAGGGATCTGTGTAATTTCCTAGACAAGGTCGTATAATTTGATAGAGAACTTGAGAACCAGCCTTTTTTCTACACTTAAAAATAAAAGCAGCATTTGACTATATGATGTATTCTGGCACATCAAAGATTGCTGAGAATAGTTAGATGGTCATAGGAAGGAATTTTAGAGCTCAACCCCTAATATACTTGTAACTATTAAGGAAAATAATATTCAGACTGGAAAAATAGAACATACATGCTTAAGAGGAAAATTCATGTTTAAGAAAGGCAAGAGAGAGTAAGAGAGCACAAAGCTGCTCTGAAGAAGTTTATTTCTGTGAGCCCAGGTGTTATAGAAGTTGAGTTCTTCTGTATTTTTTCTTTTGTTGTAATATTACTCCATCTGTTCCAAGAACCAATTCTCCTTTATTGTTTGGAACATGACCAAAAAAATGCTTTTATTGTCCTAACGTTTATTCTGATCTTTAACTCACTTGGGCTTTAGCCTTTCATTACAAGTCTAACAGTTTACAAACATAAAATGCATATGTGCTCTTTTTTTAAAATATATATATATATATTTATTTATGGCTGCGTTGGGTCTTCATTGCTGCGTGTGGGCTTTCTCTAGTTGCGGCGAGCAGGGGCTCCTCTTTGTTGTGGTGCACGGGCTTCTCATTGTGGTGGCTTCTCTTGTTGCACAGCGTGGGCTCTAGGCACGCAGTAGTTGTGGCGCGCAGGCTCAGTAGCTGTGGCGCACTGGCTTAGTTGCTCCACGGCATGTGGGGTCTTCCCAGACCAGAGCTCGAACCCGTGTCTCCTGCATTGGCAGACAGATTCTTAACCACTGCGCCACCAGGGAAGCCCTACATATATGCTCTTTAAGTAAGTATCTTTTGTGCATTTACTGCGTATCAAATACTGTGGATTTTAAGATGAAATCATGGCTCTTATCCTTAGAAATGTTAATATAAATTAGGTGCTTATATAGAAAAGAGAGAGAATTGCTAATGGAGGACTGAAGCCAATGGAAAAGATTTTGATAGAGTTCAGGGAGAGTTGGGAAAAGCTATACAAAGACAATTATATTTTAGCTAAGTGATGAAAATGGCTAGGGATTTATCAGATGAATAAATGTGAGGGTTGGAAGGAAAGAGAAGTAGGAGCAGACATTCTAGACAGGAGAATAGAAGGAACTGATGAGATTTAAGAGCTGTTTCTGAGTTGGAGTTAACAGGATTTGGGGACTGATTTGGTGTGGAAGTTGGAGACGTGTTAAGTCTAGGGTAGTGACAAGTTTTCTAGCTATGACAGCCAAGGAGATGATGCTGTGATTAGTGATTCTGGAGTAGAGTGTACATGTATAGGTTTGTCAGACAGAGATATCTAGCAAGCTTCTGGTAACACTTGCCTAGGGTCCAAAGAGATGCTGAGATAAATGTTTAGGGAGTTATTATCTAGTAACTGAAAATCGTTTAAGAAGATGAGCTCACTCAGGAGGAAGTATAGTAGATGTTTCAGATTGGTGGCCTGATAGTGAATAAGGACTCCAGGTTTATTTCTTAAAATTTTGAATTATTTGCAGTCTGTTTATATTTACAAATATGAAAATTCTTCATAAAATCTATATTCCAGACTCTTCTTGAGAAAAGAAAATGAAAAGGCCTGACAGAATAGTTGGCATTGAACAGTGCCTTTCTTCTTTAGGTGCATGCACCTTCTAGTTTGCCACATTCCCCATCACCTCTTCTTATGTATTAACATGATATTATCTACCTGACTCCTATAGCTTACATTCGGGATTTTGGGTGTTGTGTGACCAAAACAGTTCCAAAAATGGAACCCTGCAGTGGATGTTGGAAAAGGTGAGTAGTAGAGAAGGAGGCCTCACTGACCGAATGGTGTATGAGAAGCCAAGGGAAGAGAAAGTTTTAAGAAGTTCTGGTCAGCTGTGTTAATAACTAGAGAAAACAAAAAGATATTTAAAGGTCATTAGTGAGAGCAGTTTCAATAGAGTAGTGAGCTTGAGAAGTAAGAAATTAGAGCAAGTACAGACTACTTTAAAAGTATCTCTGGTGGGGAAGAGAAGACTGTTCTGTGTCATACCTTCTGTTTTGTCTGCTTAAAATCAGATTTCATTAGCTAATTCTCTGTGCAGCCCCAGTGGTTTCTTCAAAGGTCTAATGTGGCTGGGAATCAGAGGTAATGATGGCAGGAGGGTAAGTTTCGTGGAGGTGGGGGCAATGAGGAGAAGATGGATTTTAAAGTATCACAGGAGATGAGGCTAGGGAAGTGGGCTGGGATTAGATTGTGAATGGCCTTTATCTTCATGAAATTAGAATTGTGTGCTGAAAGCAATGAAATCCAGTGTCGTTGAAAATGGGGCTGGGAAGAAACCAGTGGCAGGGAGATCATATTGTAAGACCTTTTAATAGATGTGATTGCTTAATAGTCTGATTTGAAGCATGGAGGGGAATGGAGAGAATTGACCAGATTTAAGAAATATTTTTGAGTTAGATTTAAAAGAAGATCAGGAGGGCAAGGTTCATGTTTATTTTGCATATTGCTGTGTCTTACTAACATCTGGCACAATTTCTGGTGATCAATAGATGTTTTTGAGAATGAATGAATGAATATCTCATACTGTATTGTTAGAATTTCCTCTCATCCCCTTGAAATTGTTTTACTTTCTGGAGCTTCCTTTTTGGGATTGTGCCTTTTTTTTCCCCTAAACTCTAAGAAAGTAGTTTTCAGTCAGTCTGGAGTATATAATTAAGTAGGTCCAATTTTTCTTTTCTTTTAAAACTATTTTTAATTCTAAGAAGTATGGTCACCTTTTTCCTATTGCTTTTGATATACAGCTAGTTCTTGCCTGTTGGTTGACTTAAAAACATAGTAGCAATCTTCACTATTTTCTGAAAGGGGAAATTGTCACTATAGCAATTTAAGCATTTGTAGAGTGCTTGATTTTTTTTTTAAGATTTATATATTATTTATTTATTTTTGGCTGCGTTGGGTCTTAGTTGTGGCACATGGGATTTTCATTGAGGCATGTGGAATCTTTCGTTGTGGTGTGCAGGTTTTCTCTCTCTAGTTGTGACGCGCAGACTCTGTAGCTATGGTGCGTGGGTTCCAGAGCACGTGGGCTCTGTAGTTTTACGGCACGTGGGCGCTAGTTGAGGCGGGCAAGCTCAGCAGTTGTGGCACATGGGCTTAGTAGCCCCGCGGCATGTGGGGTTTTAGTTCCCTGACCAGGGATGGAACTGCATCCCCTGCATTGTAAGGCGAATTCTTTACCACTGGACCACCAGGGGAAGTTCCAGGAGATGCTTGATTTTAACAAATGAACTTAATAGCAGTTGTTGATGTAGTGAATATGCATCAGAAAAGCATCACGCTGTTAATACATTTTGCGTATCATTTCACTTTTCTCCTTTAAACTCTACTCAAGTGCACATAAGCATCCTTACAGTAGGACAAAAAGCTACCATTTTGAATGCCTACTGTTTGCCAGACCTAATAGTATGCGTTTTATGTCCATTACTTCATTGAATTCTTTGATCAGTTACATTTTACAGATAAGGGATCTGACTTTCAAAAGAATAAATAACTTGTCTGTAATCACAGGTAAGTAGTAGAACTGGAATTTTGGTTCAGATTGTTGTTCTCCAAATGTGTGCTCTTTTTGCTATTATATATTTTATGTTTATGTGTGCGTATGTACCTGTATTTATATACACACAGACATACATGTATATATGTACATATATGTGTATATATATTTCACTATTAGATTTATCTTATTTTCATAAATATTTATTTCTCCATATCCAGTTTCATTTGAACGTTATCTCACTTCAACTTTTCATATTTCTCTTATTTTGGATTTTCTCTTACAATTTTAGCCTGTAATACACACAACTCTCATTGTTTAATAATGTTTTAATTCCAAGTACTTTGAGATGGTCTTATAACAGTAAGGAAAATAAGTTTATCCATTACTGATTTATATTTCTTAGGTTTTGATGGACATGTTTGATCAAGATGACATAGGCTTGGTTTCTCTTTGTGAAGATGAACCTAGTTCTTCAGGTGAATTAAACTACTATGACCTCGTCAGAACTGAAATTGCAGAAGAAAGACAGTATCTACGGGAACTAAATATGATCATAAAAGTGTTTCGAGAAGCTTTTCTTTCTGACAGAGACCTGTTTAAACCTTCTGTAAGTACCTTTTTGGGTTTGAAATTCTGTCTACCCCAAAAAGTCATATAGTAGCTTAAAATCATAAATAGTAACTTCATATACTTTATGAGTATGTAGAAAAAATATTGTTTTATATAGTATTGTGGGGTTGTTTAGCTTTGTCTATTTTTCATTTTTTTCAGATTTTTTTGTTGAAGTATAGTTGATATACAATATTATATGAATTAAAGGTGTACAACATAGTGATTCACAAGTTTTAAAGGTTATACTCCATTTATAGTTATTATAAAATATTGGCTATATTCCCCAGGTTGTGCAATATGGTAAGTCCCCTACATACATACCTTCAAGTTGCAAACTTTCAAAGATGCAAACATGCCCCTGTATGCCAGCTGTTGTACTGTACTACTGTACTTTTCAAGGTACTGTACTGTAAGATTAAAAATGTTTTCTTTATATTTTGTGTTTGTTTTTTATGTATTATTTGTGTGAAAAGTATTATAAACCTATTACAGTCCCGTACTGTATAGCCGATTGTGTTAGTTCGGTACCTAGGCTGACTTTGTTGGACTTATGAACAAATTGGACTTACGAACCTGCTCTCGGAACGGAACTCGTTCGTATGTAGGGGAATTGCTGTACATCCTTGTAGCCTATCTTACACCCAGTAATTTTTACCTCCCACTCCCTCACCCAATATTGCCACCCACACCCTCTGGTAACCACTAGTTTGTTCTCTTTACCTGTGAGTCTGCTTCTTTTTTGTTATATTCACTAGTTTGTTGTATTTTTTAGATTCCGCATATACTTGATATTTGTCTTTCTCTGTCTGACTTAATTCATTTAGCCCTCCAAGTCCATCCATGTTGCTGCAAATGGCAATATTTCATTTTTTTTCTTATGGCTGAGCAGTATTCCATTGTGTATATATACCACATCTTCTTTATCCATTCATCTGTTGAGGGACACTTACGTTGCTTCCATATCTTGGCAGTTGTAAATAATGCTATGAACATTGGGGATATTGTGTGTTTTTTAATATGTGAATTGTTATACAAATATATAATAAGTGCAGTGACAATGAAAATTAGACACAAAATTAGGGGGATTACACTGGAATAAAATCTTTTTCGGGCTTCCCTGGTGGCTCAGTGGTTAAGAATCTACCTGCCAGTGCAAGGGACACGGGTTCGAGCCCTGGTCTAGGAAGATCCCACATGCCACGGAGCAACTAAGCCCGTGCGCCACAACTACTGAGCCTGTGCTCTAGAGCCCGTGAGCCACAACTAGTGAGCCCACGCACCCTAGAGCCCATGCTCTGCAACAAGAAAAGCCACCGCAACGAAGAATAGCCCCCGCTTGCCACAACTAGAGAAAACCCGCACGCAGCAACGAAGACCCAACACAGCCAAAAATAAAAAATTTTAAAAATAAAAGATCTTTTTCTGCTGTGCAGTATTTGAGATTTATAGTCATTCATTTGAAGATGGTGAAAGAAATGTATGGTCTAGAGAAGAAAGACATGCTTTTTCCTGTCTTTTGGTAAGTACTTTCGGGTGTAGTTTAAAGTTTTACTAGTGGAACTTTTGAAGAATAAAAGTTTATACAGAATGTCAAATAAGCAAAGGCAGAGCTCCACTGTTGGAAGACAGCGTAGGAATGGGGTGAGTAGGATGGGGATCCAGGGAGACTTGTCCATGTTTTTCCTACCTCTCTAGGTTCTGAAGTCCACTCTAAGGAATCTAGCTAGACAAATACTGTTTTGTGGGGAGGGTGGGGGTTAAATTTAGATTTATTTTTCTTTCCTTCATTTCTCATGTGATCTATTTTTTCTTAGATGTCTGAGTGTCTTTCACTTTATTTTTTTAATGACTTTAAAAATTTTTATTTATATTTTTTATTTTTGGCTGCATTGGGTCTTCGTTGCCGCGTGCAGGCTTTCTCTAGTTGCGGCGAGCGGAGGCTACTCTTTGTTGTGGTGCACAGGCTTCTCATTGCGGTGGCTCCTCTTGTTGAGGAGCACAGGCTCTAGGTGCACGGGCTTCAGTAGTTGTGGCGCACGGGCTTAGTTGCTCTGCGGCATGTGGGATCTTCCCGGACCAGGGCTTAAACCCGTGTCCCCTGCATTGGCAGGCGGATTCTTAACCACTGTGCCACCAGGGAAGTCCCTGAGTGTCTTTCACTTTAAATATTTGGCTTTTCTCTTACTTCCTGACTTCCTCCACCAAATAACTATTACATGGGTTAATAGAAGTGATGCTCAGACACAGCTGGCCGAGTGCTTAAGATTAGGAACTGATTTAGCTTTTTTTTCTTTTTAAAACATTTATTTATTTATTTGGTTGCACCGGGTCTTTGTTGTGGCATGTGGGATCTTTTAGTTTCAGCATGTGGGATCTTTAGTTGTGGCATGTGAACTCTTAGTTGCGGCACATGAGATTTAGTTCCCTGACCAGGGATTGAACCCGGCCCCCTGCATTGGGAGCATGCAGTCTTAGCCACTGGACTGCCAGGGAAGTCCCTGATTTAACTTTTTCATTCTTAAGGTGTTTTTAATTGGCTTTTATCCTTTTTTAAAAAATGCATATTTAGTTTAACATTTGATAATAACTCCTACTGGACACACTGCCTTAAGTAGTCAACATTTTATGTTTTTTAAAGTACTCTCCTATTTTGTGTGACCCTTAACAATTCTCTGAGATAGGTAGGACAGGTATTATCATTTCTAGCTTACCGGTGAGGAAATTGACATAAAATAGTTATAATAAGTTATGGAGGTTGAACTTGAATTTTGGTTCTTTTATACCACAGTATAATTGGGTTTTGTCTATAGTGGTGTGAAAAATTAAAAGCTTAACAAATGCTGTTAGCTAATAACAATTGCTGCTAGCTAATACTATCCTCGTTGCCGTTTCTGTGTCCTGTCAGTTTTCATTCCTCAGGAATTAATTTTTATGGGTCTCTTTTCACTGAATTTGTGCTGATTTGATAGAAAATTTTTATTATAATACTGAAGGATCAAGAGAAAGAGAGAATCCCTTTTCTCTATATCTACTATATTTTTTCAGCATAGATGAGACTGTAAACTTTTGAAATAAAGGGCCATCTAAGGTCAGAGCATAGAACTCAGTAAATATTTGATAAAAGAATGAATGACTCTTGATCTTAATTTACTCCTTTGGGCCCTACTCCTATGTTTTCAGAAAGCTCACATTTGTGGAAGGCCTAATATATGCCAGGAGCATTTTATAGAAATCATGTCATTTAATCCTCTTAAGAACTTTATGGGTAGGTATTAATATACCAGCTGTGTGACCCTGGGCAAATTACTTAACTGCTCTGTGCCTGTTTCCTCATTCGTAAAATGAGGATGATGATAGTATCTATCTAATAAGGCTGTTTTGAAATTACATGTCAAGTAATCAATACTTACAGTAGTGCCTGGAACATAATAACAAGAAATGTAAACTGTTATAATTGTCATTATTGTCCTAATCCAGGGTCACTCATCTAGCAAGTAGTGGGGCCGGGATCCAAACTCAGGTCTGTCAGGTTCCTTAATCTGTGATGCTTTCATTACAAGATGCAGAGTGAATAAAAATAGTTGGCCATAACCTGGATAATCAGTCATATGGTCTTTTTGTTTCCAGAGGACTTAACATGTTTTAACCCAGATAAAAGTCACACCTGAGAGCTTGAATGAAATCTTTAATTCCTCCTCAAATTCAAGAGACAGGCCACATATTGTGAAACCAGTTTGTGTCTGGATTAGGAGTCAGATCTTCATTTTGATCCCAGCTTTTGTCATTAACCAGCTCTGTGAGACCTTGATCAAGACTTTTAGCACTTAGCCAATTTTAAAATACTCAAATGCCAAAATTCTTTATGTAAAGAGTTGCTTAAATCATCCACCATATGAGATTTACAGTAAATTTACTGGAAAATATAGATTCTATATAGTTTTGTTCAATAATTCTAAATCTAATCCAAGAGGTTTTTAAATTTCTCTTCTTTATTCATGATTGACTTTTGCTGTAATTTGGAATATATTCAATATTTTATGTCTTGAAATATACTGGTATGTGATTGGGTGAAAATAATATCCTTAACACTTACATTACTTATATTTAGTAATTCTTAAATGAAATTCTCAAACTGACATGCCTTACTTAACCTTCCTTTTTTTTAGGATATCGAAAAGATTTTCAGTAACATTTTAGATATACATGAATTGACCGTGAAACTTTTAGGTTTAATTGAAGACACAGTTGAAATGACTGATGAAAGCAGCCCTCATCCCTTAGCTGGAAGCTGTTTTGAAGATTTGGCAGAGGCAAGTTTACAAAACTGTTTTCTCATTAAAGTCCTAACTGCTGTATTAAGATATTGGTAAGATATTATTTGTGAAAATTAGAAGACACTGCTGGCTGCTATAAAAAATACTTATGATTTAACCAATAGCAAACTAAAATTACATTGTCTTTATGGTGACACTTTATAGTGTAATTATGATAATATTTATAGCAAAAGTTGATAGACTAGTAATGTTTAAGATTTTTTTTTTTTTTTTTTTTTTTTTTTTTTTTTTTGCGGGCCTCTCACAGTTGCGGCCTCTCCCGTTGCGGAGCACAGGCTCCGGATGCGCAGGCTCAGCGGCCATGGCTCACGGGCCCAGCCGCTCCGCGGCATGTGGGATCTTCCCGGACCGGGGCACGAACCTGTGTCCCCTGCATCGGCAGGCAGACTCTCAACCACTGCGCCACCAGGGAAGCCCAAGATTTTTTTTTAATGGCAAGTGCATTTAAGGTGAAAGAAAAGAAATTTTATTGACCATAGCTGTTTAGCTTTTGTGGATTTTAGTCATAATTTCCAAAAATGAAAAAGTAAGTTTACATTTTTTTCCCAAAGTGCAAATCATATTTTTGTTCTTCAAATGATTATAAAAATAATGTAGCTCATTGTAAAAACATTCAGAAAAATATAGATGAATATAATAAGACAAAAATAACTTCATTTTGTAATACCTAGAGATTAGTTATCTTTATAAGATTTATTTATCCTTATGAACATTTGTCTACATATTCATACAAACCTGTGTATGTTTACAAAAATAGGATCTTACTATTTTATAACCTGCTTTTTTTCACTCAATATCTTGAATATTTTCCATGCCAATAAATATACTTCAACACAGCTTTTAAAGTCTGAAAGTACTATGTTCTATGGAGACACTATATTTTAACTATTATTATTAAGCATCTAGGTTTTTTCAGTTCTTTTTGTTATTGTAAACAATACTGTAACAAACATATTTGTATAATGCCTTCATAGCCTAGTAATTATTTTAGGATGCAGTCCTAGAAATGGAATTGTGGTACTAAAGACTAGGTACATTTTTAGAACTTTGAAACATTTTGCCAAATTTACTTCCAGATAAGTTCCAGTATATGCAGGCCCTCTTTTTACCCATATCTTCACTATCCCATTAATTTTAGTTATTACCCCATTAATTTTTGCTAGTCTAGTAGGAAAAAACAATATTTCATTGTTCTTTGATTTTTCTTTTTTTTTTTACACTAATGATGTTATACATCTTTTCATACTCATTGGCCATTTTTATTTCTTCTGGAAAACAGGTATTAAAAGTGCTTTCTTCACATATCATGTAAATTTGCTAGTTTTATAATCTCTTCCTAATTTTTCTGAAAATGTAAGTCACTTTAATTACATCCATTTTGTAAACAATGGAACTGATAGTATAGAAATACTCAGTTACTGATGCCTAACCGCGATTTTCAGGCTTGCTCTGAAGTTTTTTAATATTGTGATATCGTAGCATATTAATTTGTAGTCTAGTTGCTTGTTGTACTCTTAAAGATATCATGGTTCAAAAACATGTATTAAAAAATGTATTTTCTAATTTTTATTTTATTTTTGTGGTAAACATATAACAAAATTTGCCATTTTAACCATTTTAAGTGTACAGTTTAACAGCATTAATTAAATTCATAGTATTATAAACCATTACCACTATCTATTTCCAAAACTGTTTAATCACCCCAAACAGAAACTCTACTCATTAAGTAATAACTCCCTATTCTTCCCTCCCACATAACCCCTGGTAACCGCTAATCTATTTCTGTCTCTGTGAATTTGCTGATTCTAGATATTTGATAAAGGTAGAATCATTACAATATTCTCTTGTGTCTGCTTATTTCACTTAGCATAATGTTTTCAAGGTTCATCCATGTCATACCATGTATCAGAACTCTCTTTCTGTGACTAAATAATGTTCCGTTGTGTGTATGTACCACATTTTGTTTATCCGTTTATTTGTTGATGGACTCTTGTGCTTTTTCCACCTTTTTGGCTATTGTGAATAATGCTACAGTAAACATTGGCATATGAGTATCTGTTTGAGTCACTGTTTTCAGTTCTTTTGAGTATATACTTAGGAGTAGAATTGCTGGGTCATATGGTAATTCTTTGTTTAGCTTTTTGAGGAACTGCCAAACTGTTTTCCACAGGGGCTACACCATTTTGCAATTCCCACTGGCAGTGGACAAGGGTTCCAATTTCTCTGCATCCTTGCCAACACTTGTTATTTTCTGAAAAACATACTGCATTTTTAACATACAAAAATGAAACAAATCTTAGTTCTAGCTAAACATTGGAGATGTTGATTATTATAAAATAATAGGAATTTATTTCAGTATAAACATGGACAAAATATGGGCAGTTTCTGTTTTGTTAGTTTACTGTATGTTAGTCTTCGCTTTCTTTTTCTAATTTTGAAAAAGTGGAGAGTGGATAAAACAGTGGGAATATCACTTTTTGCTTCCTTTGAAAATAATCCTCAGTGTAAACTCATTTCAACCTAGGTAAACCTAACTGAAATTTCAAATCCTGGCCTTATTTTACTAATAAGTACACCTTTTGTTTATCTGGGGTAAATGTGCGTACACATTTTAATAGTTTGATACTTGTGACCACAAGTCAGTGACCTAACTTAAGACCAGTAGCTTCTTGTCATCCATTGCCCAGGGTCATTACTTACATTTATTGAACATTTCCAAGTTACAGCCATAGTCATTATTTGTCCCTGAAATAAAAAAAATTCTGAAACCTAATGGAGGACTTAAATAAAAATTTGCCATTAAGTAATCTGTGCCATATTAGTAGAAAAGATGTTCTTTTAAACCTAACACGTTTTCCTTTTTAAAAAAAAATAGGAACAAGCATTTGATCCTTATGAAACATTATCACAGGATATTCTTTCACCAAAATTTAATGAACATTTCAGTAAGTTGATGGCCAGACCTGCAGTGGCTCTACACTTTCAGGTAAACTTAAATTGAATGTTATTTTTAATAAAGCAACTAAAGAAATATTTCACCAGTTCTTCAAAATCTGTTAATTGTAAGCCTATTCTAGGTTGTTTTCTGTTTTCTGTCTTGAGTTTTTTCAATTTGTCCTTAATGTGGGAACCTTTTATAGAATACCATCACAAATACTGATTGACTAGAAAAATCTGGCATATTCTGGATCTGAGATGTAGAGATGAATATGGAGAGCTATTTCAGGATCTTATTCCCTACAGGAGATAAAACCAAAATCATGAAGAGTGGAGAATATCCTCACATACATTCATACAGATTTCTCTATCAGGCCTGTCATTTAAAGGAGATAGATATATTAATGGAGAGTATGCAAGTTAATTGGTTCAGTAATGCAATTAGATAAAATGAGAGTAAGTGGAGAGAGAGTAAAAATTATATTTTTACTCTCTCAACACTTAAAGAAGGTAACATTGGCATTGATGATCCTTGACTACTACTTCCTGCATTTAGACTGGCTCTTCTCCCTTAGCATATGAATATGGTCAAATCTTTATTGTCCTAAAACAAGCGAATAAATAAACAAATCTTTGTCACTCTAGCTCGTCCCCTTTTTGTTTTTTCCATTTGTCGCCAGTTGTCTTCATATTACTTTTTATCATTCTCCATCAAACTGCTACCATCTGTGTTCTAATCAGGATGTAACACTAAAAACTGCCCTTGACAGTGAACTTAACCACCAAATCCTGTGGATATTTTGATTTCATATTTATGTCTGTAGTATTTATTAGTACCCCTGTTGTCCTTTTTGCCTCCTATGATACTACTTACACCTAATTTTCATCTTCTCTGGTTTCTTTTCAGTCTCTGTAGTTGCAGGTGTTACCCAACTTCTGTTAGCAGCCCCTGCTGTTCTATTCCTCTGTGCTATCCTTCGGTGACTTTATCCATGCCCTTTGCTTTCACCTATATGCTGGTGACTTCCTATTTGTATTCTCAAGTCATAACTTTCTTTTGAACAGTGGATGTATGTGTGTGTATGTATATACTTTCGTATAACCAGCCGACCTTTAAACTAATTCATTTGAATATCCCACGAGGACTTCAAATATAAATGTTCAAAACAACTTACCTGCCTCCCTCCTTTACTGTGAGTTCCCATTATTATCATCTTCTACTTCTACTCTACTCAAAAACTTGTCAACTTGGAATAAAAGGTACACTTAATTCTCAAAATTTACTTAATTGAAGGAATAATTCTTTAAATCTTATATATTCATATAAACCATGAAGTAGGCATTAGTTAAATGGAAAAATCTGCTTATAAAATCTTTGCATACTCATCAAAAGCACTCACAACATTTCTTGTTTTATTCTTACTTTACTAGTAATTCTTACTATGGGATTTGAATGGGATTTGAAATTTGAATTTAAGACCCAATTATTTAAGCTGTTGTTCCAGATATTCAGTAAAATTCAGAGTTAGATATAAAACCCCTTTTCAGGCCAAACTCACTTGTGCTGTATTAACTTAAAACAGATTCTTCATTTGTAAAATGAAAAAGTAATGTTTTCTCAAAAAACTTTAATAAAAGTTTTTAATTAAAAAAACACAACAAAACTTCTTTAGAAGATGTAGGCATACTTTAAGAATATGAGCTTTGGAGTCAGAACTTCTGGCTTTGAGCCAATTAATAGTTGTCTTACCCTGATCAAGTCACTTAATCTCTGAGAATCATTTTGCTCATTTGTAAAATGATGATGATAATGTATACCTCTTACGGTTATGAAAATTAAACAGGAATACACTAAGCACATTTGGCACATATTAAACAGTCAGACATTAGCTTGTGTTGTTTTTAGAGGACTCCTTACACTATAAACACATTGCATTAATATTTTAGAATGCACTTTAGTAGCCATTTCAGTGCTAATTAACAATACAAATGATTTTTGTAGGCTAATTTTAAAGTTTCATCTTGGTTCCACTTAAAGCACTGTATATAAAATATATAAAATTATTTCTAGCATAATCTGTATCACTATCTTAAATGATAAAAGAAATTAATTTCTGCATATCCTGGTAAAAGTCTGTTAAACAAATTATAGTTTACTTGAGTTAACAATAGGTGAGAGTTATGGGAGGGTTTACCTATGAGTATATATTTTAAAAGCAGCATCTCGAACCCTTTCTTCACTTTGTATATTGCTTCTGTCTGTATTTACCTGATGAGGAGAAATACCACTTTAAATAAGTCAGCCTTAATGACATTTAAAATCAACATGAGTAACTTTTAAATGCCTTATAAATTTTAGAAAATCATTTATTCTGCAGACTATTAGTTTTCAAAACTGGGATATACCTAACCCTAGCTATACACTAAGATTTTCCAGGCAATATAAGGGTACAGATATATTTAAGGGAATTAGTTTCTAGTCTAACCTTGTTTGTGTTGTTGCATTCTCTTCCAATTTTTCTTACACATTACTTCTCGTCATATTGAATTTTTCATTATGCATTGATCCAAGGTGTAAAAACCTCCAGGGTACCAGCCAGGGAAAAGAAAAAAAAAAAAAAAGGATTGCTCCTGAAGGAGAGTTTATTGAGTGCAAAGCAAAAAGGGTTCCAAAAGCAGGGGATGGGGTGATTGTGTTAAAAACTCTCGGTAGTTGAAATGTCATATGTACCTTTGTCTTGTCATGTTTATCTAAAAATTAAGAAATGAGAAGTTTGTAACAAGGGTGAATATTACCTTTTTTAAAAAGTACTTCATCATTCATTGGACATTGTGATAAAGGAGAGGTGAGGCTTGTAAAGTTCTCATACCTGCATGTTTTATGTTAGAAACAGTTAGAGGTTCTTCCAGATGCTTGCTGTATGTAAGACTGTGACATTAACATGTGTATTTCAAGTTAAGAATGAAGTCAGACTTGTTGCAGAAATTTAGTCTGATCTGGCTATTTATTTTGACAGTGAAGATTGGCTTTATCAATTAAGTTATATAACAGACATTTTTCATAAATTAAATGAGCTAAATCTGAAATTTATTTGATCATTGTTTTGTGAAATATATTTAAATCACATCTACAATGTACCACATCCCCCAAAACACATTCTTTGTAACTACTTAAAACATTTTTAATAAAATTGACATAAAAATGTGTGAGACAGTACATAGCTTTTCGGCATTCCTTTAGGATATGTGGAAGCCAAAACTTTTGAGGAAAAGCTGAGAAGAATATTGTTAAAGTTATTTTAGCCATGAAAGATGAAATGTATATATTTAATTATCTGATAACTTAAAGGAGGAAAAAACTTGATTTACAGCACTTCAATTTCAATATAGAACATTCTTCCTGTTATAGTTTTGTTAGTCTGTATCTTGTATTCTTTTTTTGGGGCGGAGTGGGGGGCACACCGCGCAGCTCGTGGGTTCTTAGTTCCCTGACCAGGGATTGAACCCGGGGCTCTGGCAGTTAAAGTGCCAAGTCCTAACCACTGGACCTCCAGGGAATTCCCTGTAACTTGTATTCTTAAAATCTGCTTCTGTTAGGCACTACTGTTACATAACCTTGATATCAGAGATATACTGTTTTTTGTCTTTTTGCTTTGCAGTCCATTGCTGATGGTTTTAAAGAGGCAGTTCGTTATGTCCTTCCACGCCTTATGCTGGTGCCAGTATATCATTGTTGGCACTATTTTGAATTATTAAAGGTAAGATGAAAGCTTCCTGAGGCAAAAAAATAGTTGCATTTATGAGGCTTAAAACCTTTTTTTAAATCTGATGTTATTTTCCATACTTTTTATTCATAAAAGTAAAGTATCTTAAATGTCTCCCTTCTTTCCACAGACCATAGAGAAACGCCTATATTTTTTGTCTTCATATCATTTCCAAGTGGTAGATAGAGGAAAATGTATCTTTATCATTTGATAATATAAATTCTCAAAGTAATAACATCATAAAAATGTTGACTTTTTAAAAATTATATTTTGGAGACACAGCAACAATGGTTTAACTCTTACTTTATATAAGTAATTAATAACTTTTATGTATAGCATTGTTCTAAACTTCCATCTTGTTATAACTTGTCAAGAAAAACGCTTTAAAGTTGACACCTTTTCCGCATGCAGTATGCAGTGTAATAGCTAGAAACCAAGCAACAAATTAAAAAATAAAGTTATGGTAAAAGTTGAACTCTTTTTAAAGATCAGTACACATAAAAATATATTGAATTCCTAAAGTTCTAATATGTAGTATAAACTTTATTATGATATATACATAGAGAAAAGTATAAAAACATAAACATGTTTTATAATAAATAAATGTAATGCGTAAACACACCAGAGGTAAACCACTACCCTGACTTTAATGGTAATTACTTTTTTGCTTTTCTTTACTTTAACCACCTATGTGTATATCACTAGAAATATATGTAGCCTGTTTCTGAACTTTTTAATCAATTGGATCAAATTATATATATTAGTTTGTGTCTTTTATCTTCTTTCAAAGTTATATTTGTATGATTCATTGATGTGGTTGTATGTTGTTCTAGTTTAATTTTCTTCCATTGTTTGAATAAACCATGATTTATTTATCCTTTCCTGGTTGAACAACAGTTTTTTTTGTTTTTGTTTTTGTTTTTTTGCGGTACGCGGGCCTCTCACTGTTGCTGCCTCTCCCGTTGCGGGGCACAGGCTCCAGATGCGCAGGCTCAGCGGCCATGGCTCACGGGCCCAGCCGCTCCGCGGCATGTGGGATCCTCCCGGACCGGGGCACGAACCCGTGTCCCCTGCATCGGCAGGTGGACTCTCAACCACTGCGCCACCAGGGAAGCCCCAGAACAACAGTTTTTTGCTATTACTGATAACACTTGCTATGGACATTCTCTTTATATCTCTTGGTACACATGTGCATGCATTTTGTGTCTCTAGAGTATATACTCAGGGTTGGAATTGCTTGGTCATAGGGTGTGCATATTTTCAGATTTAATAGATGATGTCAAACAGTTTTCCAACGTGGGTTTTACAGTTTATACTCCTACGAGAATGCAGGTGATATCTCTCTTTATGCATATTTTCATATTTTAAAATTTCTGTCATATGGTGTATTTATAATGGTATGCGGTGTTTTTAATTTGTATTTTCTTGATTATTAATGTGGTTGGGTATATGTTTATTGGCCTTTTTGATAACCTTTTATAGGGTTATTCAAATCTTTTGCCACTGTAAATATCTTCTGTGACTTGTCTTTGCATTTCATATTTCTATTTGTTTTTCTTGTTGTTGTGCATTAATTAAAACTTAGTATATTCCATATTTTTCCTAAGAGTTTAGTTTCACTGATGAGATCTATTATGTGTAGGCTTCATACGACTAATACATTAGCAGCCCCAGATGTATATTTAGATTCCTAAAATTTTTTAGAGAATGTTCATGTCTAATTGGAAGTCCTATCATTAGTCTTAGAGTTGCCTTCTAATATTTGCCAACATTTAAAAATCCCGGCTTGACTATAATTGAAGCTTACTTTTTTCTCCTATCTGGATGATTGGTTTTTAAAATCTCTGAGATCTGAATCTAAAATCAGACATTGACTATGATGCCCTGACTCATCCTGAGGCCACAGCTACTTTTACTACCAATTAATTACTGGACTCCAAGTACTCTTAGCCATTGTGACTGGGACTAGTAGTTGGTCAGTTAATTAAAAATAAGGCAAAGAATCATAAAAAAGAAATATGCATATTTTATTTCAATAAATACATACACACAAAAGCCCTACAAATGAACATTTATATGTATTTATATGCTAATCTGTTGACTTGGGGTAAAACTTTTTCTTTGAGTATGAATCTTGCTTAAGTACAAAAAGTATCTTCTATGATTTCTATTTTCCCTTTCTTTTAGATGGTACATAAACTTGAAGATGCTTGTAAAGCAATCTGAGTGCAGATATCTTTTAAGTATTTATAATTTTTCCAAATCTTTTATGATTATCTTCCCTATACCTTTTTTTCTTTCTTTCTTTTCTTACTAGTCATGCATTTTATGCACATCAGTGTATACATGTCAATCCCAATCGCCCAATTCATCCCACCCTCACCTCACCCGCCACCACTTTCCTCCCTTGGTGTACATACATTTGTTCTCTACATCTGTGTCTCAATTTCTGCCCTGCAAACCGGTTTATCTGTACCATTTTTCTAGGTTCCACATATATGCGTTAATATACGATATTTGTTTTTCTCTTTCTGACTTACTTCACTCTGTATGACAGTCTCTGGATGCATCCACGTCACTACAAATGACCCAATTTCGTTCCTTTTCATGGCTGAGTAATATTCCATTGTATATATGTACCACATCTTCTTTATCCATTTGTCTGTTGTTGGGCATTTATGTTGCTTCCATGACCTGGCTATTGTAAATAGTGCTGCAGTGAACACTGGGGTGCATGTGTCTTTTTGAATTATGATTTTCTCTGGATATATGCCCAGTAGTGGGATTGCTGGGTCATACGGTAATTCTATTCTTAGTTCTTAAAGGAACTGCCATACTGTTCTCCATAGTGACTGTATCAATTTACATTCCCAGCAGCAGTGCAAGAGGGTTCCCTTTTCTCCACACCCTCTCCAGCATTTGTTGTTTGTAGATTTTCTGATGATGCCCATTCTAACTGGTGTGAGGTGATACCTCATTGTAGTTTTGATTTGCATTTCTCTAATAATTAGTGATGTTGAGCAGCTTTTCATGTGCTTCTTGGCCATCTGTATATCTTCTTTGGAGAAATGTCTATTTAGGTCTTCTGCCCATTTTTGGATTGGGTTATTTGTTTTTTTAATATTGAGATGCATAAGCTGTTTATATATTTTGGAGATTAATCCTTTGTCCGTTGATTCATTTGCAGATATTTTCTCCCATTCTGATGGTTGTCTTTTCGTCTTGTTTATGGTTTCCTTTGCCGTGCAAAAGCTTTTAAGTTTCATTAGGTCCCGTTTGTTTATTTTTGTTTTTATTTCCATTACTCTAGGAGGTGGATCAAAAAGATCTTGCTGTGATTTATATCAAAGAGTGTTCTTCCTATGTTTTCCTCTAAGAGTTTTATAGTGTCTGGCCTTACATTTAGGTCTTTAATCCATTTTGAGTTTATTTTGTGTATGGTGTTAGGGAGTGTTCTAATTTCATTCTTTTACATGTAGCTGTCCAGTTTTCCCAGCACCACTTATTGAAGAGACTGTCTTTTCTCCATTGTATATCCTTGCCTCCTTTGTCATAGATTAGTTGACTATAGGTGCGTGTTTGTGTTTTTTACATTTTTTTCCCTGTAATTGATTTCTAATCTCATAGCGTTGTGGTCAGAAAAGATGCTTGATATGATTTCAATTTTCTTAAATTTACTGAGGCTTGATTTGTGACCCAAGATGTGATCTATCCTGGAGAATGTTCTGTGCGCACTTGAGAAGAAAGTGTAATCTGCTGTTTTTGGATGGAATGTCCTATAAATATCAATTAAATCTATCTGGTCTGTTGTGTCATTTAAAGCTTGTGTTTCCTTTTTAATTTTCTGTTTGGATGATCTGTCCATTGGTGTAAGTGAGGTGTTAAAGTCCCCCACTATTATTGCGTTACTGTCGATTTCCTCTTTTAGAGCTGTTAGCAGTTGCCTTATGTATTGAGGTGCTTCTGTGTTGGGTGCATATATATTTATAATTGTTACATCTTCTTGGATTGATCCCTTGATCATTACGTAGTGTCCTTCCTTGTCTCTTGTAACATTCTTTATTTTAAAGTCTTTTTTTTTTTTTTTTTGGGTACACGGGCCTCTCACTGTTGTGGCCTCTCCCGTTGCGGAGCACAGGCTCCGGATGCGCAGGCTCAGTGGCCATGGCTCACGGGCCCAGCCGCTTCGCGGCATGTGGGATCTTCCTGGACCAGGGCACGAACCCGTGTCCCCTGCATTGGCAGGCGGACTCTCAACCACTGTGCCACCAGGGAAGCCCTAAAGTCTATTTTATCTGATATGAGTATTGCTACTCTAGCTTTCTTTTGATTTCCATTTGCATGGAATATCTTTTTCCATCTCCTCACTTTCTGTCTATATGTGTCCCTAGGTCTGAAGTGGGTCTCTGGTAGGCAGCATATGTTCGGGTCTTGTTTATGTGTCCATTCAGCCAGTCTGTGTATTTTGCTTGGAGCATTTAATCCATTTACATTTAAGGTAATTATCAATATGTCTGTTCCTATTACCATTTTCTGAATTGTTTTGGGTTTGTTATTGTAGGTCTTTTCCTTCTCTTCTGTTTCCTGCCTTGCGAAGTTCCTTTAGCTTTTGTTGTAAAGCTTGCTTGGTGCTTCTGAATTCCTTAGCTTTTGCTTGTCTGTAAAACTTTTGATTTCTCCATCGAATCTGAATGAGATCCTTGCTGGGTAGAGTAATCTTGGTTGTAGGTTCTTCCCTTTCATTGCTTTAAGTATATCATGCCACTGCCTTCTGGCTTGTAGAGTTTCTGCTGAGAAATCAGCTGTTAACCTTATGGGAGTTCCCCTGTGTGCTATTTGTTGTTTTTCCCTTGCTGCTTTCAATAACTTCTCTTTGTCTGTAATTTTTGCCAATTTGATTACTATGTGTCCCGGCGTGTTTCTCCTTGGGTTTATCCTGTGTGGGACTCTCTGTGCTTCCTGGACTTGGGTGGCTCTTTCCTTTCCCATGTTAGGGAAGTTTTCGACTATAATCTCTTCAAACATTTTCTCTGGTCCTTTCTCTCTCCTCCTTCTGGGACCCCTATAATGCGAATGTTGTTGTGTTTAATGTTGTCCCAGAGGTCTGTTAGGCTGTCTTCATTTCTTTTCATTCTTTTTTCTTTATTCTGTTCCGCAGCAGTGAATTCCACCATTCTCTCTTCCAGGTCACTTACCTGTTCTTCTGCCTCAGTTATTCTGCTATTGATTCCTTCTAGTGCATTTTTCATTTCAGTTATTGTACTGTTCATCTCTGTTTGTTTGTTCTTTAATTCTTCTAGGTCTTTGTTAAACATTTCTTGCATCGTCTCGATCTTTGCCTCCATTCTTTTTCTGAGGTCTTGGATCATCTTCACTATCATTATTCTGAATTCTTTTTCTGGATTTCATTTAGTAGTTTTTCTGGGGTTTTATCTTGTTCCTTCATCTGGTACATAGCCCCCTGCCTTTTCATCTTGTCTGTCTTTCTGTGAGTGTGGTTTTAGTTCCACAGGCTGCAGGATTGTAGTTCTTGCTTCCGCTATCTGCCCTCTGGTTGATGAGGCTATCTAAGAGGCTTGTGCAAGTTTCCTGATGGGAGGGACTGGTGGATGGTAGAGCTGGCTGTTGCTCTGGTGGGATTAAAACTTTAATCCCCTTGACTGCTGATGGGTGGGGCTGGGTTCCATCCCTGTTGGTTGTTTGGCCTGGAGCTCTTTGGTGGGACTAATGCCAGACTCTGGGAAGGCTCATGCTAAGGAGCACTTCCCAGAACTTCTGCTGCCAGTGTTCTTGTCCCTTGGTGAGCCACAGTTGCCCGCTGCCTCTGCAGGAGACCCTCCAACACTAGCAGGTAGGTCTGGTTCAGTCTCCTGTGGGGTCACTGCTCCTTCCCCTGGGTCCCGATGTGTGTGCCCTTCAAGAGTGGAGTCTCTGTTTCCCCCAGTCCTGCCAAAGTCCTGCAGTCAAATCCCAGTAGCCTTCAAAGTCTGATTCTCTAGGAATTCCTCCTCCCGTTTCCAGGCTCCCAGGTTGAGAAGCCTGATGTGTGGCTCAGAACCTTCACTCCAGTGGGTGGACTTCTGTGGTATAATTGTTCTCCAGTTTGTGAGTCACCCACCCAGCGGTTATGGGATTTGATTTTATTGTGATTGCACCCCTCCTACAGTGCGGCTTCTCCTTTGTCTTTGGAGGTGGGGTATCTTTTTTGGTGAGTTCCAGTGTCTTCCTGTTGATGATTGTTCAGCAGTTAGTTGGGATTCTGGTGTTCTCGAAAGAGGGAGTGAGAGCATGTCCTTCTACTCTGCCATCTTGAACCAATCTCCCTATAGCTTTTAAAAAGACTTGCTTTAAAATTATTTGATTTGAGTTTTCATATAAATATTTTATACTCATATTTCTTTAACATATAGTAATTAAATTACATAATAGCATAAGCACAAGTGTCATACATGTTTGGAAACATGTACTACTGATTCTTGGTAAGTATATGACTCAATTAGTGGGATCAGAAGGACCTTATTCTAGAGGTATTCTAGAGAGTGACCCACTTATTTATAGCATTATTGTCCTGTGGGAATCAGTCTATATGTTATACAGTTGGAATAATCCATAGTCAGAAATACATTCATGTGAATTGTACATTTACTGCATTTCTCACACTGTCACATTTTACTTCCAATCAGTTCAAAGTAGTATAAGTGAAGACATGTTCTTAACATTTTTCATTGCCTAGAGTAAAAAAAATTGAGATATATACATGGTTAAAGGCACTGAAAATATTGGCATTTCTTTCTCAATTTTTGAGGCTTGGGGTGAGGAGAGTGAGGGTGATAAGTGGAAAGAATACCTGCAAACATCCTCAGATGTTACCCACCTTAAAGGGCTGTGTTTAAACTTATGCTCCATATTTTATTAGGAGGGCTACACTGGAAATTTCACTTATCTTTCCTTAATTACAGTTTTCTTACATGGGCAATATTAAGGTTGCTAATTAGTGATGTTTTATGAGTTATAATATCAATTTCCATGTATATACATATATTTATATATGTTAATTTATGTATGTATATTAAATTATTATATATGCATAAACAGTTATATTACACTTACAATGTTTAAACACAAAATTTTTAGAATACAGTATGTCAGGCACTTTGGTTATATGTTAAAATATATCTCAATATGAATTAACTTACTGTTTTCCCAAATAGAAAAGCCTTTGAAAAATGTAAGTGAATAATTGAATAGTTCCCAGAACTTAAAATTGCAGAGAAGTGTCTTGAGTGCTATATTGGGAGCGTTGGTGAATAAAGGATGCAATGATAATGGTATATGACAAAAAAAAAAAAGAGAAGAAACACATTAAGCATCACGATGATGCTGTATACATGCGTGTATGCACACACAAGAAACAGAAAGTGTTTTGAAACACTACTTAGCATTTCATGCAGTATATTCATGTACTATATTCTGTTCTATTCTGTTTCTTTCATTTTTAAAAAAAGGATTCGTTCATGTCATAATTCAATAGATTATGACATGCATTTTGAAAAATACAAAATAAGGACTAATTCTAGACAGAAGCAAAGAGGATTATCACATGGTCAGATTAGAAACTGCTTTTTACTTTTATATCTGTTCTGACTGTTATACTGTTCCTTTTAATAACATTTTGTTTTTAATTGTGGTAAAGCATAACATGAAATTTACCATCTTAACAATTTTAAGTGTACGGTTCAGTAGACTTAAGTATATTGCTATACAGCCAGTGTTGGACACTTGGGTTGCTTCTACTTTTTGGCTTATGTAAATAATACTGCTACAGATATCGGTGAACAAATATGTCCTCGAGACTCTGCTTTCAATTCTTTTGGATATATACCCAGAAGTGGAATTGCTGGAGCATAGGGTAATTCTATTTTTAATTTTTTTTTTTTTTTTTTTTTGCAGTACGTGGGCCTCTCACTGTTGTGGCCTCTCCCGTTGCGGAGCACAGGCTCCGGACGCGCACGCTCAGCGGCCATGGCTCACGGGCCTAGCCGCTCCGCGACATGTGGGATCTTCCTGGACCGGGGCACGAACCCGTGTCCCCTGCATTGGCAGGCAGACTCTCAACCACTGTGCCACCAGGAAAGCCCCTATGTTTAATTTTTTGAGGAAGCACTGTACAGTATTTCATAGCAGCTTTATACCATTTTATATTCCCACCAACAGCACACACGCATTCCAATTTCTCCATATCCTTGCCAGCACTTGTTATTTTCAGTATTTTTGTTTTTTGATAGTAGCCATCCTAATGGATGTGAGGTGGTAGCTCATTGTGGTTTTGACTTGCATTTCCCTATTAGTGACGGTGAGCATTTTTTCATTTGCTTGTTGGCCATTCGTATATCTTCTTTGGAGTAATGTCTGTTCAAGTCCTTTGCCCATTTTTAATTTGGGTTGTTCGTATTTTTGTGGTTGTATTATAGGAGTTCTTTATATATTCTGAATATTAGTACCTTATCAGATCTGTCATTTGTAAATACTCTCTCATTCTGTTGATTGCCTTTTTGTGATACTGTTTGGGCTCAAGTACTCATCCAAAGGAAACTTCATTTCACGTTGAACTTACTTTGGGATGAGAACCTATAAAAGAAGCCTCGACCAGTGTGACTTAAGGCTATCATAGTCTTTTGGGAATAGAAAACGCAGTCCTGCAGCAGTTTTAAGCCAGTTTTAATTTGAAATATCTGCCCCAGTCATATACCAAGGGAGATTTATTTGTGGACATAATATTTAAATATTATTTCCCAGAATCAGAGTTTATGATAAGCAAGATAGAAAAACACAAAACAACTACATAATGAGAAATTAGAGGATATCATATATAGTTTTCCTGAAATTATTTTACAGTATGTTGTTGGATTATTATTATTTTTTAAAATCCTTATTTATTTGTTTGTTTGCTTTATTTATTTATTTTTGGCTGTGTTGGGTCTTCGTTGCTGTGCGCAGGCTTTCTCTAGATGCAGCGAGCAGGGGCTACTCTTCGTTGCGGTGCATGGCCTTCTCATTGCGGTCGCTTCTCTTGTTGCGGAGCACCAGCTCTAAGTACGCAGGCTTCAGTAGTTGTGGCTCACGGGCTTAGTTGCTCCCCAGCATGTGGAATCTTCCTGGACCAGGGCGCGAACCCAGTGGATTCTTAACCACTGCACCACCAGGGAAGTCCTAGATTATTATTATTTATAGCAATACTTTAAAGTTCATTTTATAGGTAATAGGTTTCTTTTTTTGGCCTTTTCCAATTTAAACCCCTCTGGGGTTACTCATAAACTACTTTCATTTTCTTTATTTTTCTCAGATAAATTTTAGATTTTTTCCTTAATATGTATTTCAATCCTTATGTAAGAGGAAGAAGAAATAACAAATTCATTTCCTGATTTATAAGTATCTTTATAATACACTTCTTATATTCTAAGAAAAAAATCTGTGTTTATCCTTCTGTTACTAAGAACATACTGACTCTCACTTAGGAATTGATTTATTCAAAGCTAAGTAACATTCTTTTACTCTCTAACTCTGGTCATTTTCTGGAAATTTAGTAATGGAAAGAATAAAAATTCGCCTCTCGAGAACTTAATCCATCTTAATTTAGTTTAAAGCTTAACAGGAAGACCTATTATTAATGACTTCAGTGAGGTTCATTGGGAAAGGTAAGCCAATATTTCAGTGAGACAATTGAAATTGCTTCTTTAGTAATACTTTTTTTTAACCTTTTACTTTGAAAAACATAGAAAAAAAGTTACAAAAATGGTATAGTAAACTCCCTTCATCTAAATTTGCTAATGGTTAACATTATGTAACAATTACTCTGTCAGTTTCTTTGCATTCCTGTGTGTGTGTAAATGTATTTATAACATCAAGAACTTGAGATAATGTCTATTTGGAAGAAATGTTCGGACTCTTGAAAAAAACGATGAGGAATATTTTACTGCATAATATTTACTCTTTCAGTACTGAAACATCACTCAAGGACATCTAAAGGAAGATAATACACATTTTAAAAGATCACATAAAGAAAAGTGATAGGTTTTAATGAGCTGAATTTCCCACCAAATTACTAAAATTCTATTTTTATGAAAATCTAGAGAGAAGTTTATTACTATCAAAAGAGAATTGATCACATACATTTCACATCTAAACTGAATTCCCAGCATAATGAATTTGAGACATTCATAATTTATTATAATTTCCCTTGCTTTAGGCACACATGTCTGTAACAGAGACAGCATTTTATAGAAATTCAAGAGAAGCATGGTAAGTATTTCAGTGAAGTCTCATAAGAGTTAACAAAAAACTTACGTGAAGTGCAGGGTACACATATACACAACTAAGGAGAATAATGATTATCAGTTAAGCAAGGAATATATTCTTCAGTCAAATTCATAAGGTACTACACATTAATGAAAGATCACTTCCACTTTACTTAGCTTAAGCATATATTGTAAGGGCATTTATTCTCTTTGACCTCTTTTCCAAAGCACACTTACTTCATTTTATTTCTTAAACTGTGTAATTACCCAGTTTGTTTTTAAGGTAGAGGGGATCTCCTTTAACTCGCGTTCACCAGATTTTGTCATAGTTCAGTATTTTGCATAATTGTGTTTTGTGTCATTGGAGAGAGGCGGTGTAGTAGTATGGCAAAAAGCCTGGACCCTGGAGTCAGAGTTCCTGGGTTTGAATATAGACTCTGCCACTTATCTTGGGTGTCTCAGTTTCTTCATCTGTGACATGTGTATAATAATAGTACCTATCTTACAGAGTTGTAACAGACATTATATAAGCTAATGCATAAAAGAGCATGCACAGAATAAGAACTTAATAAATGTTCATTGTCGTTATTTGTCTGAACACTTAACAAAATAATAAGTAGTTATACAGCAGTCACTCTTTCTGATTACCCTATTGGGTACTTACCATGTGTGGGTACTGTACTAAAAATGAATAAAATATATCCCCAAGCTTTAAGGAGTTCATGGTTTAGTAAAGAAGATGAACATCAGACAAATAATGGCAATATAATAAGTGCGTAATAGAAGTAGTTCTGTGGGATTACTGAGTCAGGAGTAACTAACCTCTGTCTAGGAAAGTTAGGAAAAAATTTATGAGTGTTGGGTATGCAGAGGTTTATCCTACTATTCTGGTGTGTTGGTGTTATTTAATTGGGGGAGCCATAAAAGGCAAATGCTGAGGAACTACTACAGATTAAAAGAGACAGTAGAAACATGATAGCTAAGTACACACTGACTGCATCCTGTATTGGGGGGGAATTGCACTAAAGGACAGGATTGGGACATTAACTAAATTGGATATGCACTGTAAATTAGATTACAGAACATTACTAAAGTTAAATTTCCTGAAGTTGATCACTATACTGTAAAAGAATTTTTGTTCTAAAACACATTGCTGAAATATCAAAGGAGTAAAGGGGAATAACACTATTTGAGAGTAGTTTGTGATATATTTGAATTTTCCTGATATTTCGAAACCAATCTCAGAACCATTTAGCAATGGTTCACCTTCCTCAGCAAGGAACTGAGAGGACTGTATCACAAACTACTCTCAGATAGTTCAGGGGGAAAATGCACATACACTCACACACAGAATGATGAAGCCTATGTGGCAAAGTGTTAAAAACTGGTGACTCAGGGCTTCTCTGGTGGTGCAGTGGTTAAGAATCTGCCTGCCAATGCAGGGGACATGGGTTTGAGCCCTGGTCCGGGAAGATCCCACATGCCGTGGAGCAACTAAGCCCGTGCGCCACAACTACTGAGCCTGCGCTCTAGAGCCCGCGAGCCACAACTACTGAGCCCACGTGCTGCACCTACTGAAGCCCGCGCGCCTAGAGCCTGTGCTCCTCAACAAGAGAAGCCACCACAATGAAAAGCCCGCACACTGCAAGGAAGAGTAGCCCCCGCTGGCCGCAACTAGAGAAAGGCCGCGTGCAGCAAAGAAGACCCAACGCAGCCAAAAATAAACAAATAAATTTATTAAAAAAACAAAAACTGGTGACTCGAGTATACAGCAGTTGTATTACTTTTATAGCTTTTCTACAAATTTGATATTATTTCAAAAGAGAAAACTTAAGGGGGGAGAAAAAAGGAAAGAGCTTCATAGGGAGGAGGCATTTGAACTGTATCATAGAGGCTGAATTCACCAGGTAGATAAGGAGGAGCAGAGGCAGATAGGTAGAAGGCCACAGCAGTGTGAAAGAGCATGACTTAACTTGCAAGGCAGTTCAGTGTGGTAACTTCCGTGTCACTGTAAGAATACATTCTCTCAGACAGCTATAGAGAATTAGCTTGGATATTCATTAATCTGTTGTTTGTTGAATCTCACTGCCAAAAATTCAAGAAACGTTTAGCAAATTATTGGACTACATTTACGCCAAAGAAAGCCATTGTTTTGTATACTTGTATCACCAAGAAATCATCCTGAAGGTTTTTTTCTCTTTGACAGCCTGTAATTCTTCATGGATATTTAGAAATGACAAGGCCATTTATGTGGAAGAGTTTGAGCAGCCTTAAGACCAAGTAGACAGTAGAAATTTAGTATCCTCATACATGTAAATTGAAAAGCAGTTCTCATTTTGGTAGAATCTCATTAGTGATAATTTGGAAATTTGGATCAACAAAAGCAATAAGAATAAAACTATAATTAAGCATTTTATATCATCAGTGTCCGTATTTACTAGGGAAGTATTTTAGAGTGGAGCTGAAAAGAATCTTTTTGTAAGAAATCTTTGAAACAGCAAAATAAGTGATTTGGTAGTAATTTTCACCTTTAGAAGTCAGAATGATTGAGTGAAGATCATTTTTCAAACTTCCTGTGGTTTTTTGTCTCTTTTTCCTTTTAAATTTTCTGTTTCTTAAATCTAGAGGATGAAGGTTTTACTTCCGATGGTAGTCACTTAAATTATTTATATTGCAAATCTTTGATAGCAAGACTTTTATATGTATCTTTAAAAATATCAGATGGCTCTGTGCTCTATATAGAGAGAATTTTGTTTTTTAGAGAATAATTTCTAGACATATAAATGAAAGTTAATGGACCTAGTACTTAAACAGTATCCATTCAGTTCCTTGCTGAGGAAAGGGAACCATTGCTGAATGGTTTTCAGATTGTTCTTGGAATATAAGGAAAATTTGTCATAAAATTTCTAGTGAGGTAGTTTAAGATCATGAAATACACTTAAATTTTTTAAAGTTTTCTGAAGCAATTGTAATTTTTCCATATTCTCACATGATTTTTCCATATTCTCATGTATTCTCATATAAATTTGTATCTGCATAATCTCTGTATAATGCTCCACTTTGAATTCTTCTGTCAAACAAATTAAAACACTGGCGCGGGCTTCCCTGGTGGCGCAGTGGTTGAGAGTCCGCCTGCCGATGCAGGGGACACGGGTTCGTGCCCGGTCCGGGAGGATCCCACATGCCGCGGAGTGGCTGGGCTCGTGAGCCATGGCCGCTGGGCCTGCGCGTCCGGAGCCTGTGCTCCGCAATGGGAGAGGCCACAACAGTGAGAGGCCCGCGTACCGCAAAAAAAAAAAAAAGAAAAGAAAAGAAAAGAAAAACACTGGCGCATCATCCAATCTGAATTATTTATTATAAGATGAATTTTCTTCCATTTTGAGACTGAGCTATGGGAGAAGTTTTTGGTTAAATGAAATAAAGCCAGAGTTGTTAGGATGAATAACGCAATTTGTAATTATAAATCTTATTTCTAAGATTAGTAAGATAGGATATTAACTTTCATGGTTTCTTGATGTTTACTAGAATAGTTGAATTTTACGATGTAAAAATATCAGTTGAATCTTTGTGTGATGCTGTTTGTAGGAAAGTTTATGGTAGATTGAATTGCTAAAGTTAGCATACTTGATTATGTTGTATAACAAAGACATGCAAGCTTTTAGAAATCTTTAAAACTTAAGAATTTAGTCATTAGAGAATGTGGAGTAATACGTGTTTTTCTCTGTTCATAGTTACTCATAAATAAAATAATTTGTAAGTTTCATGCTTTGCATGTTTTAAACTATTTTGATATATCTGGAAAATGTCCAAATAGTTATCACAGTTGCTTTTTTTTTTTTTTCCTGATTGTAATGGTAGTAATATCTGTGTTGTATTTACATACGTAGAAAGAGGGCTGGTTTGAAGGATCAGGAGGTATATACATAATTATATAAAATTATAGTTGTTTTTATTAAGTGTATTTAAAATTCTTTTGAGAGTTCATAATATTTGTTGCTGCTTCCTCTAATTATGAGAAAGGGAAAGAATTGACCAATGCAGGTTTAATTTTTCTTTTTGGTTTTTCTTAGCAATTGAAAGCATGTAGTGAAGAGCATGAAGACAGAGAATGTTTGAACCAAGCTATTACTGCTCTTATGAATCTCCAAGGTAGTATGGACCGAATTTACAAGCAGTATTCACCTAGACGCCGACCTGGGTAATTCCAAACTTTTGAAAATATGAATGCTTATGGAATACTTCTCTTACGCCTGATGTCTGGTTTTCTAAAGAAGTGTAACTTACAGTGATAGTTGCATTCTTGAAAGTTATAGTTTTGTTTTACATTTTTCTTTTGTCCTTTAGTCTTTTAAAATTGGCATTGTTAAGATATATTTAATAAAATTTTTAAAAGATACATTAAATAATTTTTGTATCATTTATATAAGAAATTTAGTGTTATTTTCATTTTAATTCTTATGGCATTAAGAATGATATATAGAGCCTCTGCTGTTTCTCTTTCACAATAATGAAATTGAGGCTGTGTTATTTAGTGGCAAAGTTAGAAGCGAGTAAATGCTGTGTGCAAAATCTAGTGTTTAGTTATTTAATATTTTTGTCACTTGATTTGAGGTAGTTCATACCTAAGGCAATTAAGGTTGCTTAACCATTGAATAAGCTAAATTTATCTGGGTTTTTTGTTGTTGTTGTTGCTGTTTTTTTAGGGATCCTGTTTGCCCTTTTTATAATCGTCAATTAAGAAGCAAGCACCTGGCTATTAAAAAAATGAATGAAATTCAGAAAAACATAGATGGATGGGAAGGCAAAGATATTGGACAGTGTTGTAATGAATTTATTATGGAAGGCCCATTGACAAGAATTGGTGCTAAACACGAACGGCACATTTTTCTCTTTGATGGCTTAATGATTAGCTGCAAACCCAATCATAGCCAGTCACGCCTTCCAGGATACAGTAGTGCAGAATACAGATTAAAAGAAAAATTTGTCATGAGGAAAATACAAATATGTGATAAAGAAGATACTTGTGAGTGCAAACATGCTTTTGAATTAGTATCCAAAGATGAAAACAGCATAATATTTGCTGCTAAGTCTGCTGAAGAGAAAAATAATTGGATGGCAGCACTTATTTCTCTTCATTATCGTAGTACTCTAGATCGAATGCTAGATTCAGTATTACTGAAGGAAGAAAATGAACAACCACTTAGATTACCGAGTCCTGAAGTGTATCGTTTTGTGGTAAAAGACTCTGAGGAAAACATTGTTTTTGAAGACAACTTGCAAAGTAGAAGTGGAATCCCCATTATTAAAGGAGGAACTGTGGTGAAATTAATTGAAAGGTTAACATATCACATGTATGCAGGTATGTAAGGAAGGAACCCCTCCAAAATATGGTAATTTGAATTAATTAATCTGAATAAATTGAATATGCAACCTGTTTTATGCTCTATCTTTTCAGATCCCAATTTTGTTCGCACTTTTCTTACTACGTATCGTTCATTTTGTAAACCACAGGAATTGCTAAGCTTACTGATTGAACGGTAAGAAAAATATTTCATTTATATTTAAATTTTTTTTAAAGTTAACTGTTTTGTACCTTGCAAAGTGCTAGGTATCTAGTATGTCCTCAGGTAGTTTTTGAACATAATTTATTTGACATTAAATTTGCAGTATTACTATTCTCTTCAAGCAGCATACTTACTGAAATCCCTGTTTATAACAGATCTTTTCAGATCTTAGCAATATTTATAGTGGTAATCAGAAAGACCCATTTTTACAGGATAAAAAAACTATGAATTTTAATGAAATTTTTTCTATTCAATAAAACAATACTTCCTTGAAAGAGACTTTTTACTTCTGAAACAAACTTTTTACCGTGGAAAATTTTAAAACATAAACGAGTAAGTAGAATATAATAAGCCCCATTTATCAATCATCCAACTTCAATAATTATCAACTCATGTTTCATCTGTTTCCATACTGACTTGAACACCCTAATTCCAGGATTATTTTGAAGTAAATCCTTGGCAACATATTTCATCTGTAAATATTCCCATTTTGTATTTCTAAAAGATAAGTGTCCTTATTAAAACCATAATACAGTATCATTATTAGACCTAAAAAAATTAAAATTTCCTTTATTATGATTAATTTTTTAAAATTAAGTTTTGGATTGACTTTTTTTAACTGAGTATGTTAGTGGTACTTTAAATGCTTTATAGGTTGAATGATAGTATATGGACTTCAAAATAATTTTTGTTTTACATTTTCAAACTTAACTACCAGAATTTTATCTGGACCTCTATCATTATGTTGTTCCATGAAACTAAGTATAGCAGACTGAGTTAGTATAATGTGCTATGAAGATTTACTTAGCTGCCTTTCCATGTCCAAAATAAGGAAAGCATGCGTTAGACATATTTTAGCTATATTTCCTATGGTTGGGGAAGGTTTTTTTTTTTTAACTTTGATTTTTTTACCTTATCCACTTAGTTATGTTTTTTAAATAATATTTAAAATTCAGAGTGGGACTTCTCTTTGGATTTATGTTCACTTATTTTAGGAAATTTACTTTCATTTTAATAAATTAAATATTAAGGACAGATTATTAGATAAGGTATCTCTGTTATGTTCTTTAAAGAGGTCATACTCTTCTTAGATTCTTTTCTTGGATCTTTTCCACTGACCTTTCGTATGTTGGTCAATGCTAGTTATTAAACTTTTTTTTGATAAAAGTAAGAATATAAGTATTTAGTACTATAGACAAAGGGCAGTTTTTTGTAGTATGTAATACTTCAAGAGAAGTTTATCAGTAATTGCACTTTTCACATAAATGGTAGTAAAGAAGGTTGGTTAGTTAAAATATTTTTTCTGCTGTATTTGAAATCTTTCTCATTTCTGTATGAACAACAAAAAATTTCTCTCATTTTGCTTTTCTTCTTAGATTTGAAATTCCAGAGCCAGAACCTACTGAAGCAGATAAATTGGCAGTAGAGAAAGGCGAGCAGCCAATCAGTGCAGACCTTAAAAGGTTTCGCAAGGAATACGTCCAACCAGTACAACTTAGGTTTGGCCTGAATATTATATTTTTTTATGTGCCATTCAATTTTCAATACATAGTTAGCACAAAAGTTTTTACCTCTTAATTCAGATGTAGGTATTATTAATTTCATAGCAGTTTAAATTAAACTTCCAAAGTTCTTTTTATGTGCAGCTACTCTTAATTCCCTGAAGAAATTTAATTATTAAAATATACTGTGTTATATGCATCAGATATCTCTAGCATGTGATATGTTATGCTTGCAGATCAGGGTACCTAATAAATAAAAATTATAAAATTTCATATGAAAATTTCATTTGCCTATTGTCAATCCCCCCTCCCCCTTTTTGTTTTCGTTGTCTCATTGTGATCATTTAGTAATTCTGGGCTTTTTTACCATTTATAATATTTATGAAAGTTCTAGTTCTTTCCTCACTCTTTTCCCACAAGATACATAGACATTTGTTACTTATCTAAAAAGTGTCATTTCAATAATTTATTTTTTTCATGCTTTTTCTTTTTAAAAAAATTTTTACTGAAGTATAGTTGATTTACAATCTTGTGTTAGTTTCAGGTGTACAGCAAAGTGATTCAGTTTTATATATATATATTTTTTTCTTTTTTAGATTCTTTTCTATTATAGGTTATTACAAGATAGTGAGTATAGTTCCCTGTGCTATACAGTAGGTCCTTATTGGTTATCGGTTTAATAATTTCTAAAAATGTATCTGATAATAACATCTGCTGGTTGTTAGGTTACTCTGTGTGCCTAAGTGCTTTATCTTTTTTATCTCATCCTCACAACACAATTACTATTTCCACTTTGTTTAAGAGAAAATTGAAACTTAACAGGATAAAGTAGTTTGAGATAGGTCATATGAAGGGAGTGACAGGAGAGGATCCATATCTGACTTTGTAAACCAGTGCTTGTTTGTTTGTTTCAGTGTTCACTGAGCATTGAAAATTGGAAGCTCCTTTGATTAGGTTTATTTATAGTCCAAGTGAAAACCAAAGTATTATCTACCTTTTTCCATGGGAAAACTGAGATATCTTATTAATTGTATATGATCTAAATATTTTTTCCCTGTAAATGTTAAGTTTCCTTGATTAATATTAATGAATAAATTGACATTTTGAAACTGAGTATATTAACTGCTTATTTTTCAGGATGATTGCCACAAATAAATGCAGTTTTAGAGGAATGATAGTGCTCCCAACTATATGTCTGTCAGCCAAAACTTTTAATATGTCATTCTTTGCCTAAGAAGATGAGCTTATTTACCCCTGAACCATAAAGAAGTAATTAACTTTTTTCTACTAGCTGTGATGCATTTGTACTAATCCACACTCAAATTAAGCCCCTTGACATGAGGCACACATTTATGAGGTTGCTATATTAGAGCAGAATATAATATTAGACTCTCAGTCATATATGTTCTTTAAGTATTTATTTCTAAGCATTTTCTGTGTTCTCAGTCCTGTACTTGTAACTATAGTGAATACAGAAATAGCATAGAGGAACTTCCCTGGTGGTGCAGTGGTTAAGACTCCATGCTACCATCACAGGGGGCACAGGTTCGATCCCTGGTTTGGGAACTAAGATCCTGCATGCTGCGCTGCGCTGCCAAACAAAAAAACAGAGCATAGAATATCCTCTTTGCCACTGTGATACTACAGTTTTATTGGGGAAAAGGGATACATGAAACAGTTGTATATTATTCTACTTTAAATGTCAAGTGTTTAAGTGGCTTAGAAAGATACAGCCTCATAAAATTTCAGGAAAATTAGGGAAAGCATTTTGGAAGAGGTAAAATCTGAAATTGCTCCCAAAGGATATGTAGGATTTAGATAGATAGGCAGAAAGGTGATTGTTGGTATTCAGAGTCGTGAGAAATAGTATGAACAAATGCAGGAAGGCAGAAATGAGGGTAGTGTGCAGAGGAAATAGGTAAGGAAAATGACTCAAGAGGAATGAATTGTATTGCAGGTAGTAGTAGATGAGATTAACTACATGGAATGGGCGGAGTTGTCAGTGGCCTTGAAATCCATGCCAAGTTATTAAACTTGGCCTATGAGCATTAAAGGATTTTTAGCAATAATAGTAATTTTTATAATGATAGTAACTTTTTCCAACATTGTATTACAAAATTTTTACATAACGCAAAGGTGAAAGAATTTTACAGTGAGCTGTACCACCTAGGACTCTACCACCTAGATCTACTGTTAGCAGTTTACTATCCTTACTTTATCACAGATCTATGGATTTATCATCCTTCTCTTGGTCCATTAATCATCTAATTTGGGGGACATATTTCAAAGTACATTTCTCTTTAAATACTTCAGTTTGTATATAATTAACAGTTCAGTATTTGTTTATTCTGTTGTTGTAAAATGTGTATATAATGAAACACACACATCTTAAGTGTACTTTGAATTTTTAACAAATACATCTCTATAATCCACACTCCTGTCAAGGTGTATAAGATGTTACTTTCACCCGGCAAAGTTCCCTAATGCCCATTCTAATCAATTTTTGTTCTCATTGCCCAAAGCAGCTTTCAATTTCCTATATAGATTACTTTTACCTGTTTTATACTTTCATGTAAATGGATTTGTGTATTATATACTCTTTTGTGTCTGACTTCTTTCACTCAACATGCTTTTGAGCATGTTGTTGCTTATATCAGTGTTTGTTCTATTTTATTGCTGAGGTGGTATTCTATTATATGAATATACCACAATTTTTTTATTCACTTTCCCACTGAAGGACACCTGGGTTCTTTCAGTTTTTGATTATTATGATTAAAGCTGCTATGAAGTTTATAAGTCTTTCGTGAACATGTTTTTTCATATATCTTTTGTAAATAATTCAAAGTGGGAGACTGGGTCATAGGGTAGGTGTGTGCTTAATTTTAAAAGAAACTGCCAAATCTTTTCCCAAAGTAATTGTACAATATTATACTCTCACCAACAATTTATGAGAGTTCCAGTTGTTCCTTATCCTTACCAGTATTTAGTGATGTCAGTGTTCATACCTTAGCCAAACAGGTGGGGTATAGTGATGATATCTCTTTATGATTTTAACTAGTATCTTTTAAATGATGCAATGTTGAGAACTTTTTATTGTCTGTTATTGGCTATTCGTATTTATCTGGTCAAGACTCTATTAAAATCTTCTGCCTATTTTTTATTGAGTTGTCTTTTCATTATGGAGTTGTAGTAGTGTATTGAGTAGGATTGGATGCCAGTCTTTTGTCAGATAAATGTTTTACACATACTTTCTCCCCGTCTTTGGATTATCTTAACTTTTCTTAATTTTGGTGAAATCTAGTGATGAGATTTTTTTTTCTTTTACATGATAATAATTTTTAAATTACATTGGATTCTGTAGAAACTAGGAAGTAGAAAGGATGGAAGCAGAGTTATTTGAAAACTAGTGTTAGCCTAGAAGCTATCAATTTTGTGATCATTTGAAACACTCGCTAAGCCACTGAGCCAACCAGGCACTTAAGGTTGTTTTATTACAGATACCATTAGTAATTTAAAATAGTTTCTTAGTCTGGGAAAAAAACTACTGTCTGACAGTTGCTGCGGTCGCGGGCAGTGGGTGGGAAGATAAACTAGAAATATTCATTGAAATAATGAAGGAAAAATGCTAATGTAATTAATATACAGTATCTGTATCTTCGTGATGGAGAATGGAATGTTTTATTTGTATAGATTGCTTAAATCTCTATTACTTAAATCTCTGTAAGTAATTATTTTTGAGGTACTGTAAAACAAAATAGCTCTCTGTCAGAAATATTTTTGTCTTTTGAAATAAAAGAATGTGAACCTACCTGTAAATTACATAGAAATTTGATGATAGCACTTGAATTTAGAACCAGATACACTACATCTTAGTTGGTTTTCCATTTTATGTGGAAAATATAATTGAAGAACTTAAAAGTTGCTTTTGTATTGGACAGAGTATGAATTTTCTACATATAAATAAAGAAAAAGTACTTTTCCAGAACATAAATGGATAAGTATAGAAGCCACAGTTTTTATGCTTATAAATTTTTTAAAGTATAATTTTTGAATAATAAACAGTTCATATTACTGAAGCACTTAAGGTATTAGTTAAATAGAAATTAGAGACTCTTTTGAGTGTTATATTGGCCCTAGTATATAGAAGTATCACCATGGCATTAGAGAAGTGAAAGAAGTATAATTGAATGCTTGGGTTTCACTAAAATGTGTTTCTTTTCATTTTGTCAGGATCTTAAATGTGTTTCGGCACTGGGTTGAACACCATTTTTATGACTTTGAAAGAGACTTGGAGTTGCTTGAAAGACTAGAATCCTTCATTTCAAGTGTAAGAGGTATATTATTTGAAGATTTGATTGGATCTTCTGTCTCATATGAGTTTTTTTTTTAATTTATGACTTTCAATTTAAGAAGCTAAACTATTTTTCATTTTTAAAAGGCAGAAATAACATTTGGAATAATTTTTATAGATTCTAAGGAGCTCACATGTGTTTAGAACCACCTGAAGTGTTAAAATCTTGCCTTTTGAAGTTTTTTAGGAGAATCTTTTTTTTTTTTTTTTTTTTGCGGTAAGCGGGCCTCTCACTTCTGCGGCCTCTCCCGTTGCGGAGCACAGGCTCCGGACGCGCAGGCCCAGCGGCCGTGGCTCATGGGCCCAGCCGCTCCGCGGTACGTGGGATCTTCCCAGACCGGGGCACGAACCCACGCCCCCTGCATCGGCAGGCGGACTCTCAACCACTGCGCCACCAGGGAAGCCCTAGGAGAATCTTTTTTTTTTAAGAAGTCAGAAGTCCTCTTTAGTAAATTTAAGCCCTTTAATGTTATCTCATTTCATGGTTGCCATTCCTTTAAATAATTAAATGTTTGTGTAATTTAATTTGTTTTCTTCTCCTCCTTAATCTTATTCTTCAGTTTTGAATGGTTAACAGATTCTTAAATAATATTTACTTCCCCTGGAAAAGTTTTTGGTGTATTTTTGACACCTGAAAGATAGGAGTTTCCTACCTGAAGTTTCAGAACACAGCCCATGAAATGAAACTCTAGGTGGTGAATATTAAACAAATGTACATATCAAATGTATGCTGTTGAATCAAGAAAATTCATGTTTTCTCTGATAGTATAAGGCATTAATTAAGAATACCATAATTAAGTCTAGCTTCTTTCATCTCCTGCTTGTTCTTCAAGGCAAATTTTACTTTAAATAGAGAATGTGATTCCTTTGTTTCAGTTTTGAGATGTTTAAAACACATTTTTATCATGTGTGCTTTAAAATTGTTTATAGTACTAAGTTAATTTTTAACTTAATGTTCTTAATGAAGACACTAGAGTATATGTGATCTAAGAAGCTTCGAAAATACACACACATATTAGAAGAAAGCAAGTAAATGATTTTGTTTAAAGGCCTTTCCTATACAAGTTATACCTCAAGATAACTAAATAGTTGATGAGGGAAAGTTTTTAAAGAAGCATTGCAACTAATAAGTGAAGAAGGAATGATAGAATGAGAATATTACCATTTCTCAACTCCTAGTAACATAAAAAGAGAGACATTATATGCCTCTTATCAGAAATAGTCTTGCAAGTATTCATGTCGAAAGTTTATCCTGGACCAGATCAAATCTGTATGTGTTGATTTACAGAAGATACAGGGACAGAGAAACATGGCAAATGATACCACAGAGATGGAATTGGCAAAATTCAGACTTGGAAAACTCCACAAGTGATTGAATTTCAACAAATAAATTGCAAGCAAAAATGAGAGATGAAAGGGGAACCTGTAGATGAAAGGAGACTTGACACATACTGACTCAATGCAATATGTAGATCTTGTTCAGATCCTATTTCATACAAACTAACTGTAATAAAACATGAGATGATCAGGGAAATGTGAATACTAACTAGATATTTGATGATATTAAGAAGATATTGTCATTTTTATACGTGATAATGGTATTATGGTTATTTTAAAGTTTTTAACTTTTAGATAATACTTAAATATGAATGAAATTATATGATATCTTAGATTTGCTTTGAAATAACATAAGGAGTAGAGGGCGGACATGAGTGGGGTTTCATGAAGGTGCATGAAAGTTACAGATTATACGAAGATTTGCAGTTATATCTGTCAAGTAAAGGGCATTTTTGTTTGTGTTCTTTTTCTAGGGAAAGCTATGAAGAAATGGGTAGAGTCAATTGCTAAGATCATCAAGAGGAAGAAACAAGCTCAGGCAAATGGAATAAGCCATAATATTACCTTTGAAAGTCCACCTCCACCAATTGAATGGCATATCAGCAGACCAGGACAGTTTGAAACGTTTGATCTCATGACACTTCATCCAATAGAAATTGCACGTCAGCTGACACTTTTGGAATCTGATCTCTACAGGTAGACAATTAACATTAATTCGCTGCTCTGTTTCCAAAAACTTTGAACAGTTCCATCTATTTTCAGAACATTTTGAAAATTATTCATGTGTGCTTAAAAATACTTCATCTATTCTTGTGGGCTGGGAAGAAAGTGCATAGGACAGTTTTTAACTATAGTCTGTTCTGCAGGTGAAAGTCATAAATTATTGCTCTTCAGGCCTAGATTAGGTCCTAGCAATCCTTCACAAGAGGAGTGGCAGAGAGAAGACTAATGCAGTACAATAGCAACCACTTTATAGACAGTCACCCAGCTCCTATTCCTAATACTTTCTCATGGCTTTAGTTTGAGTTGGTTCCGTTAAGACAGTATGGATGCTAGGCTCTGGGCAGCTAAGTAAATAGAATATTGAGTGAGATAAGCTTTCTTCTTTTTTTTTCAAATATGTAATCAAAAGGTTTTTTTCAATATGTAATCAAAATTGTAATGTGGGGCTTGACTGGGTTAGGTTTGCAAGGCAAATGAGTAACAAAATTCTTAGAAGAGTAAAGATTTCTTCACTTCTTTTAAGGAGTCTCAAATACTTTAGGTATTTGAGGTCAATATTCACTTTAAAGAAAAGTATATTTTTGAAGTAGTGTGATGATGAACCATACTTAAAACTTCTGAGCCATTTTCTTTTGTTTATAAGGATCACTAGAAATATGCTTGACTATTTTTAGCTGTATCCCATCATTTGTCTTTATATATAAAGCAGTTCCTGCCTCTGTATCCACACAGATCACTCATTTACAACCTAATCTTTTAGCTTCATGGCTTTATCACTTCCAATGCCATTCTTTACTCCAAATCAGACATTTCCTATGGTCATATTCTGAATCTTGTCATCACTCCAAATTTTATTCCAGAATTACTAACTCACACATCTCATACCCTCCTAACCACAGTTTTTTCTCTTTTCAACTTGCTTTATCAACTTATTGCTCTGTCATTTTTTTTAAAACCACTGTCCTTCCCAGTACATTAGCCTCTTTCTGTCCTATCTCCTACCTCATAATTTAAGCTTTCTTCTTTCATTTACAACCCAGGCTCCTGTGAAGAGTAGAGGCCTTGCAAAAAAAAAACAACCAAAAAAACAGAGTACAGGCCTTACAGGTAGTCGCCACCTGCCAGCCCCATCCAGAAAATAAACCCCTACCACTATCATTCCATCAAAAACTTTTCTGCATTCAGAAGCCGATTTTAAAATACAAACACCCTTAAGAAGTTATCCTGATTAGCAGCCATTGTTTTTTTTAAAACTGGGATTACACAGGGAAAAGCAAGAATATATAAAGTTTAGTGTAAATGGAGAATGTGGGAAAGCACCAGATATAAAACTTCACCTTCTTTAGAGTTGGGTTTCTGATTTGCCCTGACTGTGCTGTTCAGAATTTAGCACACCCATCAGAGTTTGTTAGCATCTCATTCAGAGTGTCATGTTATATTTTAAGTAATTTGGAGTTCAGGTGGTTTTTGTTGATATTGTAGGATTTTTTTTGTAGGAAAACACAGTTTTTTAAATTGAAGTATAGTTGATACACAATATTATATTAGTTTCAGGTGTACACTATAGTGATTCAATATTTTTGTGGCTATTTTATTTAAAGTTACTATAAAATATTGGCTGTATTACCTGTGCTAAATATCTTTGTAGTTTATTTATTTTATACATAGTACTTTGTTACCTCTTAATTCCCTCTGCCTATTTTGCCCCTCCCCCTTCTCTCTCACTACTGGTAACCACTAGTTTGTTCTCTATATCTGAGTCTGTTTGTTTGTTATATTCATTTGTTTGTTATATTTTTAGATTCCATATATAAGTGATAACATACAGTATTTGTCTTTCTTTGTCTGACTTCTTTCACTTAGCATAATATCCTCTAGGTTCATCCATGTTGTTGTAAATGACAGAATTTCATTCTTTTTTATGGCTGAGTAATATTTGTGTGTGTGTGTGTGTGTGTCTCACAAATTCTTTATCCATTCATCTGTTGATGGGCACTTAAGTTGCTTCTTTACTGTGGGATTTGTGATAGGTGGGAATGAAGGGACTTATTCCTTAGATAAAGCAAATAGTACAGAATCAGGTTTTTCCTTATAGTGTCACATGAATGGACATCAGGAATAAGGGAGCGCTTAGCTCTATGTGGACCTACTTTCAGAACATAGAAATACCTTTGTTAAGTGATATGTGTATTATGGAAGAAGGGTACCATATGTAAAATACTGACACTCTTTGTAAACTAATTTCTGGTGAAATAATAGAACCACTTAAGAAAACTTACTTCCAAGACTGTTCAGAGTACCCATTTACACTCAAATCTACTGAACTTTTTAATTATTATAATAGCCAAGTCTGTAGGACAGTGATGGCAATGCCAATGGTCAATTTTTTAAAAATTATGTAATCCTGAATCACTGTATACAGTGATTTAATCTGCTCTTCCATCTGATTTTTTATTAAGTATTTCAGGTATTAAAAAAATATAGAAGATAATACAATGCGGGTGCATCAGCAACAAAAGCATTACAAATAAAATTGAAACGCTTTGTGTAATTCTGTCTAATCCCATTTCTCTTCTTTCTTCTAAAGGATAACCACTATCTTGTATTTGATATTTACTATTCCTATGTATGTCTGTATAATTTATACACATACACACATTCATAAACAATATGTAGCATTATTTTGCACATTTTAAGGTTGTTTATACTGATATATCATTCCGTGACTTGTTTTTTACTTAAATTGATTCTAGCATTTGTTGCTGAGTATAGCTCTAGTTTGCTTATTTTAATTGCTATATTGTATTCCATTGTATGAATACTCCACAGTTTATCCAGTCTCTTGATGAGGAGCCTTTAGGTTGTTTGGGATTTTTCACTCTTGGAAACAATGCTTGACTGAACATTCTTAAAAATGTTTTCTTATAAACTGGTGTATCTAGAATGTATACCTAGGTGTACAATTGCTGGGTGATCTAGTATGTATATTTTCAGTATTATGAGATACTGCCAAATTATTTTACAAAAGTATCAAATTTTACTTGCACATCAGTAATGGAGAGTTCCCTTTTTATCCACATTTTTACCCATTTGGTATTACACTTCTGTTAGTGTGATAGGAATAAAATGGGATTTCCTTGTGGTTTAATGTTCTTTTCCCTGAGTAAGAGTTAAAGTATTTTTTCATGTTCGTTGGCTATTCAGTTCTGTTTCTCTGTGAATTACCTGCTTCTATGTTTGTTCCTTTATCTTTTAGACTTGTCTTTTTCTTATTAAGTTTTAGGAGACCTTTAAATAATTTTGATACTAATCCTTTGTAGGTTAAGTGCATTGATTTTTGCTTCCACAGGAAAGTTCAACCTTCTGAACTTGTAGGGAGTGTATGGACCAAAGAAGATAAAGAAATAAATTCTCCAAATTTATTAAAAATGATTCGCCACACCACAAATCTCACTCTCTGGTTTGAAAAGTAAGTTTTTATTTACTTTGTCTTACTACTTCTTAATGTTATACTTCTATAATATTAAGTCATATATAAGCAAAAATTGTGGCTGAAAATATAGTTCTTCTTTTCTATGTGGAACAAGGAACTTGCTTTCTAAGCCATGATTTTCTGTTTTCTTTTTTTTTTTTTTTTTGGTTAGGTGCATTGTGGAAGCAGAAAATTTTGAGGAACGGGTGGCAGTACTAAGTAGAATAATAGAAATTCTGCAAGTTTTTCAAGATTTGAATAATTTCAATGGTGTATTAGAGATCGTCAGTGCAGTAAATTCAGTATCAGTCTATAGACTAGATCATACCTTTGAGGTAAGTTTTAGGCTTAAATAGTTTATCCTTTTGTGGGGAGATAAAATTAATGTGAAAGAGATTCCTTCTACCACTGATCTTTTTGAGTAAATCCTTTATAAATCCATCTTACTCCTTAAACACAGTGATATCACAATATTAGAAAATACATCAATATAAGTGAGCCTAGAATTCATCAAAGAATATGAATTTTGGGGCTTCCCTGGTGGCGCAGCGGTTGCGAGTCCGCCTGCCGTTGCAGGGGACACGGGTTCGTGCCCCGGTCCGGGAAGATCCCACATGCCGCGGAGTGGCTGGGCCCGTGAGCCACGGCCGCTGAGCCCGCATGTCCGGAGCCTGTGCTCCACAACAGGAGAGGCTGCGGCAGTGAGAGGCCCGCGTACCGCAAAAAAAAAAAAAAAAAAAAAAAAGAATATGAATTTTGTGACTGTTTAATATGCTTACCTAAATGTAATGAAGTTCCAAATGGATTTTTTCAGTGGTAAATTGATTGTTTCAAATAAATGACAAAGAATTTTAAATATAAATGTACAAATTACTTTAATCGCCTGTAGTATATAGTCAAAGAAAGAGTAACATGGAGAAAATGCTTTGTAGAACTTAGTTTTTTTTAAATTATAAAATTGTGTATGTTTAGTGTTTATCATTGAAAATTCAGAAGATATAGAAAGTATAGAAAAGTTAGAGACTCAGCCACGCAAATATATTTGCCTTTGGGAATGTGAACTTTTACAATGTTACTAGAAAGTAATCTGGCAGTATATGTTAAAATACAGATACTTTTGGACCCAGAAATAAAAGCAGTGGACTATAAAGTTAAGGTACAAAGATCTAGTTTCTGCAGCAGTAATTGTAGTCGCAGAAAACTAGAAACAACCTGTGTCCATCAGTAGGAGAATGATTGAGTATGTTATCCTATACCTATGGCGTAGAATATTGGTTAGCTACAGAAAAAAAGTGAATGGAATCTGCGTATATTGTCTTGGAAGAATAGTTGTGACATTTAGGGGAAAATCCATTTTAAAAATCTTTAGAAAAATTAATATGATTTCATTTTGATGGAACAAAACAGAACAAACTGTAAACGTGTAAGTGAGCTGCACAAGCATTGAGAAGAGTGTGGAAGAATACATACTCTTCTTTTCACATCGGTTCTTACCATGGGTTGTGATTAGAGGGGAATGGAGGGTTAGACTGATTTCATGTGTGTGTTTTTCTGTTTGGGTGTTTGCATGTTATTGATTTGTATGGACTTATTTATATTAAAGATATTAATAGTCAAATATTGCCAAATAATCTATCTAATGGACTAATAATTTCAGTTCTCATTTTGAAAACTCTGAAGGAGTGTATTCATTTTGAGACGTTAAGCTTTAGTTTCTTAAAGTGTTGAATATTTATATTCAACAATATTTATAAAAATAGGTATATGGTATAAAGAATAAAAATACAAAGAATACCTGTTTACCTGGCCTCCAGTTTAAGAACCCCTCCCAATCCATCTCCTTCCTTGCCCCTTCAGAGCCAGCTACTATGCTGAATCTTGTGCTTATCATTCTCTTGCTTTTTTCTATAGTTTTACTATTTGTATCTCTAAACAGTGTTGTTTCATTTTGCATGTTTCTTAATTATATATGAATATAATTCTTCTAAGACTTTTTTTACTCAACATATTATATTCCTAAAATTCATCCATATTGTTTCTTTTAACTATAGTTCATTCTTTTTTTATAGCTGTAACATATTATAGAAATAACTTTACCAAAATTTATTTCTTTATTTGCTTATTTATTTATTTATTTGTTAGTTAGTTAGCTGATGGTCATTTGGATTGTTTCTAGTGTGGCACTATTATCAGTAATATTGCCATAAACATTTTCTGCATCTATCCTGGTGCTTACATGCACAAATTTCTCTTAAGTTGTATACCTAGGAGTAGAATTATTGGATGATAGAATAGATAAAATAGATAATGCCCAATTGTTTTCTCAAGTATTAATCGTACCAGTTTATACTCCCACCAGAAGCTTGAGTTCTGGTTGTTCCACATTCTCGCTAACACTTGATATTGTCAGTTCTCTTTATTTTTCTAGTCTTGTGGTGTGGGTTTATAATTCCCTAATTTCTAATGAGTTTGAACCTCTTTTAAGATGTTTTATTGGCTCTTTGTATTGTGGAAATTTTTTACTTTTTTGGTTGAGTTTTTCTAATGAATTTGTATGAGTTCTCTCATATACTGGATTTTAATCCTTTGTCAGTTATGTGTGTTGTAAATATCTTTTTCCAGATTGAAGCTTCTATTTTCACCATTTTTTATGATGTCTTTTGATGAACAAAAATTCTTAATGTCACATTTACTTATTTTTTCCTGTGTAATTTGTGCTTTTTGGTGTCTTGTATAATAGATCCTCCTCTGTTACCTTAATGTTTTATCTCATTAAGTCCTTAATCCAGCTGGAAATGAGTTTTGAGTATGGAATCTAATTTCCATTTGGCTAGCCAGTTGATCTCACACATTTATTCAAAGTCCATTCTTTCTCCGTTGATCTGTAGTGTCAGCTGTATCGTAAGTTGAGTATCCATAAATGTGTGGGCCTGTTTTTGGTCCCGCTATCCTGTTCTTTTGATGTATTTGATTATTACTGTGCTAGTGCCACATGTTTAAATTACTGTAATTTTATACTAGTTCTTGATACAGTATAGTAGGGCAAGTCCCCACCAATCATTCTTTTTCAAGAGTGACTTACTCTTTTTTTTTTTTTTTAGTTCTCTGACCAGGGATTGAACCTGGGCCCTGGCAGTGAAAGCGCCGAGTTGTAACCACTGGCCTGCCAGGAAATTCCCAAGAGTGACTTACTCTTGACCCCTTGCTATTATATAAATTTTAGAATCATTTTAAGTTTAATTATTTTAAAGGTTGGGGTTTTGGTAAGAATTATACTGGTTCTATAAATCAGTTATGAAGAACTGACATTTTTACAATAATGAATCTTCCCAACTATGAACGTGGTGTATCTCTCCATTTATTTATTTATTTAATACAGTTTGTGGTTTTATTGATGAAGATCTCACATCTGTTTTGTTAGATTTATATTAGAATATTTTAATAATCTTGTTTTCTTTGTTGATGATATCTAGAAATGCAGTTGATTTTTGCCTGTTGGTTTTATATCCAGCAATATTGCTACATTCTCTCATTAACATTCTATTTGTAGATTTATTTCATGTCTTCACAGACAATCATTTGTTCTGTGAATACTGACAGTTTTTCATTTCAATCCCTAGTCTTTTATTTATTTTTCTTGTCCATTCTAGTTAGGACTTCTGTATAGTACTGAATAAAAGTTACAATGCAGTCACCTTTGCTTTTTCCTTAAGTTAAAGGAAATGAGTTGAGGGACTTCCCTGGCAGTCCAGTAGTTGGGACTTCGCCTTCCAGTGTGCGGGGGGTGAGTGAGTGGTCCCTGTTTGGGGAGCTGGGGTCCCGCATGCCTCACAGCCAAAGGGCTGGGGCGTGGAACGGAAGCAGTGTTGTAGCAAATTCGGTAAAGACTTTGAAGGTGGTCCACATCAAAAAAAATCTTAAAAAAAAAAAAAAAAAGGAAATGAGTTGAATAGTTTTCCATCAAGTATAATGTTTGCTGTCAATTTGTGTGTGTGTGTATCTATCAGGTTTAAAATAAAATAATTCATTTTTAATTAAAAAATGTAATAATGAAATATAAAATAAATGACTGCTTACTTGGTTTACTACATTTTTGTTCAGTTCTTGTCTCCCTCCCACAGCCTTCTCCTCTTTACCAAAACCTTATTACCCTTAGCCCCAAAAGATCTTTCAGTGGAAAAGTATTTGAATGCCATGGGATTATATTTTTCTCCAACAGCTATAATTTGAAACTCTGGCTAATCAGGATTATAACTAATAATATCCTGTGGAAGATTTTTTTATTGTTTAATCCTCTAATTTATATTAGAAAAAAATAAGTTTTAAAGTTTTATATTTATAGATAAGAAATCATTTCCAGCAAGTGCAGATAAAAATAGTACTCATCTCTTAATTTTAAAAATTGTTTTTCAAATATTTGCAAAATTTTAAAATTGAAAGCTCTGCATCTATAAAATATGATTGAATTGTAAAAAAGCAAATTATGCTCAGTTTATATATTTTAAAGGCATTGCAGGAAAGAAAAAGGAAAATTTTGGATGAAGCTGTGGAATTAAGTCAAGATCATTTTAAAAAATATCTATTGAAACTTAAGTCAATCAATCCACCTTGTGTGCCTTTTTTTGGTAAGTTACTAAAAATGGATTTATATTTTGAGGGAGAGTTTGTTATATAGTGAAAAGAGACTAGCCTCTAGAAGCAGATTGTCCTGATTTTATATCTGAGCATATTTGCTTTTATTAGCTTTCTATATTGATAACTAAAACCTAAACTCTGTATGTAAACTCTATCTATAAAGTGAAGATTCTAGTAATTACCTTGTAGAGTTGTAAGGAGCTCTGTGGGATCTCTAAGACCAGTAGTCTCATTCATGAGGGCACCTCTCAAAGGCCTAACCTCCTCATTCTATCACACTGGGCATTAGGATTTCAATGTATGAATGTTGAACATTCAAACATTCAAACCATAGCATGCACCAAAAATGTCTCCAGGCATTCCCAGATATCTATCCTCTGGGGGACAAAATTGCCCCCAGCTGACAACCACTGATTTAAATGAATCAGTAATTATGCATGAAAGAGGAACTGAAGATTTTCTTCCTGTCCAAAACTGAAGAATAATTCTTTTCTATCTAATTTACAGGCTTTGGGAGGGCAGAATTAATTTATAAATTTGTAGTCTTATTAACCAGAATTGGCTTAAAATTAATATATTGATCAGTAATCATTTAAGATCATTGGCATTAAAGATTTATAAGAAATATTAAAATGGCTAGAATAGATTTAACACTTACAATTTAGACTTTGTGAATGAATCCTCCCTTTTATTTTAGGCTATTAGACTAAGAAATGGCAAATTAAGCTCTTTATAAACCCTAGTTTTCTTTCAATTTTAAATTGTTTCCATCCATGTAAAAAAATTCTTAATGTAAGATTGATTATTAAATATATCAGAGATTTTAGTAGTAAGAACTGCTGTATTATAGGATGTCTTTTGACTTTACTAGATCAATTGTTTTCCCAAATGGTTAAGTAACCAATTTTAAAACTTTTCTTCAAACACTTTTTTTTTTACTAGGAATATATTTAACAAATATTCTGAAGACTGAAGAAGGGAATAATGATTTTTTAAAAAAGAAAGGGAAAGATTTAATCAATTTCAGTAAGAGGAGGAAAGTAGCTGAAATTACTGGAGAAATTCAGCAATATCAGAATCAACCTTACTGTTTACGGATAGAACCAGAAATGAGGGTAAATATTTTCTTTGCTTTTCTTTAAAAAGAGGACACGTTAAATCCTCTGCCCTCTCTAAGGTATGGCATAACCATACATTATGATCTTTATTTTGCTATGAAAATAATATGAGTTAATTTATCAATAGATAGGAGTGGTGAATAGTAGATATTCTGCACTAACAATCTGCAGTTATTAATATTATTAGGCACTTTGTCTTGACATTGTTGTTTCTTTGTGCAGCTGGTTTAAGTAGCGCTTTCAAAAAATGAGTGACAAAGTGGAATGAAAGAAACTTTCTGATATCCACACAGTAAAAAGAAAATCCACTACCAGTACTATCATTGATTGATAGACATTTTAGATATTTTATATGTGCCAATGTAACATTAGGTAATTAATCCCTTTATAAGAACATTGCATTTAAATAGGGGAAGGGGTTGGGAGAGTGGTGTGTATATATGCATAGTAAAAAATGATTTTTTTAAAACATTTTCTCACTTGGTATTCTGTTTGAGCAATAGTTCATAATACTGATTCTGTGGTACTATAAGATGTGAAATATCTTCTAAATTAGAGTAAATTATGGTATTATGTTTATAGTGAGTTTTATTGTATTATACTTATTTGAAATTCAGAACATATGATAACTATCAGAATAAATTCACCTTTCACATTAAAAATTGTGCTACACTTTCAGATGTAGTCTGCAGGCTGGGCATGTTGAGTGAATATGGTCACTATCATTCCCATTCTCCTAAATTGTAAGATGGTAACTATTCTTTGTTCCCAGTTCAAAACAAAGAACCCTAAAGTCCTAAGAAAAAATGACCTGAAGTATGCACCATTATGAAAATATAGACAGATACTTGCTCTAAAGAAAATTGTCACCTATTTCATCCCCTTCTCTCACTATTTAGCCAACCCTCTGTGACGTGGTGCTTCATAGGGCTAAAGAAATGTTCTTGAGGGAATTCCCTGGTGATCCAGTGGTTAAGACTCTGTGTTCTCACAGATGAGGGCCTGCGTTCAATCCCGGGTTGGGGAACTAAGATCCCACAAGCTGCGTGGGGCAGCCAAAAAAAAAAGAAATGTTCTTGAAGCCCAGATTAGAGTTCACACTGTATTTCCTCCCAGAAATAATGTTACATTGTAGCTGGGTATAATTAAAATAGTAATTTTAGCATTCATATCTCAGTAATTCCTAATAGGTTTCTGTGATACGATCTAGACATCCTACTGTTGTTTAAAGCATTCTTTTGGGGATTAGGGGCAGAGAATGCTTTCTTTATAGATTGACTCAAAGTAAGTTTAAAAAGTAGATAAAGTAGCTAATCACTTTCAAAGCATAGTTAACCAAACGAAATAGTATTTAAAAAAATAGAGCAAAGGATGAGAAAATCACAATTATAACTTTATAAAAGTCTTTAAATTACTGTTGGTCCATTTGATTTAATTTAGCTAACCTGAATATAAGAATAAATTGTTTCAGTATTGTTAAAAGAGTAATATCATTTTCTTGAAATTGGCAGAACGCCTGAAAAATGGAAGAATTTTATACTAGAAATTCTAAAGCTCATTTTGCCTACTGCTAAAGCTAGAACCCAGAACTTATTTGTATATATGCTTCTAAGCTACTTCAAAATTAAATAAAGCTAAATCCAGTAATTTGCTTCTAAGAAATTTTTCTAAGGAAGTCATCAGAAATGCACAGAAAAATTTATGCACAGGAGTTGATAATAACAATAATTATTACTATAATAGCAAAGAATTAGAAAACATCTATGTGGGTTACTACCTATATGGAAATTGGTGAAATAAATTCTGGAACATCCATCTGATGAAGTATTATATAGTTAAAGTTTGTATAATTTAAAGTAAATAAACCATACAGGAAAATTTAATTGAATACTTTCAAAAGGCTAAAAATAGCTATGTGGTGATCCCAATTTTGCAGGAAAAAAATTACAATATATGTATATGTACATATATTCACACACAGAGTTAAAACATTGGAAGGATATTCCAATAGTAAAATGTTAACAGTGAGATCTCTGGTTGATGAGATTACTGTTTATTTTTCTTTTTGTACCTTGTTAAATCATCTAAATTTTTTACTTAAAAACTTGTATTTTATAAGCAGCTCATGCAGCTCAATATCAAAAAAACAAATAACCCAATCCAAAAATGGGCAGAAGACCTAAATAGATATTTCTCCACAGAAGACATACAGATTGCCAACAAACACATGAAAAGATGCTCAACATCACTAATGATTAGAAAAACGCAAATCAAAACCACAATGAGGTATCACTTCACACCAGTCATAATGGCCATCACCAAAAAATCTACAAGCAATAAATGCTGGAGAGGGTGTGGAGAAAAGGGAACCCTCCTGCACTGTTAGTGGGAACAGTGCTTTGTGACCACCTAGAGGAGTGGGATAGGGAGGGTGGGAGGGAGGCTCAAGAGGGAGGGGATATGGGGATATATGTATACATATAGCTGATTCACTTTGTTGTATAGCAGAAACTAACACAACACTGTAAAGCTATTACTCCAATAAAGATGAAAAACAAAATTTTAATATATGTCTGTTTTATAAACTAGTATATAAATAAATATTTATAAATAAACTAATTTATAAAACAACATGTAAGCTTGGAAAATATTTTTTTAGTAAAGACAAAAAGGTTACTTTGCTAGAGGCTAACATAGATATGTTTATATAATTGTACTTGAAATTACTTTTGAATAGACTTTAATCCAATTTATCTCTATTTTTTTTCTGATCATCAAAGTTTCATCATGGATTATAACTATAATTCTGTTTTAATCACTTTTGACAGCTTATTACTGATGATCATTTTGTTGTTATAATGAGTAGGAATGTTAACTGAGGGATACTGAGCCATTAAGATAGTAATAAGTGAAAAATCTGTTCATCTTCTTAGAAGAACTTTAAGACTGGAATATACAACTTACATAAAAACTTTATACTTTTATCCGAAAATAGAGAGATTGGAATCAGCAATTCTTGAGGACTTTTCAGACATTAGGATCTGTTAATTTGTTGATGATATTTTTGTATTAAACTGATGAAGTAAACGTTTTAATAAAATCTAAAATATGTACTCATGGATATTTGTTTAATTCCAGAGGTTCTTTGAAAACCTTAACCCCATGGGAAATGCTTCTGAAAAAGAGTTTACAGATTATCTGTTCAACAAGTCACTAGAAATTGAACCCCGGAACTGCAAACAGCCACCTCGATTTGTAAGTCCATTACAGTTCTGGAAAAATTTGTTTTTTAAAACAATGCTGTCTTTAGTTGTTCAACAGACTATTTCCATTAAAATTGTACTTTGCTTGAATAGCTGTTTTTAAGTGTTTTGTTTTGCAGTGTTTATACTATTTCTAAAATTATATATACTGTGGGGGAAAAGTTAGCATTTTGATAAAATCTGGTTCATCCTTTATCTTAGTACCACTTATTTATCTGTCCATTTTTGATCCTTCTTAGTATAAGGGGAAAAGCTGTGAGAAAGTGAGAACCTAAATGGCAGGTAGCTAGTGGAACAGGAAATGAAAAGACCTGGGAAGGAGTAAGGAGAGATATCAGTTCTTCTGACGTGACCCTCGCTCCTGCCATAAGAGCACCATTGTCCGTAGTTACCACTGGAACCCACCTCTCTCGCTAAAATTTGCTGCTATACAGTAGTTCCTTTTATTCCTGGGGTTCGCAGTGACAACAGAAGTAGTAGAAGACCAATTCTAAGTAGCTGAAAGTGAAGCAAGGTGTGGAAGGAAGTAAAAACATTTGTGATACACCAACTTCGAGCCAGGTAGTTTCATGTTACCTCATCTCCACAACAATTGTATGATATTGATCTTACTCTCATTTTACAGACATGAAAACTGAGGCTCAAAGGAGTTAAATAACTTTTTCAAGGCTTACATAGCTAGATATGGGCACACTTGAGGTTTTAACTCAAGTTACCTGAATCTGAGTTCATGTTTTTTCATTAGGTTACCACTGGGAGAGGTTTTAAAAGGGAGTAGAGGTTGAAGGTGGGAGATAATGATAGCAATTTTTTCCAAAGACTGAAAAGTATCATTGTGGAGGTTGGTCATTTATTATTAGGGAGGGGGAAAAAAACGGTCTTTTTTCCTAAAGCACCTAGCATAATATGTTGCATATATTATGTCTACGGTGAATATTTGTGAAATTGATATCAGTAATTTGAAGAAGTTTAGGCTCAAGTGTTTGGGGAGCAAACAGTTGTTTTCACACAGATTTCGCAGTATTTTATTTCTGTAGTATGAAAAGAGGTATTCTGTAGTATGAAAAGAGGTATTTCTGTAGTATGAAAAGAGGTATACAGTATTCGAGTCAGTGTTAAAATTAAGCCAGTCAAATCCCAAAGCGTTCCACTGGAATGTTACAGACTGTCCTTGCAGACTGGTATTTATTGTACTCTCTTAACTGTATGCTAAGAATTAATAAGGTAATACTAAGTCATAATAAAGTACATGCGAGTTTGTAATCGTAATTATATTTGCTTTTCCTAGCCTAGGAAATCAACTTTCTCTTTAAAATCTCCTGGAATAAGGCCTAATACAGGCCGACATGGCTCTACCTCAGGTACTTTACGAGGTCATCCAACACCATTAGAAAGAGAACCATGTAAAATAAGCTTTAGTCGGATTGCTGAAACAGAGCTTGAATCAACAGTGTCAGCACCAACCTCTCCAAATACACCATCTACTCCACCAGTGTCTGCTTCTTCAGACCTTAGTGTGTTTTTAGATGTGGATCTCAACAGTTCCTGTGGTATGTATTTGATGTAAACTATTTGGCAAAAAAAGGAATCTTGTGTTTCAGTTAATTCTTTTCATCATTTTAATTAGGAAACTGTAGAATCCTTTGCAAACTATATTAGTGTGAAAAGTGACATCTATATGTGAAAATAGTGATTAACATGGGAGTAAAGCATTATTTGTGCATTGTTTATGCATATTATTTTCTAATTTATTCATTCAACAAAGATTTATTTAGAACCTTTTGACCCCCAATGCTACTCTAAAGGGGAGCAGTAGACAATGAAAAAGAAAACAAAGCAGATAAGTTTTGTGAAGGAAATTTGAAAAGAGACTGAGAGGGAACTACTTATGCTAAGAAAGGAAAAACATTCCAGGTACAAAGAATACCAGGTTCATTCTTTAAAAACTAACATGGCCAAAGAGGATGATAAAATTCTGAACTCTGTGTGTGTTATTACGTATGTTACTTTATGCAAACATATTTTAAAAATATAACCGTACATATTACCTTCCTTTTCAAATTGATTTTTCTCATTCCGATAGGAAGCAATAGCATCTTTGCTCCAGTCCTCTTGCCTCATTCAAGTAAGTAAGAATTTGAGTCGATTCTAATGAAATGACTATAAAGATAATAATTGAATTGATAAAATTTGTATATGAATAGTTTGGGTTTTAGCAACATTTCAAAATTTTAAGAAATGAATGAAATTCTTATAAATAAATCAAATTATTTTCTTTCAACTGGGTACTATTTATACTTTACTACAGTTTATTTTCATCATTTTACAACCTATCTGTGTTCTAGGGGCTGTATGACATTGAACAAATTACTTAGCATATCCAGTTTGTTAAGGGTCAGATGAGATAACTATTTAGAAGCAGCTAGCACATTACTTGGCACAGGATGAGCAGTGATTTCATATCAGTTGCCTCTCCTCTTCCCCACTCCTTCCAATTCATTTCCTATAGGAATAATACTAAATGTTTATCAGGTTCCCAGGCCAACCTTGATCACTTATTTCTTCTCATGAGCTTTTTTTAGTTAAAGCAGCATTTTAAGTAAAATACTGTCACCTTTCTTTCTATGGTCATTTGTTTAAAACAAAATAACCCAAAGGGACACAGCAGCTTCAGGAATAATTCTCCCAAGATAATCTAGCGGACTTCTGCTTCTATCATAGTAAAATGTGAATCATTTAGATAGTAGCAAGAGAGTTTCTGTCTTGTGAGAAAAGTAAAGTTTTTCTTTTAAATGTTCAATTCTGTACTTTATTTTAATTTTTAAATTTTTATCAAGGTGATATATGCATAGAGTTTTAAAAGGTAAATAGTGCTTAAAAACACAAGATGAAATTAACAACAGTTCTACCTGATGGCTCCCCACCCCTTGTTTTCCAGTGATTCTTCCACATTTTTAAATGATGTTTTTATATTTTTCTCTCTCTTGAATCATTCATTTTAGACAGTGTTTACTGATTTCCTATTATGGTAGATGAAGATTTCACCCTTTACCTAATATACTTAGCGCATTTGGGGAAAATATTATTCACTGCCAAGTCAAGGAGTGTATACTCTGATCATGCTTCCTTTCTTGTACAGCTCTGTTTCCTGAAGTTAATAATAGCTTCATTAATGTTTAGGATTTTTTGTTTGTTTGTTAGTTTTTAAACATCTATTGCTACATCTTCCCACACCCTTTTACAGCACAGTTTTCCTTAAAGTCAGACCAGTTAGGGAAGTTATCTAGGATTTTTTGTTTTGGGGGTTTTTTGTGTGTGTGCTTTTTAACTTGGAAACTTCCTTCCTGATGCTCTTTTGTCCTGCTCCAGTTGGGACTGGTTGCTGTCTTGGCCTCTGACCCAGCTGAAATCCTAGAACTTTCTTTTGTTGTCATACTAGAAACTCCCTTCATCTCTCTTGTGTTGGATTCTTGTTTTTTGGATTCCTTGTCTTCTTTCTTGATATGGTTCCTTATTTTGGTAGGGGTACATCTTTAGTAGCTACCTGAGAAAGGATACATAGGATATAAATTTTTAAGTTCTTGCATTTCTGAAAATGTATTTATACATTTAGTTGTTAATAGTTTGGCTGGGGGAATTCCCCAGCAGTCCACTCCACGCTTTCACTGCCAAGGCCCCGGGTTCAATCCCTGGTCGGGGAACTAAGATCCCACAAGCTTCATGGTGCAGCCAAAAAAAAGTTTGGCTGGGTATGGAATTTTAAATCATTTTCAGTCAGAATCTTGAAGACAGTTTCCCACTGTCTTCTAGCTTTCATACTTGCTGTTTAGAAGTCTAATATCATTCACGCATAATTTTTAAATGCCTGTTATATGCAGGTACTGTTGTAGGTGTGAGAAAGTGGCACTGAACAAAATAGACAAAAATCCTTCTGACAGTGATGCTACATTCTTTTTTTTTTTTTTTTTGCGGTACATGGGCCTCTCACCGCCATGGCCTCCCCCGTTGTGGAGCACAGGCCCCGGACACGCAGGCCCAGCAGCCATGGCTCACGGGCCCAGCCACTCTGCAGCACGTGGGATCCTCCCGGGCCGGGGCACAAACCCGTGTCCCCTGCATCGGCAGGCGGACTCCCAACCACTGTGCCATGAGGGAAGCCCAGTGATGCTACATTCTTAATTATTTTTTTGAAAACTGGAGTTTACTTGCTGTAGCAAAGAGACCCAAAAATACAGTGTCCTACATGAAATAGAAGTTTACTTCTCAAAATAACCAGAGCAAGTAAACAACTCCTCTCTATAAGGTTTTCAGGCTAGCAGGGCAATTCAGGATTCTCAAAATTTGGCTTCCATCTCTTGAGTCTTGAGCAACTGATTTGAGTTGTTACCATTTTTCTGCCAGCAGGAACATGGAGGGCAAGGAGCTTTGTTACAAAAAGTGATCTGGGAGTTGCAGGTATCACTCCTGCTCTCATCCCATTGGCCGAAACTTAGTCACATGGACACAGATGCAAGGGAGGCTAAGAAATGTTGTCTGTAACTAAACAGCCTTTTGTCTTGCTAAAATTCATGGAATTACTAAAAGGAAGAAAGGGACAGGTGCACTGGGGGACAATTAGCAGTCTCTGCCACATTAAATTCAAGAAACTTTTAGGATCTTCTGTTTATTCCTAATGATCTATACATTCACAATGATCTGCTTTGATGTGGGTCTTTTTTTCTTCTTTCATTTTGCTGTCTGTAATGAGCCCTTTAAATTTAGAGATTCATGTATTTGATTTCTAGAAAGTGTTCCTTGTATCATTTTTTTAATAATTTCTTCCCTGCCATGTTCTCTGAGTCCCTTTTTGGAGCTTCTTTTCCATATTGTACATCCTAGATTCATCCTCTGATTTTCTTTTATCTCCTCTTGTCCATCTCTTTATGTATTCTGTTTTCTGGGAGATTTCCTTACTTTATTGCCCAGCTTTTCTATTTTTTTTTCATCTATCGTGATTTTGAATTTCTAAGAATTCATTCTAAATTCCCTCTGATCATGACATTTTTATATCATCCTAGTCTGGTTTCACTATTCAATTTTTGAAAAAAATTAATTTTGTTTCTGGTATGGTTTCTTTTCTGAGTTTCTTCTATTAGTTGTGGTCTTTCATATTGGAGGTTTTTCTTTCTTGTCTGGGATCCTTAGCTTTCTGTTCATATTTTAGAGTGAGGCAATATAAACTGATAGGAAGTGCGATATCCGTGGGCAAAGCTTGTTGCCTTGTAGGTTTCACTGTTAGACTGATAGAGTGATGAGAATTTTTTTTTTGCTTAGGAAGTCCCCAAATTTCAGAATCTATGAGGCATTTTCTCTAAGAGTGTTTAGTTTCTCCAAAGAAAGATCTTTGAATCTTCTGCCTGGGAGATCTCTGCATTTAGTATGAAAATCTGTGTTTTCAGCACAGACTAGTGTTCGCAAATCTGAAGTTTAGATTCTCCAGAGAATAAAAACCCTCAGTCTCCTGCAGTGGTGGGAATGTGGTAATTGCCTGGCCTCACTAAGTGGAGAATAGGATTTGGGGGTTCTCACTGGCCCTTGTATAGACGTAATCATATCTTCTATTTTGACGTCCATGCCTTCCATTATACCAAGTGCCTTTAATTCCTGATCCCTCCTTTGGTTCTCTGGGGGCAAATTTGCTGCTGTTTGTCAGTCCCACTCACTATAGACATTTGGGTTTCATCTTCCTCCATTTGTCTCCTTCATGTACATTGTAGTCCACCTTGATGCATTGAAGCTTCAGGATCCAGATGTTTCCTGGCTTCATTGGAGTTTGTGCATGTTTCTTATTTTCCTGGTTGTTCAGCAGTGGAAATGTATTTACTACATATATTAGTTTCTAGTGCTTCTGTAACAAAGTGCCACAAACTGAGGGGCTTAAGGTCCAGTTCTGGAGGCTAGAAGTCTGAAAATCAAGGTGGCAGGGCTGTGCTCCCTCTGAAACCTGTACAGGAGAATCTTTCCTTACCTCTTCTGGCATTTGCTGGCAATCCTTGGCATCCTTTGGTTGGTAGATACATCACTTTAATCTCTGCCTCTGTTGTCACATGGCCATCTTCTCCTTGTATCTCATTTTCTCATCTCCTGGTTTTTTTTTTTTTGCGGTACGTGGGCCTCTCACCACTGCGGCCTCTCCCGCTGCGGAGCACAGGCTCTGGACACGCAGGCCAGCGGTCACGGCCCACGGGCCCAGCCGCTCCACGGCACACGGGACCCTCCCGGACTGGGGCACGAACCCGCGTCCCCTGCATCGGCAGGCGGACTCCCAGCCACTGCGCCACCAGGGAAGCCCTCATCTCCTGTTTTTATAAAGACACCAGTCATACAGAATTCAGGCTCACTTTCATCCTAACTTGATTACATATCTGTAAAGACTATATTTACAAATACGGTCACATTCATAGGTGCTGGGGTTAGGGCTTCAACATAACTTCTGTGGGGGGGACACAGTTCAACCCATAACAGTATGCCATTTGAGAACCAGGAATTCTAGACATTATTCTGGGTGGTAGTAAAATACATTTTCCATATGATAAAGAAAATCATGTTTTGAATTTTAATAGAAAATATTGAGAATAACTGCATAAAATTCTGAACATCTTAAAATCCTGAAAGAAAAGTATGAGAAGTGCTCACATAAAATGGGAAAAACAGCAAGACTGCATTAACAATGGGCATGAATAGACAGTTTACATCAAAATATGAGCAAGCCTATGTTAAAAGATACTCATATATTACTTATCCTTTGTAAATTGATATATTAGTATGATCCTTTTGGAAAGAAATCTGAAAACAACGTATCAAACCAAAAAAATGTTCACACCCTTTGGTTATTCATTCAGTAGAGAATTGAGTACTTGGTACCAGCTACTCTGCCAAGTACTAAGGATTCAGCAGCAAACTAGAAAGACAAAGTCTCTGCCTTCATTAATACCGAATACCAAAAAATTTTTGTGAAGAAATCACGTACATGAAGATCACATTGTTCATCCTGCTTCTGTGGTTTTTCTACTTTACTTTTAGCTCCTTAGTCTCTCTTGCTGGTTTCTCTTCATTTTCCCAACCTATTAACATTGGAAGGCCCTAAGTCTCTGAATCTCTTTTCTTCTCACTCACTTGGTGTCTCATTCACTGTTATATCATCTATATGATGATAATTCCCCAATTTTTTTTCTCTGCCCAGAACCTGTCTCTTGACCTTTAGGCTCATGTATTCAGTGACCTGTTCGATGTCTCTATTTGGATATCATCTCCTCTAAAGTTGTTCTTCCCATTGCCGCCTCTTCTCAGTTATAACCACATTTGTCTAATTGCTGAGGCTGAAAATATTAGTTATCATTACTTCTTTCTTTTTCTCATACCCCAAATGTGATCCGTCAACAGGTCTTATTTACTTTCAAAATATATCCAGGATCTAACCATTTCTTTACTGCTGCCACCTTGGTCCAAGCGACCACCATCACTTACCTGGTTTATTATAGTAGCATCCTAACTTCCCACCTTCCACACTTTAGTCTGTTTTCAATACAGCAACTAGGTCCTTTTAGCATGTAGGTTAGACTCTTCTCACCTGTACTTAAAGCCAGTGGCTTTCCATCTTAGAGTAACAGCCAAAGCTCCTTCAAAAGGACCCATAAGGTCCTATGCAGTTTGGCCTTCTTTGATCTATCAGACTTCATCAGCTACTCTTCTCTTCTATTGTTTACTCTGCTCCAGCTACTGTGCCTCCTGAACAAAATGGACAAATTCCCACATCAGGACTTCTGCTCTTGCTCTTCCCTTCGCTTTGAGTGCTCTTCACCCTTCTGGCCTCATGGCATGCTCCCTTGCCTCCTTCAGGCTTTTGCTTGGTGTTACCTGAGTGAGGCCTTCCCTGATCACCCTCTTTTAAATTGCTCCCCCTTCCCTACCTAATATTTCTTCTTTTAACTTATAGCCATTTTACTTAATTATCATGTTTATTCTCTCTTATCAACCTAGAACATAAGCTCCAGAAGGACATGAATTTTTGCTTCCTGTTCACTGCTGTATCACTAGTGCCTAGAAGAGTGCTGGCACTATAGCAGATGCACAATAAATACTTGTTGAGTGGATGGACAAGTGAATGATAAAAAATTGGAAGTAACTTACATAGCTAGCTAACATTACAGAAATTGTTAAGTAAATTATCCTACATTCACTGGTTTGGAATACTAAGGTTATTTAAAATGCTCACAAAACCTGTATAATCTTGTGGAGAAGTGCTCTTAATAGAAAATAAAATTGAAGTTGAACTTCACACTTCAACAAGGGTTACTGAGTGCCTCCTATGGAGAAACATTCTGCATTTAAGTGGTTAAGTGGGCTGACTGTAGAGTCAGACTCAGAAACTTTCACAGCTATCCCATTATCATTAAGGTGTTTTCTGCTTCCATGAGCGTGTGTGTTTCTGTAAGGAAGAGAAGACTCAACTAAGTTTGCCTTAAGCAGTAAGAAAGCATTCTGACTCAGATAGCTGGAAGTCTGGAGGAAGGCTGCTTTAAGACTGGTTGATTCAGTTATTAATGATAACTTTAATGATGTTATTAAGGACCAGATTTCTTTTTGACTCTTGGTTGTTTTGTCCAGATTATCAGCTTTATCTGAGGCTGTTTTTCCTCAAGGTCATGAGCGTGGTGGCAGGAGTATTGGTTATGTGCTTCCTTGTTCAGTCAAGTGAGAAAGAGAGGTACAGAGAAAGACTGACAGACTGCTTTTCCAAAAGAGCAAGGAACTTCCTTTTCAGTAGCCTCTTGCAAACCTCCTTTCAAATTTCAGTAGTCTGAATTAGTTCATGTGTTGACAACCAGTTACTCTGGCTGAGGGAATGGTGTAATCAGGCCCCACCTGTGGAGCTAAGGGGTAAGATCAGCTTTCACTGAAGCACACAGCTGTATGCCTAAAAGAGAGGCAGATAAAAATCTGATCAAGTTAAGAAAGTGAGTCCGTTGTCTACTTCTTGACTGGAATTGGGGTGCCCTGGGCAGAATTGGCTGACTGAACCATATGGGATGGATTCATCATCACCAAGAGACAAAGACAGGGCAAAGTTTGCTGGGCAAGCAAAAGGAACATATTCACAGCAGGTACTGCCCTACCTAACCTCCTCACACCATCTGCCAACACCCCATAGGCATACTTTTTGTTTCTGCTACTGGCACGGTGAGCCATCAAGATACTCTGAGGTGACTGCAGAATCACGTGATCAGGACAGCAATTTTTGACATGGAGTAATGAGTGACATCTTTACTTGGATGTCCCATAAGCAGTTCACACAAATTCAGTGTGTTTAAAATTAAACTCACCAACTTCTTTCCCAACTAGCTCCTATAAACCCAATCTCAGTATAATGATAAACAAGCTATGATCACTATCTTTACACCAACTGTGTGTGGAGATATTAAAATAGGGAGTTGGTCCATAATTACAGGTATTTTTTTAACCGTATGAAAAAGACAAAAGAAGTGAACGTGAAAATCGTTCTTATTCTATGTCTGGTTGGCATGTTTGGGGTAATTTTTCCTCTAATACTTTATTATTTTGTAAATTTCCTTTAATGCAGTTGTGTAATGTTTCCATTATCAATGAAAGACTTGCAAATAGAAGAGTCCTATGATACAACCCTACCCTATGGTCTCCTATATGGAGGTTTTATTACTTGTGTGGAAATGTATCCAATAATAGCTGCTTCAGAAAATGCATGGTATTTTACACTGAGAATACTGTTGATTAGCTAAGGATTTAATTTTTGACTGTTGTCTAAAACCAGTCATCTACACTGCATGTTTATGTAAGTTAACATGATGTTAAAATAACAAGTAAAAATAATGTTCACTTCGGGAAAAAAAAAGCATGGTCTCTGTTTATGGATGATCTTTCTCTGGAAGTTAGTACAGTTTATACAAACAAAAGGCTTTTCAGGGAGCAGAATCTCCTTATTAATCTTAATTGAATAGTATATTTTCATTTAGCAGTAGTACCTAGTATGTGCCAGGCACTACCACTGTGTTACATGCTACGGATGTGAAAATAAATACACACTGCCCTCCGAAAGCTTACACCTTAATGGAGAGGGTAGCTAAACCAACAGTCAGCTACAGTACAGTCTGACAGACACCATAGCAGAGGTGATCACAGATTGAAGTAAAGTTTTGTCTTATGATTGCATTGTGACTTGTGGTTAAACTAATCTTTTTTACCCCCAGAGTCTTTCTTTAGTTCGTGTGGTAGTTTACATAAACTAAGTGAAGAGCCACTGATTCCTCCTCCACTTCCTCCTCGAAAAAAATTTGATCATGATGCTTCAAATTCCAAGGTAAGGAATTCCCTGGTGGTCCAGTGGTTAGCTGCGGGCTTCCACTGCAGGGGCACAGGTTCCATCCTTGGTTAGGGAACTATAGATCCTGCATGCTGCGCCTTGTGGCCAAAAAACAAAAACAAAAAATCAAATTCCAAGGTAGTCCACAGGACGTAGGTGTGCCTCAACTTATTCAAAGTTGTGAATCTTCAAAATAGTGCTTGTTCTTATAAAGAGTCTGTCAGTTACAATTTGGTCACCCATTATGGCTTTTAAATATTTAGGTTGTTTTATTTAGAAAAATACCTTAAATAATTGTTTAATCCTCATAATAATTTTTCTAAAAAAAGAGGCTGGGCAGATTCACAGATGCTCAGAAGTACTTTTATTTCTGGTGGAGATGGAAAGAACTGTAGTATTCAAACCATTCTCCAAACTTTCAACTGGTGCTTCTCAAACTTTAGGTTGCGTCAGAAGCACCTGGAAGGCTTGTTAAAACCAGATGGCCAGAGTTTCTGATTCAGTAGGTCTGGGGTGGAGCCCACGAATTTGCATTTCTAACGAGTTCCCTACTAGTGTTGATGTTGCTGATCCCCGGATCACACTTTGAGAACCACCACTGAGCTTCACTAGGGATAGTAGAAGTAAATGGCCAAAAAGCAGAAGCTGGATATTAAGTCCTCTTGTCCTTTCGTGTCCTTTCATGTTTACAAAGCTATGTATTCTTTTTACTCACTTGCCCATTATTATAAATAAAACCATATATTTATAAACTGTATATATAAAGCAAGATAATCTGAGGCTTTATAAGATTTCAATTAAAACATCTCATATATCAAAATATTAAACTGGGCCCTGAGTGAAACTGGGAGTAATTTACTCATAAATCTGATCATTAAACCAGATTAACCTGTTTTGAGGCTCTGGATTTAACTTAACACATAAGAATGCTTTAGTCTTTTTAAAACTTTTTCTTACAGATTTTTCAGGAGAACAGAGGTATAATTTAATCTTTTTGTTTTTGAGGGAACTATGAAATCTGATGATGACCCCCCTGCTATTCCGCCAAGACAGCCTCCTCCTCCAAAGGTAAAACCCAGAGTTCCTGCTCCTTCTGGTGCATTTGACGGGCCTCTGCATAGTCCACCACCGCCGCCGCCGAGAGATCCTCTTCCCGATACCCCTCCACCAGTTCCCCTTCGGCCTCCAGAACACTTTATAAACTGTCCGTTTACTCTTCAGCCACCTCCACTGGGACATCTTCACAGAGATCCAGACTGGTTCAGAGACGTTAGTACGTGTCCAAATTCTCCAAACACTCCTCCTAGCACACCCTCTCCAAGGGTACCACGTCGATGCTACGTGCTCAGTTCTAGTCAGAATAATCTTGCTCATCCTCAAGCTCCCCCTGTTCCACCAAGGCAGAATTCAAGCCCTCACCTACCAAAACTGCCACCAAAGACTTACAAACGGGAGCTTTCGCACCCCCCATTGTATAGACTGCCTTTGCTAGAAAATGCAGAAACTCCTCAATGACCCTAGCCATATGTAGTCATTGACACTGGAATGGTATTTGTAAAGTTTTTTTTTAATTTATTCAAAAAAGGCATAGTATTTTAGTACTTTTTAAAAATAATGCTCTTACAAAAATGCTACTGATCAAATAAGCTTTTAAAAATTGGAAAAATAAAAATACAGAAGTCCTTTACCATTATCCTCAGGTGATCAGTAGCATTGCCTTGTCTTGGATCCTCAGTGCTGCCCAAAGGCCAGTATAAAGAATTTATATTTGCACTGTAGACTCTGCTAAAATATGGTTTAAAGTGACATTGATTGCACTGAAGGGGGATAGTGCATTTGTGGAATTTTTCAAATTTGAGTAACAGATGACTTTTTAAGGCAGTGAATTTATACACATATAGGGGGTGCGTGGTGATACTGAGTTTTAAGCCTCTTTGACCATCTTCTAGTTTTTACATTTAGGAAGATCGTGAATAACACCCACTGTTCTTAAACTCTTTAATGCCATGTCTTAAAAGCCAGAATTTGCTGCTGAAGACAAAAGTGAAAAATAGAACGAAAATAATAGAATGCACTGTTTATTGTTTTGTCGAAATGTAAACAGACTACCTAACCCAATCATAGAGGAAAAAAGGGCATATATCTTATACAGATGTGCCTTTTTGTTTTTGCAGACTATGGTGTCTTTAGCTAACGAGTTGCCTATTATTTTGGAAAACAAAGTTAATATGCCATACATGTACAGTTTTGTTTATATTGTACATTTAAAGATAATGCTAATAACCTATATAAATTTATGTGACTCAAGGCCTATAATACAGTCTGCTACTTTACTAATTCATAAAGCTGGAGGATAAGTTTCTTATGGCATAGGAACCAACTGCATTGCCTTCAAAACCAAGTAACTTTCTCTATAAATCTCGTGTTAACTAAAAATTTTTGAAGTATTTTTTTAGATTGGTAATATTTAAACCAGCAGACACTTAAAGCTTTATTAAACTTTTTAATCAGAGACGTGATTAAAACTTTTATTTGCCATTTGTACTCCTTCGTTCTAAGTGATGAAAAAGCGTGTTTTCCTCTTAGTGCCGTAGCAGCAGTTGTAAAGTAGCCAAAAGCCACATTGTTTATTTACTGGTCTGTGGCCTTTTACTGTGCTTTGTATCAGAGTTCCTAACAAGATTAATAAATCACCCCAGTCTTAATTTTTAAAAGACGTTTAAAATATGTGTTTTCATTATAAGGAACAAGGGGGTAAGATTGTTGAGTTCTGTAGAAGTAATATATACACACATTTTCAATAATTTGTGCAATTTAAGTTCCATAATCCCAAAGAATTTAAGTGATGTAAACTTCAGAGGGATAACTTTTTCTTCACCGTTAAACGCAGCCACAAGCTTCTTGCAACCATTTTTACGCATTCTGAAGAAAAATTAGGAGCATGTTAGGAATTCTCTGTAAGCAGGATTATAGCCATCCTTGGTAGGATCTTGGAAGCTGCCTTGATTTAAGGCCAGTAATAAAAAAAAAAAAACAGTGTGAATCAACCTCCAACTAGATAAAAACATTCAGGTTGGCTTTGTCCGGAAAAGTAATTTCAACTGCCCGTTCGTTGAGGCAGACTTGTAATTTAGGGGAGAATGAGGCGGTTCCGCACGCAGGGTAAGCCTTGGCCTGCGGCTGGGCCACGCCGGTGGAACGTCGCCTTCCGGTCTTTGTGTCTTCGCGCACGCGCTATGGCGCCAACTCCGCCTCCTGGAGGCGCCGGGCCCCTTGCAAGGCGGGGCCCGGGGCGGTCTTGTGGGTGTGACGTCACTGCGCTCGATACTCAGTGTTGCCGGGCGGCGATGGCGGCTCCCCTGGAGTCCTCCGGGGAGGAGCAACTGCGGAACTTTGTGCGAGTTTTGGAGAAGCGAGATGGCACGGTGTTACGACTACAGCAGTACGGCTCCGGCGGCGTGGGTTGCGTTGTTTGGGACGCTGCCATCGTCCTTTCTAAATACCTGGAAACGCCCGGGTTTTCTGGCGATGGGGCCCACGCGCTGAGCCGGCGGTCGGTGCTGGAGCTGGGCTCTGGCACCGGGGCCGTGGGGCTCATGGCTGCTACCCTCGGGTAAGAACTTGGCGGGAGGGGACGCCGCTTTTCGGGAAACCCCGGTTACTGGCTTCCCATCCTTGTGCCTACACCTCAGTCACCGTTATTTTATAGGGCAGATGTCATAGTCACCGACCTAGAGGAATTGCAAGACTTGCTGAAGATGAATATTAATATGAACAAGCATCTTGTCACTGGTTCTGTTCAAGCCAAGGTACTGAAATGGTTTGTATGGCCTTTCAGCTTGTTTTAAGATAACTGTAGTTTGCTTTAAATTGTGTTACACTAAAAGCATGGTTAATACGAAGGGGACTTTCTGGGTCTTGTTTGTAAAACAGGAATATTTTAAATTAGTGAAACAACAGTTTAAAATATTGGTTGACATTTTTAAGGGGGGAAGAAATAGAAGACTTTCCTTCTCCTCCAGACTACATCCTGATGGCCGACTGCATATACTATGAAGAGGTGAGTATTTAATAGTGAAGGCTCTTCCTTTAGAAGATTGAAACCGTATTTGGTGGATTCTAAAGCACGCATTTCTTCGCATTTTAACATCTCTGAATGCAGGATATTTGTTCCATAGTTGATGACACAGTAAAGAGAAAATAAAGGTCACCAGGAACTACATATATATACACTCATGATTAACATAGAGGTCCATGAAGCATATGGAGAAAAGTGTTATGTGCATTTTGCGAGAAGTGTCTGTAAAATTTTAAAAGGATTTTGCCATTTGGATCTCCTGTAAAAGACTAAGATTTCTTCTTCTTTTTTTTTTTTTTAGTTATTCCTAGTGAATGTGTTAATCATGACATTAATAATTAAGTTGCATCGTAAAGAATTCATTGTTCTGTGGCAAGATTTATTATATTTATATAATGATTTTTTTTAGAATATCAGTTTGTGTAGTGTTGTGGGCATCACTCATTTTTTTCAATAATGAGCATTGAACCAACTTATGTTCTAGTTAGGGTTGGACTTGCTTTTGTAGGTAAATTGTTGATTGTTTAAATCCCAAGTTAAATTATATTAAATTAAATTTTAAGAGTGCAGTCAATTTCATTTGTTTACCCATGGGGACTCCAAAATGCAATCACTTGAATCCTTTCTCTGGAAACTGAAATTAATATGATGGTTGATTAGTTAAGAAGAGTTTACTAATCATCAGTTACAGAGCTGTAACTACGTTTACTTGTTTGGATTGATTCAAAATGGATGAATTGCCAAAGAAGATATACAGAGTGCCAACAAACACATGAAAGAATGCTCAACATCACTAATCATTAGAGAAATGCAAATCAAAACTACAATGAGATATCATCTCACACCAGTCAGAATGGCCATCATCAAAAAATCTAGAAACAATAAATGCTGGAGAGGGTGTGGAGAAAAGGGAACCCTCTTACACTGTTGGTGGGAATGTAAATTGATACAGCCACTGTGGAGAACAGTATGGAGGTTCCTTAAAAAGCTACAAATAGAACTACCATATGACCCAGCAATCCCACTACTGGGCATATACCCTGAAAAAACCATAATTCAAAAAGAGTCATGTACCAAAATGTTCATTGCAGCTCTATTTACAATAGCCCAGAGATGGAAACAACCTAAGTGTCCATCATCGGATGAATGGATAAAGAAGATGTGGCACATATATACAATGGAATATTACTCAGCCATAAAAAGAGACGAAATTGAGCTATTTGTAATGAGGTGGTAGGACCTAGAGTCTGTCATACAGAGTGAAGTAAGTCAGAAAGAGAGAGACAAATACCGTATGCTAACACATATATATGGAATTTAAAAAAAAAAAAATGTCATGAAAAACCTAGAGGTGAAACAGGAATAAAGACACAGACTTACTAGAGAATGGACTTGAGGCTATGGGGAGGGGGAAGGGTAAACGGTGACAAAGCGATAAAGAGGCATGGACATATATACACTACCAAACGTAAGGTAGATAGCTAGTGGGAAGCAGCCACATAGCACTTAGGGAGATCAGCTCGGTGCTTTGTGACCGCCTGGAGGGGTGGGATAGGGAGGGTGGGAGGGAGGGAGACGCAAGCGGGAAGAGATATGGGAACATATGTATATATATAACTGATTCATTTTGTTGTGAAGCTGAAACTAACATACCATTGTAGAGCAATTATACTCCAATAAAGATGTTAAAAAAAAAAAAAAGATGGATGAATTGTAGGGAAATTATAATTACCCCCCCCCCTCCCCTACTCCCTTTTATAGTAAACATATAAATTTTTAAAAGTCATAAAAATCATATTCCTTTTTGAACAGTCTTTGGAGCCACTGTTGAAAACCCTAAAAGATCTCAGTGGATCTGAGACTTGTATTATATGTTGTTATGAACAACGAACAATGGGAAAAAATCCAGAAATCGAGAAAAAATATTTTGAGGTGAGTACTCTACTAGATCTACCTTTGTAGTGATTACCCTTTAGAGAGGCTATATGTGACTTTGTGTTAAAGTGTATTGTGGTAATTTTGAGTAGGGAAAACATTCTGCTTGTATGAACCCAAGGAGAGGATCAGGATCCTTCATAGCACACCATTCTAATAACCGCCAGCCTCCCTCCCCACCGCCTTTTTAATCTTTTCTGGTTATTTATTTATTTTTCTTTTCTAACTTGTCGATCTGTAAAACAATGTAAAATAATAATGTGACACCCTTGTCTTTCCTGAGAAAGTTTTCAGCGTTTCTTTATGAAACGTGTTGCTGGCTTTTAGGAACATGTTAATGATGTGTATATTATTTTTGGAGATGACATCAAAGAAACATGACATGTGGTATCTTTTTATTTTAGTGTTTTCCACTGTATTTTTATGACCAGTGTATCCTACCTATTTCGAGATTTTTCTTTTTTTTTCTTTTGAAAGAATTAAAGACCCACAGGAAGTTGCGGAAGTAGTACATAGAATCCCATTTATCCTTCACCCATCTTCCTCCAGTGGTCACCCAAGCCCTTTTTATGGGCAAAAATCCACCACATTACAAGTGACTCCTCATAAGGGTCCATCTGTATAGCCTTGCAGTTTTATCCTCTGAAAGGGTTACTTTGGGTAAAGTGACTCTTCATGACTCTGCCTCAGATATATGATGAAATGGTTTTTTAATTTTATGTTTTTCTTGAATATGAAGAATGTTAATAAACTTTTGAAATAATGTATAATTGAAAATTTTATTTTATTAATCAATTTCAGTTGAGTTAAAACATGTAAAATGCACATGTATCAAGTGCTTAGCTGAGTTTTTCATGTGCCCCTCCCCAGTCAGTACTCCAAAGGTAACCACCATTCTGATTTCTGTCACCACAGGATAGTTCATATTATTAACTATAAAGTATATCTTTTTTAAATTTATAGCTTCTTCAACTAGACTTTGACTTTGAAAAAATTCCTTTGGAAAAACATGATGAAGAATATCGGAGTGAAGATATTCACATTTTATACATCAGAAAGAAAAAATCGGTAAATACATACTTGGCTTTTCATCCTCTGAAGCAATTTCATTAGCTGGACACTGTCTCTGAGCTTGTGTGTGATGTAGATGTTAATTTTCAAGTGGGGAAACAGCTTTGATGAGTCACTGGACTCGGGCACTAACTCTCAGTGTTAAGATTGCCTAACCTACCTGGCCTCAGGTTTTTCCTCTAAAATAAGGCAGGCTTCTTTTGTAAAGGTCATTTCTAGCTGTAAATTATATAGCTTTATTATTGGGCATTACCTCAGACAAGGAACTTAACTATTTATAAATTTCTGTTATCTGTTAGAGGTTTTAAAATGCCAGCTCTGTCCTTCGTGAACTCTCTCCAACCATTCATATGTTTTTTAATGGTCCAAATAAACTATAAAAAGGTAGATCTGTCCAATAAAGAAAAATGCATTCAGTTAAGTAGAATTTATATATGTTCCCCTTTTTGGTTGCTTCCTTTACCTGTTATACTAATTACATTTTATGCACATTGCCTCTCTGATGCCTAGAATTTGAACCTGTAGAAAGGAAGAATTGTATCTCATCCATTTTTGTCCTCCAGCACCTTCTATATATGTGACTGGTATATGGCAGGGGCAAGATGAGTTTTATGAATTGAGAGTGCTAAATTTACTTAGTTCCATTTGTTTCTATTATCTTTCCTTTGAATTTGTGATGAAGTTTTCTGATTATGTGAACTCTTGCCAAAAGCAAATGTGTAATTTTTGGAGTCAAGACTAGGTGTTGAGACTGTAAGGAAAGAAGAGCTGTAGGATTAGTAATTCAGATCAATTATTATGTGGCATGGCGCTAGAGACAAAAAGACAAATTTAAAATGTTTTGTGCCTTAAGGGATCTGGTTTTAGCTGAAACCGTTGTATAGTTTTTAAAGTAGATTTTTTTTTTTTGAAGCATAAAGATTTTGTGTTTCCTAAATATGAAGGCTTTTTTTTCTTCAGAGAATCATTTGTTTCTTTAACTTGATATAACTTACATACTATAAAGTTTACCCTTTTAGAGTTTACAGCGATTTTTAGTATATTCACAGAATTGGACAACCATCACCACTTTTTAAACATTTTCATCACCCCAGAAAGAAACCCCATACCTGTTAGCAATTACTTCTTTATCCTGCCTCCCTCAACCCCTGACAACCACCAGTCTGTATCTCTGTGGATTTGCCTGTTCTGAACATTTCATGCAGATGGAATCACACATTATGTGGCTTCCTGTGTCCGGCTTCTTTCATTCTGCAGTGTTTTCAAGGTGCATCCATGTTTTATAGTTGAATAATATTCCTTTGTATAGATATTACCACATCTCATCCATCCATTCATCAGTTGATGGGCATTTCTGTTGTTTCCACTTTTTGGCTCTAGGGAATAATGCTGCTGTGAATATTCATGTAAGAATTTTTGTGTGGCACATGTTTCAAATCTCTCCAGTGTATGTATACCCAGAATAGAATTGCTAGGTCATACAGAAACTCTACATTTAACTTTTTGAGGACTTCCCAAACTGTTCCAAAGCTACTATACCATTTTCCTTTCTCACCAGCAATGTCTGCAGGTCGCAGTTTCTCCACATCCTCACTAATACTTATTGTTGTCCATCTTTTTTATTGTAGTCATCTTAGTAGGTATGAAGTGGGTTTTATTTCCCTAATGACTGATGATGTTGAGTATCTTTTTTTTACTGACCTTTTGTACATCTTTACAGAAATCCTTTGCCTATTGTAAAATTGAGTTGACTTTTCACTGTTGGGTTGTAAACATTCTTTATATATCCTGGATACTAGACCCTTACCAGATATATGACTTCCAAATACTTTCTCCCATTCTGTGGGTTGTCCTTTCGTTTTCTTGATAGTGTGTCCTTTGAAGCACAGAGGTTTTTAATTCTGATGATGTCCAATGTATCTGTTTTTTCTTTGGTTGCTTGTACTTCGGGCATCAGCAAAGACCATCTCTAAACATTATGAATGGCTGTTCATTTGAATTGCATTAGCCATTACTAGGAATATTACCTACTATTAAGTACCCGGTAAATACTTAATTTATGATAAGAAATCAGTGTTTTAAGGTTTCCATTTTTTTCTTATAGAAATTTCCGTCGTGAAATCTAGTCATCTTACCCAAGCCTCTAACAACGTGGGTAAGCTAACATTGTGAATGGAGCATGTGAATACAGCATGGGAAGATTGTGTTCACAGATTTTTCCAGCATGTCCTTAGGGATCCGATATATAGACAACCACCACGGGCTGCCTGCATTACGAAAAATGATTGACTGACTGCCTACCTGCCAATGGGCCTGAAATCCAACTTAGTTTACTTTTAGCTCGGCATCAAGTTCTGCTTAAAAGAAACATGTTTCAGTCACTCCTCAAATAAAAATAGGTACTGAGGTTAGCCTAAAGTCTGCCAAAAATAGTGAAAGTAGCATGGCTGACTTGGCGTATTTTCAGGAAAGTAGAGATAAGTTGATCCGGTTTCTAAAGAGAGGTATCAATTACTATTTAATAATGTTTAAATTCAAATCAGTAAATTTTAGCTTGTCTTCAAGATAAATTTAAAAGAAGGTTTTTATTTTAACGTATTTATGCAGTGGTTTTTATCGTTAAGTATCTTCCACTTCATTTCTTTTAAGATAACTTTAATACTTGTGTTCTTTTACTTTAAAAAAAAAAAATGAAAATACTGTTTTGTGGCCAAGTTCTGTGCTTTTTCTTCACCACACTGACTACAGTATAATTTACTATGGGAGTTAGATAGTAGATTATACCATAGTCAGTTGATAAAGATGAAAGTAAGATATTGGGAGATTGGGAGGGAGGAAAAGGTATCTTTACAAAATTGTTTATTTGAGAATGGAGTGAAAATAAAAAGTCCGGCTTCAGGCTCTTGCATTGATGTGGCTCCTGCACTTTTCCTCACGTATAGCTTCCAGGAAAATGCGGCTAAAGTCACTGGTGTTAACTTGTTTATATGAAACAGAGAAAAGTATTTAAATGACTACAAATGTAGTTCTGTATACATTTATCAAATGATTTTGATTCTGTGTGGTCTCTGTTTTACGTTCTCATGAGAATCATCTGTTCACAGACTGATCTATCAGGACTTCAGTCGCATGGTTCCAAAGTGTAATGGTAACCAGATGGAATTCTGGTACTTACAGGCATTGGTGCTAGGTGGCACAATGTATATGTTAAAATAAACATTGTTTTTGAGATCCTGTGACTTTGAGAATGTTTCAGAAATAGCTTTTGAGAAAATGAACATTTAAAGACGGTGACTGGTTTCCAGAAAGAGCAAAAGCAGCCCTAGAGAAATTAAAGATTGACATCAAGAGAACAGTTCTTTCCTTCAGGCTTGCTTCAATCTTTAATGTTTGTTCTGCTGTTTTGTTTTTTTTTTTTCCAAACTGCTCTTAGCATTTCATTAAGCAGTTTACTAAGCAGTTAGTGTAACCTAAGTATATGATACTTTTTTAGTTACAAATAATACCAGGTATTACTAGTGAAGTCTTAGAACAAACGACCACTTTCTGGCTTGTTTCATAACATTATAGAACTTGGTAGAAATTAGTTTAACATTCACCAGCAATAGTAGTCCATCCAGATTCCTCAGATACCCTTCACCCTCCTCCCATTTTCACTGTAGTTCTAAAAAGAGTCGCTGTGGGTCTTCCCTGAAGTGCCCTTGACAGTCCTGTAATGAAAGCCCAGCTCCTTTACCTCAGACAGGTGACCATACACCAGAACTTCCTGGAGGGGTTGGGCTGAAGTCAGCCTCTTTGCAGCTTAGCCAGAATCACACCCTTGCTTGTGTGTACTTCCTCTTCTTTCATGTCCTATTCCCACTCCTTTACTTATCACCTCCTTAATAAGTCACTTGCATACATTCATTGTCATCTGTTTCTGGGGAACTGACCTAATGGTACTGACTACAGAATTAAGTAATTTGTAACAGAAAGTCAAGTGAGTTTTATTAGCTTATTCTGGAATAAGGCCAAAGCAGAGGTTAAAAGGTGCCAATCCCCACGTTCTAGGATCAGAGAACCACGGTGATTAGGACCAGTAAGCACTGCAGGGCTTACTGAGGGGTGCCAGATCAGATAACACGTGCTATCACTAACCACCATCCCACAGACACCTGGGGAGGCCTGGGAGAGGTCTTCTTCTGGAGAAGTGCAGTGTTGGGGAAAGGGATTTAGTCCTTCGAGCTCTCATGAGGGAGGGAACGGAGTGCATCTGTACTCAGAAACCACAGGAGGGAGACCTGAGGGAGTAATTCAAGACCCAGGATGCCTCCAAGAAGGGGAGACAGCACCTTTTCCACCTGGTGTGGTTTGTCTTTACTCAGCAGATGAACACATCTGTTTAATCCCAGAGCGTGGGAATGGAATTGGAGAGGCACTGCGGGGACTGTCAGGCAGAGAGGCGTTAGAGATGGATCGTGCCGGCCTGAGGACTTGCGCAGCAGCATGGGGAGGTTAAAAGGCAGGTGATGCAGCAGATGAGTGAGGCGTGATGCCACTGTCTGGGGGTCAGCCAGAATATAGGCAACTTTGAAATCTCAGTGGACTGCCAGGGCCAGGAGGAACTGCTCAGTAGTGGGCCTCTGGTCTTCCAGGCGAGTGGGAGTTGCCGCTGTGCACAATGAAACACATAAGCTGCTTACCACAGTGCAGTGATGGCCAATTAGAAAGCCACCCCCCAGTAAGGCGGTGCTTCTCAAACTAGCTGTACATGGAAAGCTAAAAGCAAGCAGACCATGTCCAGGTCCCATCCCAGTCCAGTTAAACCAGAGGCATGGTATTTTTTGGTGAAGGGCTCTGGATGGTTTTAATGTTTAGCCTAAATTGAGAACTACTGCAATAAAGAAACCTCTTCTAGCATCTGCCTCCCAAGAAGGGAGCGAAGAAAAGGAAAGAGAAGTCTAAAAACCATCTGTGATTAAAGTGGGTCTATACTTTAAAGGGAGGGAAAGAGCTTTGAATCCGATGTGGCATTTTCTATGAAATGGTTTTAAAGTAAACAGGGCTGAGTTTTAGAAACTAAATAGCTGAAAGTTTAGAGAATCTGGCCGAGAGGGTAAAGGTGATGCTACTCAAGAGTAAGGGGGGATTCAAGAGCTGGGAAAAGAAAATTGTTACAGGGGTAGCCTCCAGTGACTATATATCAGTTATAACTTTGAAGTCTTTTAAGGTTACATAGCTTTAAATCTTAACCTTCTACAGTTCATTACCAAGGGTCCACGGATCATATGTTTGGTGAATTTGGAAGTGAAGTTAGGTTATTTAAAATTATTTTAAGAAGTGTTAATAATCCAGAATGACTGTTAGTACAGCTTTTTACACAGCATACCTAGTTTCCTTGTTAAATGATGCCACATACAGTATTAACTCAGACTACAGACATTGTATTCATTTAAAAAAAGTATGGGTCATAGAAATATGGCTGTTGTTCCTAAGGTTCCCTGTAGATGGCATTGCTTGACTTTGTCTTTAAACAGTTTATAGATAGGAAGTTGTTAAAATAGAATATTTTGAAATGGAATCACACTTGCATTTTAAAGGTGAAGTAAATTAGATTTTAAACAATAAATGTACCTATCATGAGTTGCTTTCAGAATATTATGTGGTTGTCTTAGTTCGTTTGGGCTGCTATAACAAAATACCATGGACTGGGTGGCTTATAAACAACAAATTTATGTAACAAATTTATTTCTCACAGTTCTGGGAGGCTGGGCAGTGCAAGATCAAGTTGCCAACTTCCTCCTAGGCAGCTGTATTATTGTAACCTCACAGGACAGAAAGGAAAAGGAACTCCCTGGGGTCTCTTTTATAGGGCACAAATCCCACTTATGAGAGCTTCACCCTCTTGACCTACTCGCCTCCCAAATGCCCTACCTCCAAATAACATCACACTGAGGGACTAGGTTTCAATATATGAATGGGAGAGTGGGGGGGTACAAACATTCAGGCCATAACAATAGTGTAAGTGAAAAGGGATTTTTTTCTTATAAAATTGTATTTGATTTATGTTTTTATTGCATTTTGATACGCCTTTTGAAGTTTTGACTGTCATTCATATAGCTGCATACATTGCAATTCATAAACCATTTCTCTGCTGTTGGTATCTTCCATGAGAGACGACATTGCAAAGTTCTAAAAATTAAATTCACCTTGGAAGTACCTTTTATATAATGCATGATCTTACATCTGAGGTACTTGAAACTTCTAATTAATTTCAATTAGTTTTTCAAACCAGTATACCTTCTTCATTAGAGTAGTAAGTAGCTTTTACATCAAAAGACTGAAGCTCTGTCTTTGGCTATATCACAGTTCTATAACTGATATTTGACTTTCAGTTTTAATTTTTCCTCAAGGAACATCAGGATTTGAAAGAGTTTTTGATTCACTGATAATAAACATTTTAGAAGTGGAATATTCAGTTTTCATACCATAGAGACCTTCAGGCTATATTTGAATTAGAAAAAGTTGGTGGCAACAGAATTTTACTGAAAATTAATCAGGTAATCGAAAGACAGAGTTTTCACTTTAAATGATTTTGGGTAGGAAAACAAATTCTGAAATCATTTTCACCAGTTTGGTTAAAACTGTTAGGTGTTTGGGGTCATTTAAGACATTGTCTTAGGTCCTTTTGTGTTGAAGTTCTGGTAAAGATCTAGTGAGTCCATCAACTGTGAGATACATTTTATGTAATTCATTATTAATAACATAGTTTTCAAATAATAGGTTTTAAAATATGTTAGAGCAAATTATCTCTATGATAATGTTTTTCTCACAAGCATTCTGAAAACTATCAGCACAAGCCTTGAGACCAGATTATCTGGATTTAAATCCCAATTCCGCCATTTACTTAGCTCTGTGACTCTGTGCCTCAGTTTCCTCCTTTGTGAGGTGAGGATCATAATAAATTGCCTCATAGTTTGCCATGGGGATTAAATTAGTTTAATACATGGAATATCTGGCACACAGTAAGCCTTCAATAAATGTTGTGATTATACTAGAGATGGAATTACTTTACATTAGGGGATGGGAAAATGTAATAATACAAGTCTGTGTTGCAGTGCGAAATCTGGGCTTTTTTTTTTTTTTTTTTTGCGTTACGCTGGCCTCTCACTGTTGTGGCCTCTCCCATTGTGGAACACAGGCTCCGGACGCGCAGGCTCAGCGGCCATGACTCACGGGCCCAGCCGCTCTGCGGCATGTGGGATCTTCCTGGACCAGGGCACGAACCCGTGTCCCCTGCATCGGCAGGCGGACTCTCAACCACTGCGCCAGCAGGGAAGCCCTGGGCATCTTTTTTAGAGTATAGAGCCCTTATGAACATCACTGCCTCATCATGGTGGGAATGGCACCTGGGGTGGGAGGAGCCTGAGAACACTGTTGCACGGTACTGTTAGTTGAACAAGTAAGCAATTTAGAAAGAAGGAAAAGGTATAGTGGAAGGAAAACCTTTGTTTGCTGTTCATTTTTATGGTTTTAAAGCAAGTGCCATGAGCATTCAGAGGCCAACAAAAACAGAGGAAATCCTCATTTCCAAATAACGGAGCCTGGGCTTGCTGGCTGGAGCTCCAAGATTCCACCATCCTGGACCCTTAGCGAATTTTTCCTTCTGTGGTTCTTATCTGTATTAAACTGAGACCAGATAAGTAGTAGATAAGTGGCACCAGGTCATTTTTCTGAAGTCTGGGGCTTGATATATCTGCATAATTACTTTCGGAGTTTAGATGTGTTCATTCTAAAAGAGCAAGGTGACTATGAAGTACTTGTGTAGCAGTTGCCTCCTGGATAAACCGTCTTTTACCATGTAATCAGTATATACGATGGGTTGCAGGAGCTTAGTTTAACTAATCCCTCAGGCTGACTATGTCTGTACCAACAGATAAGAATGAGAGTCAGAACCGTGAATTGCATCTGCTTCTCCGCCAGCCAGAGTAAAATAGCACAAGTGCTTAACTGCATTATATTAAACTTTCAAGATCTTTTTGTTTGCAATTGATGGAAAAGATTGTCATGAACACTAGATAGCTGGCCTTAATTTTTAGAAACATCTATTGCTTACCTGTAATACACTTACTTTGGTGAAGGATAAGTTCACACTTTAATATTCACAAGGTTAGAAACAATGATATTTCTTCTTTGCAAAACAAAATTAAGTCTTTTGAAAAAGAGCTGTTCTAGATGCAGTCCTTACAGGGTTAAATGTTGAGTACTTAGCAGATTTCCTTCATGTCATTAGCTCTAATGAAGTACCACTGGCAGTCTGTTAAACCCTTGACGGGTCAGTGCTTTTAAAAACTCTTGAGTAATTTTTTAAAAGTTAACTTTTATTCCAAGTTGTTAATCTTCTGAAGTCCTGGCATTTAACAATCTGAGTTCCAGGTTCCTGTGTTGGCTCATTGGTGCTTTGGATAAATCATTGCCAGAGTTATGTGCGTATAATACACACAATCCCATGTATCTACATTCAGTACCTGACTTTGTTCTTTTAGGAACGTGTCCTGAAAACCTGCTTGCACTGCATGCACGGTACAGTTGCATATTGGGGCGCACCAAAATAAATAGCACGTTTTATCCAGAACTTAGATGGAGAAGCTTGATATTTACATTCCAAGTGAGTGTAAAGAATAATCTCATGGCATGTAAGGGACATTGAACATAGGCCCGGTTTCTTGAAACTTAGAAACAGGAAAAACAAGTTTCACACTCCCATAAATAATAAATGTTTAACCAGAGAATGCCTTTAGGTTTCAGTGACATTTATGAACATAGGTACGATGTACTTTTAAAATAGCTATCATCTTTCTAAATCTTGCCACAAGGATTTAAAAAAAAATTTTGTCGTTCAAAACTCCTTTCACTCTCCAGCATATCTCTGACACCCACATTCAGTCTGTTACTCTCTGTCTGAAATAAGTGTCTGGTTGTTAACCTTAGATTCCAAGGAAGAGAGAACAGTGGAGGCTTAGTGTGGCTGGTAGGAACAAAATTCCAAATTAGCCCTGGAAGACAGCCCCAGATCTGTTCTAAATCCACTCACCTTCCCTTTATGCACCCAAGCTTGAACATTCTGTTTTTCTCCTAAGGAGAAAATGGCTCACTTGACTACCACCGAATCTAGCTCTATGTCCTTGAGCAAGTTAGTTTCTCTGAATGCTAGTGTCCCTCTCTATAAAGTGAGAATGACATCTACTGGACAGCGCTGTGGCGATAGTTAAACTAGATAATATATGTGGACAGGGGTAGGGAAGAAGGCAGCTATCTCCCCAGCATAAGCCTCTGAGAGTTCAGACTGATAATCTCTTGCAAACTAGAGGTGCGATAGAAGTCATCCTAAGTAAACAACGCATAGCCTGGGCCAGAAAGAACAAAAGCCTCTATTGTCGGAAAGGCGGGATTCCCAGTATAGCAGCATGCCTGTCATTTACCTTTACTCCCACCTGACTTCTTCACCTTCTCTTTAGACTCTGCCTTCTTCACAGGAAGGGAGTAAGGAGTCACAGGGGAGATCTTGCAATTCTCTTGATTCTAACTGCAAGCCGATTGTAGGTTCCCACTCTCTGGCCCTCTAACTCTGACCCCTCTCCTAAGCTCTGGCCTCGCCTCTTCAGCTGCCTGCCTGATAGCTTCCTCTGCTCACCCAGCCAGCAGTATTTTTGTCCTGTCTTCCTCCCCTTCCTCTTTTTACTGCTGTCGCCTAAGGCCAGGCCTCATTACCTCTAATTTATGCTCCTGTAATGTCTCCCACTTGCAATACCTCCCCACACACCTGTGCAAACAATGGTGCCCCAGCACTCTCCTGACTTGGAGTTCCAAACGGTTCAACGTCCTGCTCAAAAACCTCCCCAGAGGCTGCCAGGTGAAGTAGAAACTCCCATGCTGGGTATTTGATACTCGCTTCAGTGTAGCTCCTTTTGCTTCCTTCTTGCACTCTCACCAAAAACTGACTTTTCAGGATGTACACAGTGTGCTTCATTGCTTCTGTTAAAACGGAAGCATGATCTTTTTGTGTAGTGGATATTTGTAGCAATGACTTCTGTCCTCCATCAGACCTTCTCCCAACTGACTGATGAAGACTAAATCTCTGTCTGAGAGCCCACTGCACTGACCCCTCTGCCTGCCCCATGACCAAGCCCAGCCAAACAGCCTCATGTCCCCCACCACAGTGTAGGGGTGGGTGTCACGTGACCGACACTAAACCCCCCCCACGGAGCCCTCCTGGGTAAGAGGCACTTCCTCTTTTCCAGGGTAGCTAATGCTAAGGATAAAAGTAAGACTTGAGCTGCCCCAAAATAAAAATCAACACAGACGAAATCAGAACCTAGGTGCAAAGAGAGAAATCAGAACACTGTCCTGATGATTCAGTTTGAGCCTCTGAAACCAACTGTGCCTGAAGCCACCTGCACCCCTGGACTCCCAGTTGTATAACCTAGTTAACTTTGTTCTGCTGGTTTGAGGTTGGGTTTCTCTTCCCTGCCGTGGAGCAGGTCCTAACTGGTAGGTCCTTCAAACTTTTCTGCCTTTCAAACCCTACCCCTATCTTATGATCCTTCTCAACCACTACTTTTCCCAAGAAGTGATCTGCTTTTTAAGTCTTCATTTTGTCCATAATCCCAGCTAAATCATCCTAGCAATTGATTTACAAGCTTCCTAGAATAGTGTTGGTTGCTGATCATACTGTGGAAATCTTAACCTATGAAACTACAGAAGTAAACGTCATAAAACTACTCAGAAAGCAAAAGTGAAGAAATAACCCATTGTGAGAGCGGTTTAACTGTGTTACAAAAGAGCAAACCCACTGCCTTTGCACCTGGAAAATGTTCAGGCCTCCCCCACTCCATCCCCATCATGGGGTTGTTACTTAGCACTGAGAAAATGAATTGTTGAGAAAACGAATTGCTTCAGAGAGAGTGGATTCTGGGGTAGGAGTAACCACTGTGTTTAGGGGGGCTGCCTGAAAAGTGGAGGGAGAATTACAGCACGTATTAAGTGAGGTCTGAGATCCGGAAAGCAAGAGTAGGAGCAGCAGTGTCATCTAAGAAAGGTTAAAAAACTTCCTTGCTGCTTCTCATGGGTTACAGGGAAAGCCTACATTTAGTGTGAAGTTTTCATTTCTTACCTCTTTTAATTCCCTTTAGTTACGCAGCTTTCAGGAGAGTCTCATACCTGGGTCGAGCCTATATGTGGTGGCAGAAAGTGAAGAGGCCAGTGTAAGAAACATACTTGCCCCACCTTCACCCTGCAGGGCTACCCATAGGAAGGGAGCAGCATCCTCTGCATGGAGATGGGTCTGGAAGCCCCGGCAGAGCTCACCAGCTGGACAGGGCAGAGCTGGAAGGGCCAGGGAGGGTCCCAGGGCTGCATGGGCCACAGAGAGTGATATAAAAGAAAACCTCCCCTTCCCAGTATATGCTAGTGCAGGGCTCTGGAATGGAGGCAGACCCTTGGGGTGCAGATGTTACATGCAATAAACATTTTACTGAACTTTAGGTGTAATCGTCATGAGCAGTCAAGGTATTTGGAAAGATGGAAGTGAACCTAATTTTTTTTTTAAATATCACCAGATTTGAAACTGTCAATAGAGTTTATACTCACATCATGTTATTCCAAATAAATTGGTAGGGTAGTTTTTAGAATTAACTGTGACTTCTTGTATGGGATACCTGAGGTCCTTATGTTGTGACTATACAGCATCCTAAAACCAAGTCGAGAAAAAAAAAAACTAAAGACATGAATTTAAGTTTCCAGAATGATCCCTGACTCTCATAAGGGCTAATTTATGAAAGACATGAGACAACCATTCACTTATTATTCCCACAATAGAGACCTGGGTTAATTTTAAAGGCAGCTTTGATGATTGACAGATGATTGGCTGCAGTTGTAGCAGAATTAAATTACCAACCAGTAGGAAACCAGATTAATGTTGGCGTTGCATATGGGTGGACTTGGGACTGTCAAATTTGATGTAAGTTCTACCTTGTGTGATCATGCTTAATGTGATCAGGGCTAACATAAGACCCACGCTAATAGCTAATATTGCCACTTAGCAATTCAGAGCTTTGCTTTAGATAAAGATCTCTGCCCAAGCCTGTGAAATGTGAGCAGAGAGCATGATGGGGTGGGTGTGTGTGTGTGTGTGTGTGTGTGTGTGTGTGTGTGTGTGTGTGTGTCGAAGGGTGGAGGCTGTAAGTAGGTTTGTAATTAATTGATAAAAGCCTGAAAGAGAAAAACAAATACCGTGTGCTAACACATATATATGGAATCTAAAAAAAAAATGGTCCCGAAGAACCTGGGGGCAGGACAGGAATAAAGACGCAGATGTAGAGAATGGACTTGAGGACACGGGGAGGCGGAAAGGTAAGCTGGGACGAAGTGAGAGAGCGGCATGGACATATACACATTACCAAATGTAAAATAGATAGCTAGTGGGAAGCAGCTGCATAGCACAGGGAGATCAGCTCTGTGCTCTGTGACCACCTAGAGGGGTGGGATAGGGAGGGTGGGAGGGAGACGCAAGAGAGAGGGGATATGGGGATATATGTATACGTATAGCTGATTCACTTCGTTATACAGCAGAAACTAACACACCATCGTAAAGCAATTATACTCCAATAAAGATGTTTAAAAAAAGAAAAAAAAAGCCTGGAGGAATTCTACGGCTTTATATTTCTTGCCAGTGTCTCTGGAGCACAGGTGTAACTTGCCAGGTAGCCTTGAAAAATGTGACCGTTATTCTTCAGCAAAAAGAATGGCATTGTTTGTGCTGTCCTGCCATGAGGACTCTAGCAAGGAGAGTGGGCTTCCATAAAGAGCCCAGGACTCTGGCCTGCTCAGCCTCCCCTGGTAGGGATGGGGACAAAGTGGCTCCAGATGGCAGATCTCCCCAGAAACACTTCTCCGAGCACAGGAGAGTTCCCACGACTCTCTGGACTCAGCTGTGAGTTCCCAGGGCGTTTTGCTACCACCTTTCCAAACAATCAATGCCAAGTATTGACTGTGGTGGCCAAGTATTAGGACAGCGGCCACGCAGACCCCCTCAGGTCACCCTGTCCCTCTCCTGATTAAAGATGTGCCTCGGCAGTGTTTGGTGGAGATGTCCTGGGCTCAATAGAAGTCTGAGGGTGAAGGCTGAACTCCAGCCTCTGCTGTTAACTAGCTGTGAGTCCTCGGGCAGGTCCCTGGGTCTGAGTTTGTTTCTTCATCTGTCAGATGAGGATGGGGATGGTGGTGGTGACATTTGCTTTGCCCACTCACAGAGTCCTTAGGATGCTCACACAGGAAAATGGGTGTGAGAGCCCAGCGTCGACCTGAAAGCTGGATGGAGATACGAGTTACTGTGTTTGGTGCTTACGTCTGACAAAAGGCTTGAGCTTGATCCGTTTTCCCCCTTCTCAGCCAAGTGTGTGCCATTCTAAAGTAAACAGAGGGGATCTACTTCATCTCTAATGAGCAGGGGTCTTAGCCAAAGGTCCACAGAAGGGAGGGGAGACAGACTGTGGATCAATCCCCCTTGGTCTCTCAGTCTTTCTTCTTTTCACACCCTAGTTGATCTTGGGCCATATCTTATCAGTTGTCCCCCTCACTCTCTCATCACAACAGACATACAAAGTCACCATCTCTCCTCATTTGTGTTCAATGGGCCAGGCTTGTGGCAGGTGCTGGAGACACCTGTGGGTTGTGAGTTGCTTGCTGTCATGGAAAGGAGGAGGTTCCTAAAAGGAGTGAGTACTCTAGGACAGGGCCCAGAGCGTGCCGAGCATTTTACAAATACTTCTTGTTATTGTTACTCTCACTATGGGAGCATAGATGATTGGCCTGGTTTTGCAAATGTGTTTCCCTCGACTCCTCCAGCCTATCAAATGGAAGGACTCCTCAACTCAACACTGCCGTATTTCATTGTTCTTAAAAGCATCTAGGGTAGCAGGTCTGCCCAGGCAGGCTGTAGACACTGCTTGGCTTGTGGGGCTCCGGGCCTGATTTAAAGCTGCCCAGCCTTGGGAAGCCTGCCATTTGGGTCCTCAGAGCCCCGAAGCCTGATGCTGGCCTATGCCGGCATCCCATGCATTCTCTACTGCCTTCCTCCCGCCAGGGACACTCCTTCTCCACAAGAGTGTCCCCAGTCCTGACACTGTGCCTTCATTCTCTGTTACCCCCAGCTGTGGCAGGGTGGTCGGGGGTCCCTTTGGACCTTGCTGCTCACTGTGAGTTCATTGATTCGCACTCACGGAAGCCCTCAGTGAACACACAAGGGTGCTCTTCTCCCGATGCCTCCATTTTAAAGATTCTCTTCTGTTTGTTTCCAGTGTGGCTCTGGTGACATTTTTTTCATGTTTCTACCTTGTCTCACTAACTCCTTGGCCCCCTCCTTGAAGACAAGAACAGAGTCTTCTTTACACCCTTCATGGTCCTTGCACATTCCACTCGAAGAATATTCCATTAACCCAACTATCTTTTCTTGAGCGCCTGTGATGCTTGTGGTAGGTCCTGGAGGGAATACAAAAATGAGATATGAATAAAAGTGACAGGGGAGAAAGTGAAAGTAGTAGCTTACTTCATAGAGTTTGGTGGGAATGAGGGGAGAGTCAGGGTTGAAAGAAGGCTTGTACAAAAGGATGAGAGAGGAGAGATTGTGGCTGAAGATAAAGGGGGGCTTGAGGGGGCGGGGGGCAAGTGGAGGAGCCCACAGGCAGGTAAACTGATTCTGGAAAGAAGAGGGTCAACTCTTCAAAAAGACTAATGGAAGGAAGGAAGGAAGAGAAGGGAAGGAGGGAGGAGGGAAGATGTAGCTAAATTTGGACATGGGTGTGGGGGGAAAGAGGTTCACCACTAATGTCCTGGGTTTTTACTGTTAACTGAATGAAAGAGGGGACTTGGGCCTCCACATTAAGGAGCTTAAGCTGCGAAAGGATCCATTACTGGGGTGACTTGGAAGTGGCATCTGTGGCACAGAACTGCCCTTGTGGCCTGATTGGGGGAGATCTGGGGAAAGGGGAGAAAGAAATGAAAAGTTGAGAAACAGGAGTTAACTCTAGGGTCACCCTTCTCTCGCTCCCCCAGCCCATCCCATGTACCAGGATCTGGAGGCTCCCAGGGGAGCACTCTGCTGAACTGACGTTCCCCGGGTTTGGAGGTCCCCCCACTCCTTCCTCCCGCAGAACACCCCTTCCTGGCCTCCTGTCAACCACCTGCTGCCCTTGTTTCAGGAGGTGATCATGGCTTTGGGTGCTTTTCTCTTTCAGGTAACAGTGTGATACTCTCGGGGGTGGGGAGGTCCCAGTAGATCGTGGTTCATACAGGCTTTATATCAGCTCTGGATCAATATGCCCAATTGTTAATTCTCAGAGAGACTACTGAATAAAATATCATTTCACCATATGGCCAGCTTGTCAAATGTACCAAAATAAACCAGTGTACTGAAAGCTTGTTTCAAAGAGTCTCTCTGTATGAATATATTCATGCATATATTTTTCTCAAATATAGTCTGTGAAGATAAATATATTCTTTATGCATAGTCAGTGATTCTGAAGATGTCCAATAAATACGAATTTGTTTTTAATGTGAATATAGTTAATAAATATATATATTTGTTTTGGGCTGAATTGTGTACCTCCAAAATTCATATGTTGAAGTCCTAACACCTAGAACCTCAGAATGTGACTGTATTTGGAGATAGAGCCTTTAAAGAGGTAATTATTTTGAAATGAAGCCATTAGGGTGGACCCTAACCAAATATGACTGGTGTCCTTATAAGAAGAGGAGATTAGGACACAGGCAAAGAGGGAAGATGATGTGAAGACACAGGGAGAAAGCGGCTGTCAGCAAGCCAAGGAGAGAGACCTCAGAAGAAACCAACCCTGCTGGCACCTTGGTCTTGGACTTCTAGCCTCCATTACTGTGAGAAAATAAATTTCTATTGTTTTAGCCACCCCGTCTCTGCTACTTTGTTATGGCAGCCCTAGCAAACTAACATAATAATCTTATATTTTTAAATATGAGATGTATTTCATTAGTATTTTAAGGAATGTTTGATTTGCCAAAAAGCTTTGAGTTATAGCATGAATTAGATTTCTCATAAATATATTCAAGAAGAAGATATTCATGTAACATATTAAAAGTCTTAACAGAAAAAGCAAAGAATTTGTTCAAATTCACTGACTCTTTTCAGGAAGAACACTTTTTTTTAATTAATTAATTTATTTATTTATGGCTGTGTTGGGTCTTCGTTTCTGTGCGAGGGCTTTCTCTAGTTGCGGCGAGCGGGGTCCACTCTTCATCGCGGTGCGTGGGCCTCTCACTATTGCGGCCTCTCCTGTTGCGGAGCACAGGCTCCAGATGCGCAGGCTCAGTAATTGTGGCTCACAGGGCTAGTTGCTCCACGGCATGTGGGACCTTCCCAGACCAGGGCTCGAACCCGTGTCCCCTGCATTGGCAGGCAGATTCTCAACCACTGCGCCACCAGGGAAGCCCGGAAGAACATTTTTAAAACTAGAATTTGATAAATGTGGCAGATTGGTCATTGATTTCCAGCAAATCTGGCTGCTTCCCTGCCTGTATGATCCAACTGTCCTCTGTGCACAGGGGCTGACAGTGCGGGACCTGGGAGTCTAGAGTGGAAATTCTTGTTGCACTGTGAGCGCATGCCAGACACTGTGCTGGATGCCTCCCCAAATGTGATTCCCTGAATTCTCACACCAGGATGAGGAGATGGACAGGTATCCCATGGTACATACAAGAATGTCAGAACTTAAAGCAGGTAAATAACTCCCCCTGGTCACAGAGCTAATCATTAGGGAGAACATTCCCTAAATTCTGTTAGATCTAGGTACAAGTCCCAGCTCTGCTGCGTCCCACCTGTGTGACCTAAGGCAAGTGGCTTAACTTCTTCATGCCTCAGTTTCTTCATTTGTAAAATGGGATCAATACTGCTATCCACCACATGGGTTGTTGGATGGAGTAAATGAAATCATATATGTGCTTGACACAGAGCCTGGCACATATGATGTTCTCAATTGTTAGCTACTACTGTGAGTTTAGGAAATACGATAAATATAACACCAGACATTATATAGTATTATATAGTTTACAAAGTGCTTTCAGTTTTTCAGATGAGGAAATCAAGGCTGAGAGAAGTTGAGGGACTCAGTTGGGAGCCCCCCCAAATCTTTTGTTCTCTTTAGGCCTTCAGCTGATTGGTGAAGCCCACCCATATTAGGGAGGGGAATCTTTTTTTCTGAAAGTCCACCAATTTAAATGTTAATCTCAAATGTAGGTGAACATTTGTTTTTCTTTTGTCATTTCTTTTGATATGGCTGTAAATGTTTTAATAATATATTAACTATAAGCTTGCATTGCAACTTAATGAACCAGGGGGAAAATGTGTTTATAATCCCTTATTTAATTATGGTACTTGATTAAGGTTTGCTTAAGCATTGCTCATTTAAAAAAAATAATTTTATTGCAGTAGAACTGATGACTTCAAAAATAGATTTTTAAAATAGTCTATATGTAGAGATGGTATAAAATGAAAAGCTAAATACTTCATAAACTGAAGTATCACCATCTTGAATATCAAGGAAAGGACACACCTTGGAGACTGGTCTGAAGGGCAAAAATCAGGGCAAAAATCAGGCTCTTGGGACTTCCCTAGTTGTGCAGTGGTTAAGAATCCACCTGCCATTGCAGGGGCACAGGTTCGATCCCACATGCCATGGAGCAACTAAGCCCATATGCCACAACTACTGAGCCTGCGCGCTACAACTACTGAAGCTTGCACACTGTAGAGCCCATGCACCACAACTACTGAGCCCACACACTGCAACTGCCGAAGCCTGCGTGCCTGGAGTCCATGCTCCGCAGCAAGAGAAGCCACCGCAATGAGAAGCCCGCACGCCGTAACAAAGAGTAGCCCCCACTCACCTCAACTAGAGAAAGCCCACGTGCAGCAATGAAGACCCAACGTGGCCAAAAAAAAAAAAAAAAAAATCAGCCTCTTAAGCGTTAAATCTATAAAACAGAAACCGTAAGGCAACAGCTTTGTGGCAGTGTTAAAATTAGGTAAGCTTGCTAAGGTCAGTAAGTAGAAATTCTCATCTATTAATGCAAATTATAATACTGTAGGAATACTCAGCTGGCCAGATACCTGAAGCATGTCGAGAGAAGGACTCTAATAAAAACTAAACACCTTATGTTTATATGGCACTCTAAAGATTTTCAAACATCTTTCATTTACATTAATCTCATTTGATCGTTGCAAACTACCCCATACTGCAGGAAGGCCAGATATCATTCTTCCCCTTGAGACTCACAGAGGTTCTAGGTTATATGGCTGCAAAGTGGCAGGAAAGAGACCAGACTAGATGGGCTTTCTTCTGCATCATAATCAGTCCAGCTTCTTTGTTGGGTGCCTGGGATGCACAGCCAGGGTACAGGGGTGGGTGGAGGAGAACAGTGGACAAAACACAAATCATGGCCATTCTTTCTAACTGGCCCACCTCAAAGAAAACTAGAGTCAGTTCAAAATGGCATTGCCTATTTTGATTTTGAGACTTGGCATCATATAAATGTGCAGGCCTGCCCAGAACTGGTAAAGGCAGAAGAAAAAAAGAGAAGGAATGAACACTTCAACACAATTTACAGGCTACTGCCTTTCTCACCAGCAAAAAAAGTCTCCCAAGTCTGGAGGAATGGAAGTGGAGGAGGGTGAGGGAAGGAGCGCCACTGGTGACAGGTTTTATCCCAAGAGAAGGGAATCACACCCTTGGAGCTGTGAAAAATGAATCATGTCTTTTCTATCAAGACTTCACACAGATTTTCTGGGAAGCTTGTCATTGAGGATACAATAGAGACAACTGTCCTTTTTGGTAGTGTAGCATTTTCTGGAGGGAACTGTGTAAATCATTCTGGGGATTAAACAGCAAATTAAAATGAAGATTAAAGGTGTGTCCTGTGGCTTTGGTGGGCTGTGTTCACCTTTTCTGGAGGTCAGTACATCCATCTAATTGAAAGAGAAAATGTCACATTTAGTTGCAAGAGTGTAAAGGGGTGACGTTTCTCGTCCCACCTTTCATGCTAGGATCAAGGTCTTCTCTTCAAAAGAGCAGTAAAGAGCATCTATGCAGCACCTTTCGGTTTACAAGGCACTTCCATGGGCATCGTTATACTTAAGCGTCACTAAAGCAGATTTATGGGGCCTGTCTTCTAGGTGAGATAGCTTAAGGCCACAGCTGAGGGCACACATTAGTGGGCTTCTAGCTCAAAGCCTACACTCTCCACTTCATCACAAGGTGGATCCACTCAGTCTGTAGACACGGGCAGAGTGATTGATGTGCTTTCTTGTTGGCACCACGTTAAGAAGATGAACAACCATCTCAATTTGCCTGAGACTGAAGCGTTTTCCAGGACATGGGACAGTCCTGGGCAAATTGGGACAACTGGTCACCTTACATATTATGTCTCCAGAAGTCCTCATAGGAGATTCTTCAAGAGTCACAATGAGTGCTAAGATGTTTTAGGAGGACACAGCTATATATGCATGGGATTGGCATATCATTTCCTCCTACTCAATATTTGCAAGCATTTTAAAATTTAACATTTTGCTGTTCTCCGAAGATCGTCATTTTGACCACTTTTTCTCCCTCATTTTTTCTTCCTTGTTGTCTCAGATCCCAAGGGGTGTATGGGGAGGAGGGATGGAAACAGGGAAAAAGTAAGTAAAGAAAGACATTGGCTCCCATTTTTAAAATGTGGTTTTGGTTACAGTTTGTTGAGGACTAATTTGTAATAGTAATTCTCAAACTTGAATATGTTGGTAGACAGCCTCTAAGACGGTCCCCAGTGATTCCTGCATCTTGGTGTGGATGATCTTGTGTAATTCTCTTCCCTTGAGTTTACTGTGGATTTGGATTTGTCTTGCGGAGTCTGTGTGTGTGTGTGTGTGTCTGTCTGTCTGTCTGTCTCTCTCTCTCTCACCCCTAGCTCTGGGAAAAGCCAGCAGCCCATGTGGTGAAGAACTGAGGTTTCCAGCTAATAGCCAGAAAGGACCTGAGCTTGGCAGCAGATTCTCCAGCACCAGTGCAGTCTAGAGATGTTTGCAGCCTGAACCAACACCTTGATTTCAGCATCACGAGAGACGCTTAAGCCAGAATCACAAAGCTAAATCAATCCCAAATTCCTGACCCATATGAACTGTGAGATAATCAATGTTGGTTGTTTTCAGCCTCTGTGTTTTAGGGAGATTTGTGTGGAAGCGATAAACTAGTACAAATGTGCATCAGAATCACCTAGATAACAACTCGATAAAATGTATATTTCTGGGTCTTACCCCTGGAAATTTTATTCAGTAGATGTGGCCTGAAGTTTCTGCTTTTTCATCAGGAATCCCAGGAGACTCAGAACTGAACAAATACCTGCTTGAGAGCACATAGCAAGAAAAAACACTCCCTGTGAAGACTGTAAAGGGGTATGGTTGCCAGATAAAATACAGGGCACCCAGTTCTATTTGAATTTCAGATAAATAACAAAAAAATGTTTTAGTATAAGCATGCCCCTTGCAGTACTGGGGACATATGTATGCAAAAACATACTTGTTATCTGAAATTCAAATTTAGCTGGGTGTTCTGTATTTCTCTTTGCTAAAAAACCATCCAAAAGGAAAGCCCCACCCAGGGAATGGCCCAACTGGAAATAAAGTAGTGCCTTCCTTTCGCAGATGGCAGGATTTTAGTCCCTGAGGGCCTGACGAAGGGACCGCAGGTGCCTGGTTGGGCCCTGCCCCTCTCCAACCCCCAGGGCAGGCCACAGACTTTGGGCTCTTAACTCTTTTCTTTGGAGGATTTGGGGGGGGAGTGGGGGGAGGAGGGGGAAACGGGCAGGGTGGGGAGCTGCTCAGGAAGTCCTCCCACAGGGCCCCGCCCACCTCTGACAGGTTGTGTCCGGCCCCTTGCTGCCCCAGCTGTGGGGTAAGGAGGCCCAGTGCCCCCAGCTCCCTGGAGAGGCTAGACCCGCTGTTGTGGATGCTCCTGTCTGGTGGGTACCACACTCGGCGCTGGGAACTTGCTCCTTTGGGTGCTGATGGCATCAAGCTTTTCCAGAGCAGTGAATGAATGCAGTCTTCCCCCACACCCCTCCAAGAACTCAGACGAATGCAGCTGCTCGTAATAATGTGTGCGTTTCTCATTCTGAGTATGTCTGAGTCTCTGATGAGTTCTATTTATTGTAGCTCTCAGCCCTGTAAAGAGGAGGATGGTTCCAAAGACATTTCTTAACGACTGAGGTTTTAAGAACTCTGGTTTCACTTCTGTGTATGCTTTCTTGTCACAGGGAACCATCTTAATTTTGATGTGTTTATTTTCCACTATGAAATATTTTCAAAGAGATCAAGAATGAATGAGAATATGTATGTGAGGGAGAGAGAGGGAGCTTAGCTGGGTAGACCGAAATGCTTAAGGCAGGGATGGAAGATAAAGGCTCAGAAAACGTACAGCTGCAGTAGAATCAGAGACTTAAATTATGTGCTTTGAAACCAGACACCGAAAGTGAGGTCACATCACTCTGAGCTCTGGTTCAGCCTTGCCCAGCGGCCTGACACAAGCTGAAAACCCACAGGAGGAGAAGTCAGCGGAATCTCTCTCCTGAGTGAAACTGGAGGGGGCTGAGTTTTTGAGAGGAAGGGAGGCGGTTTGGAATCAAATGTACAGCATCTCTGTCCGCCGTAGAGGCTCTCAAGGGCCCTACGAGATCTCCTTTTGTGCTGCTTCGTAAAACCAGCACGGCCTACACAAAACAGACTCGAAAAGTAGAAATCCAAGGGTGATGGTGCCGTTTCACACTTTGTACCTCAGGAAGAGCCCCACAGGAATTGCCCAGTCCTAGGACTACCACCTCAAGTGTGGCTAACTTGGAAGGCTTGAGAATGCAATGAATCTAGACATATAGAATGGTCTAGAGCTGGAAGGGACCTCAGTCATCCAGCTCAGGTTCCTCTTTTACAGAGAAGAATCTAGGCTCCCACTTTGGCCTTCACCGTGGCCTCTCTGGGTTTCTGAAAACTTAATAGCTACCTCAGAAGTTTATTGTGAGCTGTCGTGTAATGATGTATATAAAGCACTTGGCACTTAGCACTCAATACATGGGAGCTTTCATTATTATTTCACCGTGTTTGTGTATTTAGGTGTGTGGTGGCAATTTGGGGGTCAGAGGGGAGTATTTTAGTATAGTTTAAAAAAAAAGAGCCCAGATTCCTAAGGCAGAGTTCATATCTACGTAGGGTCTTCGGACTGGAAAGAACCACTACACTATTTAATTCAATCTCTTTGTTTTAGAGATGATGAAACTCAGGTCCAGACAGGTGAGGGCTTGCTCAGGATCCCACCTCCTTTTCTGGATCCCCCAGTCCTGCCACCAAGGTAGGGAAACTTCCACACACTCAGCCTAGAAACTCCATTGAGATGGTATCTCTTTTCTGCAGCAGCAAATGGGAATTTCTAACACATCAACTCAAGTGCTCTGTTGGACTCTTTCAGACACCACCACTGCTATCACCACCACCACCAAGGCGGGCACCTAAACTTTTTGTAAATGAATGAAAGTGCTACAGTCCCGACTCCTGAGAGAAGAACTAATAATTGTGTACAAAGGCAAGTCTGGGTTTGAAATTAATGACTGTGGGATTCTAAAATGATTTTGAGATAAAGTGAATAATTTACATTAATTTGCATTGCAGTAGACAACACTGCTTAGGAATAACTGCTCTGTTGAATTTAGGAGACAAAGATCAAGTCTGTTATTTTAGTTCATGGCCTCGGGGAGCTTGGATAGGGGACCGGGCAGCGAGGAGTTTGAAGGTTTTAATGCTTACTGTGCAGAAATATGATTTTTTCTGAAATAGATTAGCTTTTAAGGATGTAGTAACATTGGTTAAGTACTTGGTATGTATTTTGCCTGTGTTTACTTTTCTAATCATCATGAAAACCTTAGGCAATAGGTGCTAGAATTATGCCCATTTTATAGATTAGAAAACTAAGACCAGAGAGTAACTTATTCAAGGTCAAGTAGCTAATAAATGGCATCACCAGTTCCAAACCTTGGAATCTGGCTGCAGAGCCTTGCTCTTACCCACTATATTCTACTGCCTTGAGAGAGTTAAAGTACCAAACCCAAGACACCAGGAACTATTCTGACATTCCTTATGAGCATATAGTTTTCATCACATTACTATTCCAAGGTTAAATGTATGGAGCTGAATCCTGTGGTCCCTAATGCTCTCGTCCAGCTGCCTCCACCATACTGTTGGTCTGGAAATTCCCTGGAAACATAGGTGGGGATTTTTTTTATATATAATCTCCAGTATTCACCCCTTACTTTACACTGCTGGATGAAAATCAGAACCCAGCTCTGCTTTTCATTTCCACAAATGGCTTAAGAGACCAGTACCAGGCTCAGTAGTATAGATTTTTCAAAAGGACGCTTTACATGAACCCATCCCCAAGAACCCACCAATACCAGCTTAAAAGGAGCAGGATATTTCAGTGAGGAGGCTAATGAAGAGATGCGATGAGACCCAATCTATTCCATTTTTTCCCTGGGGGTATAAGGAGACACCTAGATCTTAATCTCCTTTCTCATCATTTTGATTCAGAGATGATGGCACTAGGGCTTCTTAGAACAAGGTAAGTTACATGATAAGTCTTCAGAAATCTATAATAAACTCAATAGAAGTAAATGCATGGAGAAAGAGGCACTTACCAGTAATTTAATTTGAATAAGTGAATGCTTTGGTATCCTTTTTACGCACAAGGAGGCATACTACATACTACACCTGCTATACGCTCTATACCCACTCCTCTGCACCTTTTACACTTAACGTGTCTCGTAGCACATTCCTTATTCAATATTATCACGTAAAAATTTACCTCATTCTTTCTCATGACGTCATAAAATTTCATTTTTGGATGTATCAGAATTTATTTAACCATCATCTATTAAAGAACATTGTAATTGTGTCTAATTCTATGCTCTTACAAATAATGCTGAAAGAAATGTTTATACACACGGGTGTATTTTTGTTTTGGCTTGGTTTTGTTGTCATTATTATCCATGGGGCTGGGGTTGGGGGGGAATCCTAGGAGTGGAACTGTTAGGTCAAAAGATATTTGTAATTAAATTTTAATCACTGTTTCCAAATTATCCTACAAAAAGTTTGTACCAACTTGCTCTCAGTGAGAAGGAATTTGAAAGGCTGGGTCTAGCACCCTTGTTACTTGACTAGACTTTCATATAAAATACAGCTTTGCTGTGTGGTATGACAGGTAAGTCAGATGATGGTGAATAGTAATAGGAAATGGAATGGGCTCATTTATCAAAATATTTTTAATTGCTTAGTGGTCAGCAGGGTGGACCCCGGCAGTGACACTCTCATGCAAAGAAGAAGGATCAGGTGTGGTTTTCGTGTCTGGTAACTGGCAAGTGGTCACCAGTGCAGGATATTTACCATATTTCACTGGGACCTCCTAACACCATACTCTTCTGTCTACACCCAGGTTGGTAAAGGGAATATATATGATGCAAGCTTGTACACGTTCCTGATTACATCAGATAAGCACATAGAACTCATCTCTATAAAATCCATTCCTCTCTGAAATGTACATCTTTTTTTTTAACCATTTTTTAAATTGAAGTATAGTTAATTTACAATGTTTGTTAGTTTCAGGTGTACAGCAAAGTGATTCAGTGTATATATATATATATATACACACACACATACACACACACACACACACACACACACACACACACACACACATATATTCTTTTCCAGATCCTTTTCCATTACAGGTTATTACAAGATATTGAATACAGTTTCCTGTGCTATATAGTAGATCCTTATTGTTTATCTATTTTATATATAGTATTGTTTATATGTTAATCACAAACTTCTAATTATCTCCCCCCTTTCCCTTTGATAACCATGTTTGTGTTCTATGTCTGTGAGTCTATTTCTATTTCATTAATAAGTTCATTTGTATCATTTTTTTTAGATTCCACATATAAATGATATCATATGTTTGTCTTTCTCTGTCTGACTTACTTCACTTAGTATGATACTCTCTAGGTCCATCCATGTTGCTGCAAATGGCGTTATTTCATTCCTTTTTACGGCTGAGTAATATTCCATTGTATATTCATATATCACACCTTCTTTATACGTTCATCTGTTGATGGATATTTAGGTTGCTTCCATGTCTTGGCTAGTGTAAATAGTGCTGCTGTGAACATTGGGGTACATGTATCTTTTCAAATTAGAGTTTTTCTCTGGATATATGCCCAGGAGTGGGATTGCTGGATCATACAGCAACTCCATTTTCAGTTTTTTAAGGAATCTCCATACTGTTCCGTGTAAGTTCCATCCTCATCCTTCATTACTAAGAATGGTAACAAGTCACCTGCATTACTAACCTAGTCTGCACCTCTCAGGGTACCAGCAGGTGGTGCCTAGCCTAATCAAAACTCATATTTAGATGCTAGAAAATAAGTTTCCTGTTGCACCAGGCCCAGAGCATTCTATTACAAGATATGCTGAGTGTCTACCCCACATCCACTCCTGGGCCAGGCACTGTGGGAGACATGAAAGAAATAGAAAGCGTTGGACACAGGCAGATTGTTGCAGAAAAGAGTAGTTGCAGAGAATAGCTGGGAAGCTGTTTCTGCCATTCAGGAAGGAGATGGTAAAGGCCTGGACTAGGCAGCGCTGGCAAAAGCAGGAGAGAAGCAGCAGTTAGGGCGTCACCAAAGAAAGCATAAATCAGGCTGAGCATCACTGCAGAGTGCAAAGAGCACGGGCTGGGTCTGATCTCTACCTCACAGCTGCGTGGCCCCAAATCGTTCTGAACCTCAGTTTTTCACCTGTGAAATTAGAACAGTAACACTGTCCCCACCTCACTGGATTATTGAGAAGAACCATGAGTTAGCATCCAGCCCTTGGTCTATCTCATCGTGGTGAGTGCTCAAAAATGTTTGTTCCCTTTCTTGTCTACCCACCTCTTGTCTTGTGGTAGGAGATTGACCATAGTGGAGAGAGGGGAGGAGAGGGCCGAGCAGTGACGTCTGCTTTCCAGTTGGTGTCATTAAGCAGATGGAAAAAGTTAGAAAGGGGAACTATTCAGAAGGGGAAGATAGATTGAATTTTTAATTGCAGAGTTCAACGTGATGGTGGGATAGTCATGCTGATGGCTGGAAACCCAAGGGCTGAGAGCTGGCAACGGAGGACAGGAAGGCAGGAGTCCTGAGCTGGGAGAGGCTGGGGTCGTTCAGGCCGCATGTGACTCTGAATTCTTAGAAGAGGCTGCAGCAGCCGTGCCTAAGGTGAGCAAGCAAACCTGAGACTGCTGGGCTCAGTAATGAAGGCCCTAAGGATGAAGCTGACACATCCCTGACCAGACCACGTGGAACCCATGGAAAATTAGACCTGAAGTTAACAGCACCCACGCCAGTCTCCTGGGTGCTTGGTTAGAGATTTTCATCCATTTTTGAGTTGACAAGAGCAGGGAGACTGGTGTCAGACCCACTGCTTCTGCTTCACTGTACATCAGAGTGTGTCTGTGGGTTCCCTGGATGGTTAAGTTCATGGAAATAGGTGTATTTTATTCGACTATTATATCAAACAGGTTTCCTGCTGAGCTAGAGCCAAAAACAAACAGAAAAATCATTCTATTCACATTTACTGAGTTCCTCCCAGAGGCCAAGGGCCTGACAGGCACAAGGCTCTCTGTGTTTGTAGAACTGGCATTGAAGGAGGTCATGGGAAACTGAGAGAGAGAAAGAAGTGACCAGACCATCTGCCAGGAGCTTCTGGTGATAAGCTGGCTGGCACGAGGCTGAATCTTTTTTTTTTTTTTAACTTTTTGGCCATACCGCGGGGCACGTGGGATCTTAGTTCCTGGACAGGGACCGAACCTGCGCCCCCTACAGTGGAAGGGCAGAGTCTTTTAACTGCTGGACCGCCAGGGAAGTCCCAAGGCTGGATCTTGATTACACCACTGGTCTCAGGTAAGAAATCCCCAGCCCCCCACTTTGCTGAAGACCATCGGGCTAAGTCACGACTCCTGACAGCAGCTGATGCCAACAGAAGGGGCAGCGTAGTTAGAGTTGGGGGACCACCCCTTCCTAGCTCTGGGAGCTTGGCAAGTCCTTGAGCCTCAGTTTCTCCTTTATACAGTAGCACAGAGAGATCTCGGCTCTGCGACAAGGCCTTGGTGAGCTCGCAGGAAAGCAACTGTCTGATGGAGAACTCTGTGCAGACAGTCAGTAGTGCTGAACTCCAGGCCCACCACGTTTGCCCTGAGGGAAACAGAGGTTCCTCAGGTAATCTCTCTGCTCAGAATCAGCCTTAGGGAAGGCTGCTGTGAGAAAGCGGAATTTGTTTCCCATTTGTAGTGGGTTGAATTGCAGCCCCCCAAAGACACATTCAAATCCTAACCTAGCCACCCCACACACACACCTGTGAGTGTGACCTTATTTGGAAACAATCTTTGCAGATGTGACTAGGTGAAGGATTTTGAGATAAGATCATCCTGGACTTCGGGTGTTCCCTAAATCCAGTAATGGTCCTTATAAGAGAAAGGAGAGGGGAAACTTGAGACCCAGAGGGGAAGGTCATGTGAAGACAGAGGCAGAGATTGGAGCAATTTGTCTACAAACCAAGGAACCCCAAGGGCTGCCCGCAGTGATGAGAAGCCAGGAGAGAAGCATGGAACAGATTCTCTCTTAAGCCTTCCAGGAGGAACCAACCCTGCCGATACCTTGATTTCAGACTCCTGTCCTCCAGAGCAGTGAAAGAATAGATGTCTGTTGTTTTAAGTCATGAAGTTTATTAATTTGTTACAGCAGCCCTAAGAAATTAATACAGCATTCAAGTGGAGAGGCCTTGGCCGGTGAGGTTGCCACGTGCTGGGTGACCTCGGCCGTCCAGCCTGGTCTGTCTGTCCCTGAGGGCCATGTTCTCCCTCAGCTGCTGACACTCCCTTTGGCAGCTTTTGGTTCACAGTAGCTGAGTAGCATCATCATATTTCGATAATGCTGTTCCCCTGCTCAGAAGCTACACTGAGTTCCAGTTGATTCCAAATCTCATTTAAAAGCATTCTCACATGCCTTGAAGTTTTGGTCTTGGGGGAAAAACCCGGACAGTCTCATTGCCTGGGACCATCAGATTTATCTTACTTGGTAATAAGATAGCGATTGTGTGACAGTTGACAAAGCAAACCATGGCGCCTGAGGATCTGTCTCTAGCTTGCTGCTAAGAGCGGTGATTCTCCAGCTTTAGGGCACAGAGAATTGAGTGGAAGGCTTGTGAAAATACAGATCACTGGCCCCCTTCCCTTCACTCCCCGCTTCCCTTCACTGCCCCCTCCCCACAAGTTTCTGATTCAGTAGGTCCCGTGTGGGACCAGAGAGCTCTCAGTTCTAACACACGCCCAGGTGATGCTAATGATTCTGGACCTTACTACACGTGAAAACAGAAAGAGCTCAGAGCCCTGGTTTTCAAACTTTGCTGCACATTAGGATTACCTGGGGAGCTTCTAAAAACCCCATGCCTAGGCTGCAACCCATACATATTAAATCAGAATCTCTGAGAGTAGGACCCCAGCAGCAGTAATTTTGAAAGCACCTCAGGTGATTTTCATATGCAATCAAATTGAAAGCCAGTGTCTTAGAGGCACTCCCTCCCTCCCCGGGACCCTCCGTTGCAGCCAGGCCTGGTGCCTGTCTCTGGGAGGGCATGAAGGAAGGAGACAGAAACCGGGGTCCTAGGGAAGCATTACCTCCCTGTGGCCACAGCCTAAGAACTCCATCCAGGACCCAGCAAGAGATCTTAGCTGGGATCTATAGCTGGGATCCCGAAGGCCTGGGTGTAAAGCCCTATTTCTGGCACTTTACTTGCTTCATGAATTTGGTCAAGTTGCTTAACGTCTCTTGGCTCTCCTTTCCTTATCTGTAAAATGGGGGTAATAAAAATACCGACCTCAAAGTGAAACTGTAAACGATTAAAGGAGAAAATACATTTGCAGTGCCTGGCCCAGGTGCTATAAATGACAGACACTCAGCCAATGCTCATTTTCCTCCCGCAGGCTTCCTTCTCACCTCTCACCTGAACTGGGTGGGAGAAACAGGCCAGGCCGCTCTCCTTTTGTTTCTACTTTTGCTACCAGAGGTCAGGACCTGACATCTTAGTCACACTATTTTTAGCATTAAGGGAGGTCTTGAGGACTCCTTCTTTTTTGTTTTTTTATTTTTCCAGGATCTCTTTTAAATATACATAGCTACCCACCCCATCCCACTTTCTAAACAGTATACCTTTTTGTCCACTTTGCTTTTTTCGTTCAACTGTACGTCCTGAAGATGACTCCATAGCAGTGTTTGGAAATATTTTTTCTTCCTTTACAGAGCTGCAGAACGTTCCATCATGTGTGTGGATATATTTAGTAGTAGTTTATTCAACCAGTTTCCTATTCATGGCCACTAGGGTTGTAACTAGTCCTTTGCTGTTACAAGAGTGCAGCAGTGAACACACCTGTGCACGTTTTTCATATTTTGCCACCATGTCTTCGGGAGAGACTCCTAGGGTACTCCCCTGCTGCGGCCCCATCCCCACAACTGTTCTGGTGCCCGCAGCCTGGGCATGGGATGCTGGAATGCTAACTCCAGCCTCCACACCTCCTTTCCATTCGATTGATTGGCCAGGCCGGTAGAAACAGCAACAGGAAGGCGGTCTCCCTTCATTTTTGTCGGCCAGTCTCATACCACAGCATCTTACTGGGGGGAACTCTAGCTGGAAAGGAATCTGAGAAGGGCAGTTTTCTGCTTTCTTGTCTCTACCGCACAGGACAGCTCGAAGAAGTGGGTTGGGTGCCAGTCACCACATCCAGCTCCCCACTTAACTCCTTTGTTTCACAGAAGAGGAAATTGAGGTTTGGGAGGGGTGTGTTATTAGCTGAAGATCACTAAACTGGTTCGTGGCTAACAGCCTGGCCATTTCCTCCTCACGTCCCTGCCAATGGGAGTCCTTGTGAGTTGGAGTTTCACTGAATCAAATAACTTAAAAAGGCAGAAGCCACTCCATACGCTATGAACTTGTACTTTTCTTTGTAAAACAAAACAACCGTTCCCCAAGCCTCCTTTTGGAGGTATTATAATCATTTAGCAACTGTTATGGTTTGACTTGTGTCCCCCTAAATTTATATGTTGAAGTCCTAACCCCTAGTTCCTTAGAATGTGACCAACCAGTTTGGAAACCGGGTCTTTAAAGAGGTAATTAAGTTAAAATGAGGTCTTTAGGATGGGCCCTAGTCCAACACAACTAGTGTCCTTATAAAAAGAGATCTGGCCACTGACAGGCAGAGGAAGATGATGTGAAGACACAGGGAGAAGGCGGTTGTCTGCAAGGCAAGGAGAGAGGCCTCAGAGGAAACCAACCCTGCCCGCACCTTGACCTTGGACTTCTAGCCTCCATTATAGTGAGAAAATAAATTTCTGTTGTTTAAGCCACCAGTCTCTGGTACTTTGTTACAGTAGCCCTAGCAAACTAACATGGAAACTAAGTTCTGGTAAGAAAAAAGAAACATGCTTTGGAAGGAGACTAATTTGGTGTCTCTGGTAAGTTGCTCCAGTTGCTAAGTATGTCTTGCCATATACATTTCTCCAGCTGCCTTACATCCTGATGCTTCTGCCAAGCCAGACCCTTTCTGGCATCTTTCCCTGTGAGCTGATGTCTCTTGGGAAAGTGCTGCCTGCATCTTGCACACTTCAGGAGTCTCTGGGGTGGTGAATTGGCTGCAGCTTTGATGGTGACAGAGCCACCAGCCTCCGCAGAAAGACCACCCGAGCTCCTGAGAGCTTTCACCTCATTGGGCACTCAATGAGAACTGTCACTCACTTTTCTAACCCACCCTCTCGGGGAGTGGTGGCAATCTCACCCGAAATGTATTTTCCCCCCATTTTCATGGGAGGTAAATGTGGCATGCAAAATGTATTTTTAATGACTGAGATCTGCATTTAAGTGTATTTCCCATCTTTGCTGGGTCATTAAGCCTTTAAATCTGTCAATATTTTAATGATTTTTATAGCCCAGTGATGTATAGGTTTGTTCAAGTTTTCATTCTCTCCACACTCCCTTACCCATAAGATGCTCCAGCGAGAGCTCACCAAGGGGTAATTGAACACATGTGCTGTTCCGAATGGTTTCTTTCCTGGCAGCCCATACCCTGTGCTGGCAATGATCACAGCAGAGCACATCACACCCAGGCTCAGGTTCTAAAGACTGGGAGGATGATCCAAATGACCCTGGAAATCCAGTCAGAAGTTGCCGTGGTAGAGACCATGACACTATTTCTCACTAAGTGCAACAAGACCAGCTTCCCCTCTAGTGTTGGGACAGAATATTGTCTCTTCAGTGGAGCCCCAGGTAAAGGATTGGCCTGCGTCTAAGGGCTGTGCTAGAGCTACACAAAGCCTGACTAGTTCTTACACAATGAGAAGGAGGCGGGAACCAAGACCCACCGGGAACAGCAGATTCATAGCCCTTCATTGAGGGGAATGGCAGGCAGAATTGCCTGCATTATACAAACAACTCTCTCTCTCTCTGTTAATTTTACATTTGCTGAACACATGGCAATTTACAGCATGGCTGGATACAATATGGCAGACAGAGAACACCAGACTGGGCTTGCGAAGTCAGTTCAGCCACAGGCATTTTGAAGAATGCTAAAGCGAAGGGACTTAGGTCGTAGACTTTTTTTTCGAATTGTTTCCATTTGGTCCAGGGCTTGGGTTAAAAAGCTGCCCAGTGGCTGCAGAGAGAGGCTCAGGCAGAAGCCCTGACACCAGGGTGATGCAGAGGGGCTCCTCAAAGGCTGCTGGGCTCCGGAGGCTCCAAGTTAGTTGTGCTTAAGGGTGAGCCTTTTGAAGAGCTCCTCGCCCAGCCCCCAACTGGGGCGGAGGTCAGTCAGGTGGCCGCCCATCTTCTTGATGAGTTTCACCGGCTCATCTAGGTTGCAGCTCTCCAGGAAGTCAGAGCTGGGAGTCTGCGTGGCAGAACCCAGGGCATGCAGATCCAAAAGGACCGGGTTCAGGTTCTTCTCCACGACCATGGTGGCTTCCATGACGTCTGGGTTTTACCCCACTCATCTTTGGAACAGCTTCTGCATATCCTGGAAGAGGGCACAGCCTCTGAGCTGGTTTGGCATCTTCAAAAGATGCTCAGTGCCCCTGCGCTTGTCCTCTGCCAACTCGAGGAAGAAGTGGCCCAGGCCCTCCAGAGCCACATCGTCGCTGTCGAAACAGACGCCCAGGGAGAGGTAGGTGTGGGAAGCCCACAGATATGTGTTGACCAGGTGGTTGACGGCGGCCTCCACCTTGGCAGAATAATTCTGATGAATCCCGGGGCTCATGGTTGATCGGCAATAAGGAGCTAAGCTCAAAAAATGGTGTTGGCTGGTCCGGGGAGGTGGGCAGAGGATGTCTAATTGGTTGGTTCCAAAGGTTGCCACTGGAAAAGAAGTTGGAGGGTGGCCGGGGGCTGGGAGAAGGGGCATCTACGGGTGTGTTCCACCCAAACACTGTTGAAGCAAGAGACAGATCTGTGGGACCACCGAGCGCACTGCAGGCCATAGACGCTTACAGCAAATAGAAATCATTACTTTCTCGGAGGTTCCGTTTCCTCACCCATAAGATGCGGGCTTTTGGGTGGGGTGATCCCGAGGTTGAAGGGGTCTCGGGATTGACATTGGTGCGTTCAAGCTCAGGGCTCTTGGCCGACAAAGACTGGCCACCTAGGATCACCTCAAAAGCCCAGTGGCCTAGAAAAGCAGCAGCCCCTCCCTGCTCCGCCTGGGAATGTCCTAAGACAGAATTTATTAAAAGTAAGAACAAAGGTGAGAAATAGGTCCCGTAAGGGAATGCCGGTTGTTCACACGGCTTGTCTCCAGTGTCTCTTCAGTTCAGCAAATCTGAATTTATAGCACCTGGTAAAGACAAAACAGGTGCTCTGTGTTGGAGAGGTAAAGACAGATAAACTGTCCCTGACATTGTGGAACTCCCAGTCTTGGTATAATTTTGAGTGGTTTATCACAAGTGAGAAGGCCGAGCATTTGGGCGGCGAGGGTTGGCAGAGTGGTGTTGAAATCCATTGGTAAAAACTATGGTGTATCAGAGTGCCTTTTGGCCTTTAATTCCTAGATTCACGTCTTCAGGGCTGTGGTAATCGTTAGTGCTGTTCACCAAGTATTTCCAGGTCTCCTTCTACTGAGTGTATAGGTGGGCCATATTTTCCTAAGCCACTGAAGTTAAGTGTGGCCGTGTGACTTGCCTTATCAATGAAATGTCGATAGCGTGATATATTTCACTTCCCGGGCAAAAGCCTTAAGCACCATGAGATGACTCCCCCATGGTTCTTTTCCTCCCACGGTTCTTTTCCTCTGCCATGTAACCAGCAATACCCTGGATAGCAGAAGCTCACTAGTCTGTGCCTCTCAGCGAGGACAAAGTGGGAGTAGAGAGCTGACTGATCCATGATGGGTGTGTAGTAGGAGCAAGAAACAAATTTTTGTTGTTTTAAGCCATGGAGATTAAATAAAAAATGTTTATTATGGAAAACTTCAAACATATGAAAGCAGAGACAATAGGATGTCGAACCTGCTCTACCCATTGCTTTCACTTCAACAATTATCAAGATATAAGCCTCTGTGATTTGGGGCTCGTTTGCTGCCACGGTACAACCTAGATTAATCCTGCCTAAAACAGAAGGAAAGGGTGTTATTTCCCAGAAATACTAAATGAGTGACAAGTAAAAAGAATGGAAACACAAGATATGAGATTTTCTTTTGATGCCATAGTTTTCTTAAAGTTGTTGGTGCTTTTAGGGATACAGGAGAGCTGAATGGATTAGCTGGAGTAAAAGTTGCTGGACCCTCAGGATGGGGCTGCTTTGTGGAATCTGTCTTTTGGCTCAGACTCAATCCATCTCCTTTTCAGCTTGGCCTCCGGCTCCTCTGGCAGGTGGAGCTCACCTTCTCGTTAGCGGAACAATGCTTTTCACGTGGGGAGAGCTGACACCCTGTGGCTTCGTGTGCTGCCCTGCCTCAGCTCTGCATGCCTCCGCCGCTTCTTACGCCTCGCATCTTGTCGCTGCTGCTGACTTTGGAGGGCAGCTCTAGAATGTTAAGCCTGTAGGACGTTAAGGGCTGTCCTCACCCCAGAGCCAGTTTCATGTAGTTCATTTTGAGTCATGCAGGGACCTCAAGGTACTGTTATCAAGGCTGTTCCTCAGGCCTACTTGTTACCATGGTAGCAGGAGAGCAGAAGATCCCAACAAAACCTTAACTTGGGGCTAACTCCATTGAGAAGGTGTGACATTATGTGACATTTCGATATGTATGTGTACACATACGGTCCACGGATGTGTTGCCGTGTTTTCTACTCTGCCCCACTGGTCTGTGTGTCGCTGAGCCAGTACCATGCTGTACTGCTATGCGTCTGCAGCGTGTTTGATTGAGCAAGTCTCCCTTCTCTACTCTTCTTTTAGAAACATTATTATTTCTTTCTTTATTTATTATTCCTCAAAAAGAAATCCAACTGGAGTTTTGAGTGGGAGTGCCCTGAATTTGTAGGTTGACCATGAATTCAATTAGGTCTTTATAGAGTCATCCAAGACAAGTCATCCTACATTCGGGCATCCAGTCCAAAAGCATGGAATGTGCTCTATTTACTCAGGTCATTTTCTGTTTCCTTTATTAGAATTAAAAATTTTTGTATAGCAGTTTTGGATGTTCTCGGTTAACCCCCAGATATTTTGTAATTCCAGTTGCCGTTGTTGTTCTTTGGCCGGGCAGCTTGTGGGATCATAATTCCTCGACCGGGGATGGAAGCACAGAGTCCTAACCAATGGACCCCTGGGGAATTCCTTCCTGTTGCTGTTGTAAACGGTATCTTTTTAGTAATATTTCCTAGCGGCTCTTGTAGTAGGGGGAGAGATGCTGTTGATCTGTGCAGGGAGATCTTGTGTCTGGCAAACATACTGAGCCTTATTAGTTCTAATTTGTTTGAGCCTTTGTATTTTTCTAAGTTGACGTTTTGTTTTTCCACTGCTGCAGTAAGAAGCCCCCCCCCCCCCGCCATTTAACGTCTGTGGTAAGGGGGTGGCAGGGGTTGAGGCGATGACTCAGTAGAAGGAGGGAAAATGTTTCCTCTTCCCCCTCCTACAGGGAGGGGCCAGACCTCCGTGATGTGAACATGTAGGGTCTCCACAGCTTCAGAGACTTGTAGTCAGGCCAGTGGCCACCATGACGGGAGAAAGGGTGGCCTAAAGTTCTCTGGTAACAGGAAAGGGGAGGGGAGGGGATGCTACCAAAAAGAGAGAGGGAGGGGTTTGGAGAGGAGGAGGAAGACAGAGAAAAGGGAAAGACTCTCTTGAGGGGGACTTTGATGGAGCAGGGGTCGGTCTGGAGAAATATCAGGGACAGTAGAGACTAAAAGAGTCTTCAGTTCCAGAAGAGTAGGTGGACCACACACCCACCATCCGACAGTGTCACCCAAAGAAGCCCTGGGGTCCTTTGGTCACCTGACATGGGGCTGGGGGAGGAGCTGGGGCACCTGCAGCCCCTCCCAGCACCAGCCCATGCTGACCAACTGCTGGAGTCCCCACCCCACGTGGCCCTTGTCACCTGCGCTGCTGTGACCCTAACACCCAAAACTGTGGGGCCTGGGAATTCCCAGGGTCTGGACCTCCTACATCCCCAGAACTCCCACGAGTCAGAGCTAGATCCACAAGGCGCACTGAGTTGGGGTCCCTACACTTGGTCCTGAACAGAAGTTCACTGAGGGAGGGTCAGGAGTTGAATGTTTTAACCAGGCAGCTGGTTTGCCTTGTTTGATGAATAACTGTGGCTGAGTAGTAAGGTTGCTTTGGTTTGGAAACTTCTCTGCACACCTGCAAGGTGGGGAAATGGGGCTGCCTTCTGCCCTGAACAGCATTTAATGGGGCTGCTGGGAGCAGGATGGGGAGTCCTTGGTTCGCAGCTGTGGTTGGTGACCCCAATTTCAGTTGCTGGTAGAATAACTGTAAAATCAGGAAGTGAGGGGGCCCCCTCCCAGCCCCTCCTGCCAGGGCTTCCCCGGGATGGGCTGATGAACAGGCAAGTGCAGCTGGTCTTGGCTGACCTCTGCTCCCCCATGTGCCCCTTTACTGCCTTTCAGGGCCCACACCTCTGACCTTAAGGAATCGCTCCTAGAACTTGCTTTTTTCACACAGAGATCGTGATAAGCAGAGGCATCCAGGCTGGTGTGTTCATGCAGAGAAGCAGACAGATGCCCTCAGATCCGATCCGATGTCTGATCCTTTGGGTCTTGGAGGGAGACGGCCTGGCACTGCTTGTAAACAAGCCGTGAAGAAGCCAGACTTCCCTTGGAAGTTTATGACGCCAAAACAAAGCAGGCTATTTTGGAGCAAAGAAGCCAGAAAAAGGGTCAGTGAGATGAGAGAGGGAAAGCCTGGTCTGGAAGCACAAATGCCCTGAGCCTATCAAGGTGTTTCCAAGAGTGGAACAGCCGGGCTGGACCCAGGGCATCCCCCAGGCCTGTGCGAGGGTGAGGCCCCTGTTTCTGGGTGGGTGAGGCCCCTGTTTCTGGGTGGGTGAGGCCCCTGTTTCTGGGTGTGCTCCTCATTTCCTGTTATGGCCTGTCTCTACATGCTGAGTGGCTGTGAAGCAACGGCTGCAGTCACTCAACTTTATAAATAGGACATCTACAGTGAAGATGGTAGGAAATTCCCAGAGACTTCTGCCTGGGCTTATTATGAGGGTGCAGATTACACAAGTGAAGTCCCAGCACCCCCTCCTCCAGCCCCCCTCCCTATAGCGTCCTGGGGCGTCTGATTGGAGGCCCATCTCTCCTGCTCTGTGACTGGAAATCTCCCAAGGGTGGTCCGAGAGGCACAGGGACTGGAGATGTCCACCTCTGACCTCGTTCACACACTCCTGGGGGAGAACAGCTGAGCCTGGTCTCCCGCTCCCCACATGCCATGCGCTGTGCCTTATCTTGCCGACGTTCACTTACGCCCAGGAGGAAGGTGCATCATTATTCTCATTTGGTAGATGGAGAATCTGGAATCCAAACCCACGTCTGACTCATTCTGGATCTCAAGGATTAACCATGGACTCAGATTCCCCTGAACAGAGAACAAGAATGAGAAAGGATCAGAGTAAGGAAAGGGGAGCCCTCCGTTTTCTGGAGAGAAAGAGAGGAGAGGCTTCCTGTACCCTGGGCCTTTGGTTATATTTTCCTTTCCTTCTTTCCCCTCGTGACACATTTCTAGGCTGGTGGCTATTTCTGGAAAGCCAGACTTCAGCTTTGAGTGGCTCGATGGGCCCCTGCTGTGGCTGGGTTTGAAGGAGATGCGGACATGACTGCCGGCACCAGGCAGGAGGCCCTGCAACTGGGAGGCTCAGGCCATTACAGGTTTAGGACTGAAATGCTGTTCAAATATTTGCCCAGCAACTTCCAGTGTGCTTTGCAACAGGTAGCATAAGCAGCCTTCGCGAAGTCATTGATGGCCTCACACCTAGCCAGGGTCTCTCTCACCCATCTGTTGAGCCCCCTGTGGTTGAAGAGTTCCCCTGTTCTTTTCTGTATTTCATGATGTTGATATTTTTATGGCCTGTCCCTTGGTTTGGATTAGTTTTTCCTCGTGATTAGAATCAAGCTATATATTTTTTAACAAGAAAGCAACAGAGGTAGTGTTGGGTCTTCTCAGGGCATTACATTAGGGGCTCATGATGTCAGTTTGTCCCATTATTGGTTGTGTTCTTTGATCCCCTTGTAAAGGTGGTATCAGCCAGATTTCTTTAGTATAAGCTATCATTTTCCTTCCATACCTGGGAATGGCTAAATAAGTACATGTTTTTATGGGGATTTCCTGAGCTCCAGTTCCCACAGGTCAATGCAAAGAGAGCCAGGTGACACCTGAGACTGCAGTGGGTTACATTACAGGGGAGGAACCCTGAAGTTAGGGAACCCGAGTATTTTATAATGGTCCATAAGTCCTGACCTCTTCTGCCAAAGGAAACATTATCTTTATTGTACTGGACACTCAGCATGCCTGCACTTTGTTCTATGGGGAGACACTGTCTTCCAAGACTATTCGCTATACAAACATCCTTGCAAAGATAGTCCAGAACAAAGGCAGCTGGTGCCTCTGTTTATAGGACACCCACAAATGTGAGAGACCCATGGAGAACTGTCTCCCAACAGATCTGTGAAAATTGTCTTTCTACATACAATCTGGTCATGTTATTCCGGTCATGTAACCAACCATGCTGTGGCTGGTTGTTCCCCAATATCCATTCTCTGCATGTTCAGTAATGAACCCCACTTCCCCACAATAGCTGAGCACATGGCTTTTCAGGATGACGTCTGCATTTCCCATCTTCTCTTGCAGCAAGGTGTGGCTGTGTGACTAAGTTTTGAGCAATAGGCTTTAAGTGTAGTGTGTAACTTCTGGAAAGTGCCCTTAAAGGACAGGAACGTGCCATTTTCCTTCTCCTTACTCCATCCTACAACATAAAATAGAAATCTCCCTCTTCCATGGTGTTCCCTAATCCTCTCCTCTGCCTTTTTTTAAATCTTCATAACACATAAAACCATGGACATACTATTTATTTTGCTTATTTTTTATATTTTCTACCTCTTCTGTAATGTAAACTCCACGAACAGTGCTGATCCATTACAGTATACTTGTACCAACTGTTAAGATATACTGAAATATTTCTGTACCAATTGGTGACTAGCCACTGCCCCAAGTCCCCGTGTACTCCCCTATGGCAACTCCAAGCTACCCAACAGTGTTAGCTCAGGCTGCCATAAGAAAATTCTATAGACTGGGTGGCTTTAACAACAGAAATTATTTTTCTCACTGTTCTGGAGTACTGAGAAGTCCAATATCATAGTGCTGGTCAAATCAGTTCTTGAGAGAGATTCTGGAAAGGGTACTCTTCCTGGCTTGCAGAATGCTGCCCTCTTGTACACCACACACACACACACACACACACACACACACACACACACACACACAC